>NW_006238922.1:7896188-7899154 GCF_000375325.1 Capsella rubella | reverse complement strand
GACACCGGTAGTTGCTAATTGCTCGTCGAGCACCTCACCGGAGAAGCTCTGAATTGGTTTTCCCGTCTCGATTGCAACTCGATCGATAGTTATTACGACCTGAAAAAAATGTTCCTGCAACACCACATGGTATTCATGAAGCAAGGCGCAACAAACGCCGACCTCTGGACCATGTCTCAGAAGGAGAACGAGCCCCTTCGAGATTTTATGGAAAAATTCAAAAAAGTTGTCAGCACAATCGCAATAGCCGACGACGCGGCCATCGCGGCTCTCCGAAACGCATTGCTTTTCGGCTCAAAGTTTCGCGAAGATCTCATAATCTTACAGCCCGCGACGCTCGACGACGCCATACGAAAAGCAAGTCGATACATCGAAGTCGAAGAAGAAAAGGCGGCACGGGCGGAGCGACTCCCGAAGCCATCAAACCCAAAGTCTAAAGCATCGGAGACCAAAGCACCAGAAGAATATGTTGAACCGCGCCAACACTACGATCGAGAGTACGCCCGAAACGATAAAACGCGTAAGCCTACCACTTTTGCCGTCAACGGCCAAGAGCAAAAAGTAAACGGCAACAAGCCGTGGAACAAGTGGTACCGCGACTCCGGCACAACCTCAAAACGAGGATATTGCGAGTTTCATAAGTTCGCTGGACACACTACGGAGGAATGCCGACAACTTCAAGCGCTACTACTCGAAAAGTTCAAAAACGGAGATTTCGATATCGAAAGGGAGCGGCGCCAAGCACTCTCGCACAGGGACAACTCTTATGTTGGATACGATTCACAACAGCACCAGCGCGACGGCAAACAGATTGAGGAGGAGCCCCGCGCTCTCCGAGAAGAAGCCCGACCGCCGCCTCCCCCTAAGCGAAAGCAAGATCTTCCCCCAATCGACGATGCGTACGCAGGCCGACAGCGCGTAGATATGATAATGGGTGGTCTAACGACATGCAACGATTCGGTTCGCTCGATACGGGCATACCACCGACAAGGTGAAAATAGCCGCAGCTGGCTCACGAGGAGTAGCCCGGACGTCGA
Organism: Capsella rubella; assembly: GCF_000375325.1. NCBI lineage: Eukaryota > Viridiplantae > Streptophyta > Magnoliopsida > Brassicales > Brassicaceae > Capsella > Capsella rubella. The sequence goes on along the minus strand of NW_006238922.1, from coordinate 7,898,117 downwards.
AAACTACGAACCAATCACCTTTACTGAAGCGGACGCCCTGCAAACAGGACCTAACAACGACCCGCTGGTCGTCGAATTGGCAATCGGGGAAAGCGTGGTTACAAAGATCCTAATCGACACGGCAATCTGTCAACGTAATCTTCAAAGACGTATTGATCCGGATGGGAGTCGATCTGCGCCTTGCCGAGCATAACACGCAGCCTCTTACTGGCTTTGACGGCGACACGGTCATGACAGCAGGCACGATAATGCTCCCTATCTACGTCGGGGGAACGATGCAATGCTTTAACTTTGCTATTGTTGACAAACCAATCGTGTACAACGTCATATTAGGCACACCATGGCTGCATAGAATGAAAGCTATCCCTTCGACATATCATCAATGCGTGAAGTTCCCTACTCAACGAGGAATCTATACGTTGCGAGGCGATCCATTGGTTGCGCGCACATGTTTTATCGTCGAGAGACAGCTGCGCAACGCTCGCGCCAATGCCCAAAGAATGTTTGTCATCTCTGAATCAACCCCGAAGGTGGATACACGACAAGCACCACACACGGAGCTAATCGACCAAGTCAACATTGACACAACTGATCCTGCACGTTGTGTAGGAGTAGGTGCTGACCTTGCACTCCCATTGAAAGAGGAACTCGTGAAGTTCCTACAACACAACTCTGCCACCTTCGCATGGACGATCGCCGACATGCCCGGCATCAACCCCGAAGTTACGTGTCACGAACTGAACGTCGATCCAACCTTCAAGCCTATCAAACAAAAACGAAGGAAGTTAGGTCACGATCGCGCTGCCGCAGTAAACGAAGAAGTCCGAAAACTACTCGACGCCGATTCTATAATGGAGAGTTTGTGTGGATTTTACCGATCTCAACAAAGCCTGTCCGAAAGATAGCTTTCCTCTCCCGCGCATTGACTAGCTCGTCGAAGCAACTGCCGGGAACGAACTCCTCTCGTTTATGGACGCTTTCTCTGGTTATAACCAAATTCTGATGCATAAGAACGATCGCGAGAAGACCGCATTTATCACTGAACAAGGAACATATTGTTATAAGGTAATGCCATTTGGTTTGAAGAACGCCGGAGCCACATATCAACGCTTGGTGAATCGAATGTTTGCAAGTCAACTCGGCAAAACGATGGAGGTGTATATCGACGACATGCTCGTCAAATCCACCAAGTCATCCGAACACGTGTCGCACTTGCAGCAATGTTTCGAAGTCCTGAATAAGTATAGCATGAAGCTGAATCCTGCTAAGTGCACTTTCGGAGTGAAGTCGGGAGAGTTCCAGGGATACCTCGTCACCCAAAGAGGTATCGAAGCAAATCCCAAACAGATTTCTGCGATCATCAGCCTCCCCTCCCCAAGAAACACTCGCGAAGTGCAACGCCTTACTGGACGCATTGCGGCATTAAATCGATTCATATCGCGTTCGACTGACAAGTGTCTCCCGTTTTACCAACTGCTACGCAGCAATAAACGATTCGAGTGGGACGACAAATGCGAGGAAGCTTTCAAACAGCTCAAAGACTATCTCTCGTCTCCTCCGGTGCTCGCAAAACCCGACCAAGGAGAGACTTTGTACCTCTACATTGCCGTATCAACTTCGGCGGTCAGCGGTGTCCTTGTCAAAGAGGATCGCGGCGAGCAGCACCCAATCTTCTATGTCAGTAAAACTCTTGATGGCGCAGAGCTTCGCTATCCCACTTTGGAGAAACTTGCATATGCGGTTGTCATTTCAGCGCGTAAGCTCAGGCCGTATTTTCAGTCCCACTCTGTCGAAGTTCTCACCAATCAACCACTCCGAATAATTCTCCACAGTCCAAGCCAGTCCGGCAGACTTGCAAAATGGGCCATCGAACTCGGGTAGTACGATATCCAATACAAGTATCGAACATGTGCCAAGTCACAAGTCCTC
>NW_006238922.1:7895681-7896088 GCF_000375325.1 Capsella rubella | reverse complement strand
CAGATTTCCTTGTTGAGCTCTCGCCAGATCTCGATCAAGGAGTCCCGCCAAACGAGAAATGGACATTGTACGTAGATGGCGCAGCCTCTAAACACGGTTCGGGGATTGGAGTGCACTTGCAGTCGCCAACGGGTGAAATATTAGAACAATCGTTCCGCCTCGCCTTTACCGCCTCGAACAATGAATCAGATTACGAAGCATTGATTGCAGGGCTCCGACTAGCACACGGCATCGGAGTTAAACGAATTCAGGCATACTGCGACTCCCAACTCGTTGCAAACCAATTTAGCGGCGATTACGAGGCTAAGAACGATCGTATGGATGCATATCTCAAAGTCGTCCGAGATCTCTCAAAATTATTCGAGCAGTTCGACTTGACCAAGATCCCCCGGAGTGACAACGCGCCA
>NW_006238922.1:7894770-7895581 GCF_000375325.1 Capsella rubella | reverse complement strand
ATACCCGTTGAGAGCATCGACCATCCTAGCATCGACCTGATTTCACTAGCCCAACCGATCACGACTTCAGTCGCCGAGCCGACTTCAAACGCTACCGCGCCCACAAACGAAAAGCCTGCCGCCTTAGTTGTAGATCCGACCTCTGCAAAAACTAATGCATTGGTTGTCGATTCGACTTTGGATTGCTCTCCTGGCGCGTCCGCGTCGACTGGCTCCGCAGCTGCCACTCCGAATAACGGTTCGAGCTCCTCGCAACCAATCGCTGAAGCAACTCCGAACAATATTAATGTGGAAGCTACTGCTGCATCGCTACCACCCGGACAAATTCTCGTGGTCTCCGCGCCACTTAACGACGACGATCTAACAACGCACATCCCGCCCGCTTCATCGAATGATCCGCCCCCCCCCGCGCAGAAGCCAACATCGGCAACCCCATAAGCGGTCATCCCAAAGTCCGAAACGATTGGCGCTCCGAGATAATTAACTACATCGTAGACGGCATAATACCATCGGATAAGTGGGAGGCACGGCGTCTGCGTACACGAAGTGCCCAATACACCGCGTTGAAGGGAGACCTCTTCCGTATCACTCCGACTGCTATCCTCACATGCGTAGGTTCCGACCAGGTCAATGACATTATGCGAGAAGTCCACGAAGGCGCAGGTGGAAATCACTCCGGTGGGCGAGCTCTTGCCTTACGAATCCGCAAAACTGGTCATTTTTGGCTAACAATGAATGCGGACTGCGACAAATTTGTGGCGAAGTGCGAAAAATGCCAAAGACACGCGCCTCTCATCCACGCTCCGACCGA
>NW_006238922.1:7894083-7894670 GCF_000375325.1 Capsella rubella | reverse complement strand
TTGGGCAATGGACATTGTCGGTCCGTTACCCGCCTCACGACAGAAAAAATACATCCTCATCATGACCGACTACTTCACGAAATGGGTTGAAGCCGAATCTTACGCTAGAATTCAAGCAAAGGAGGTGCAGAACTTCGTGTGGAAAAACATCATATGCCGCCATGGACTCCCGTACGAAATCGTCACGGACAATGGAACCCAGTTCACCTCGCTACAATTCGAAGGATTCTGCGCAAGTTGGCGAATTCGCCTGAGTAAGTCCACGCCAAGGTATCCCCAAGGTAACGGCCAGGCCGAGGCCACAAACAAAACAATCATCGACGGTATAAAAAAACGCTTGGAAGAGAAGAAAGGCGTTTGGGCTGACGAGCTCGACGGCGTCCTATGGTCCCACCGAACCTCACCTCGACGGTCTACGGGAAGAACGCCATTCTCACTTGCTTATGGCATGGAAGCACTCGCCCCGGCCGAAGTAGGGATACCGACGCTCCGTCGCTCTATGCTTGTACACGATCCCGCGCTAAACAATTCAATGATACGAGACAGTCTTGACTGCCTCGAGGAAGAAAGGGACAAGGCACTCCTCC
>NW_006238922.1:7893321-7893733 GCF_000375325.1 Capsella rubella | reverse complement strand
GAACTACGAATGGCTTGATCCCTTCGCAAGGGTACGTAGGCAGCTTTTAACAAAGCACAGCTATAACTAAAAAAAAAAAACAAAGAGCTCTTTCGGGTGAGTCCGCCTCAACTGATTGACAAGCTCAAACATCGTCTCCCAGGCCAGGAGTTCGATCACAAAACGCGTTCCACATGGATGCAGTGGTGAAATAATCCACGTCTTTAACTTCGGTAAAGATAAAGCCGAGCCCAGTCTCGCAATATAGCTAGCAGGCGGCAGGGCCAATAAGCCGAGCTCCGGCTCGCACGCTCTTGTCGACCTCAAAGCACCCACAGGATAAGCCGGTCGCACGCACCGCACCTAAACAGTACGACGAGTCCGCCTCGTCTGCTCCTTCAGCTTAGCGTTCCGAGGAGCACGTAACAGGATA
>NW_006238922.1:7859582-7893221 GCF_000375325.1 Capsella rubella | reverse complement strand
CAGCCATAAACTCTGGAAAGGGAGCGAGGTCGCTCTCGAGAATGTCCGGGACCACTATCCCGTCAACCGTCGCCCGCCACTGAACGTGGTCCTAATCAACCTGAGCCAAGTTCCGCAGAGGAATGTGCGTACCATTTATCACCATCTTCTTAAGTCACTTCTCCATGCCCGAAACCTGACTAAGCATCAACAGAGGCTTCTTCTTCTCACGAAGTCCCACGATGTGTCTCCCCATCCTATCGATACGGGTACGGTACTCGTGAATCTCTCCAGCAACCCTATGACGCTCGGCCGCGGCACTCTCATCACGGGCCCTCCTCAGCCTATCGGTCTCGGAAAGATACTGCTTCTTCTTATCCTTAAGCTGCCTCGTAAGATCAGCGCACCTACTCTTCTCCGAATTGTAGTTCCTCAAGTGGCTCTGTGCAGAACGATCCGAAGCCTCAGCAGCAGCCTTCGCCGAGTCAGAGTCTCTCGCCGCGGCACGACACTGCTCATCGTAGAAACCAACCAAACGGTTGGTCTGACTCATCGCCTGCAGAAACGAAAATCTCATAAACTACACTTAATGAAATCAAGTAGGTTAGACTCAGCAAAGTCTCCGCGAACCTTGCTAGCAAGATCAGCACATGCAGCTCCATGAGTGAAAAACATCCGATCCCTCCGACCATAGTTGAAGGAGAATGAATGGTCGACTCCTTCGGCGATCTCACGAATGGGCTCCTCGCGCCTAGCCTCCCGGCGAACACTCGAACCTCCGATAGGACTTCCACGCGAGCTCCTCTTCCGAGACGTATCTCCTCGACCGGACGATGGCGGAGCACTACCACTTGCGGATCTCGAAACCTTCTTCCCGTCGCGTGCAGCCTTCACTTCCTCAGATCTAGCCCGGCGCAAGGCGTCACGATCGTCAGCAGGCGCAGCAGCATCCGTGGTCTCCACCGCCACGTCCACGTCACCAACCGGAGCGTCATTCCCAAAACCGCACTGAAATGAAGCGTTGGGTAACATCATAGGGCCAAGCTCGATCTGCGGCTCGTCGACCTGCGTGCCGTCTCCGTCGAATTGATCGGCATAATCAGGAATCTCGCAATCACCCATCCTAAGACAAAACCGAGAACCTGCAAGACATTACGTTGTAAGAAACGAAATACGAATCGAAATACAAGGAAACGAAACAAAGATAAGAAACTAACAAGTGTTGAAATGATTAAGTATATCCGGCCACCACAAGGTCCTTCTCGCCTTCACCGCTGCAACTCTCGCTCGAAAGTCTTCGGTGTCCTCTGCCGTCGGCCCAAACTTTCCTGCAAAATCAACATAAGAATACCGGTTAGAGAAGCGTAGGAAGATTAGATCACACGATTTCGGACCAACTAAGAACTACCGCGATCTAGGTTCCACGTTCTAGCATATGGCAAGCTGAGATCTTCGACGGAAAGCTCGGTTACTTTCACAAAAAAGTAATACTTGCGCCACCTGCGAACTTTGCTTGCAGCACCATCGACAATTCTGAAACCCGGCCTCGAACTAGCGCAGCACATGCCCGGATTCTCCTTTCCAAACAGGTACTTGGTAAACTCTTCAAAAAGATCTAAGTCCACGACAACACCTGCCGCGGCGGCAAGGATTGCGAGACCCACCGCGTTCCGAATAGAAGCCACGGTGAGTTGAGAAAATGCTATCTCCCGACGAGCACAGTAACTAGCGAGAAACTGCGGGAGTGGAAACCAAAGACCGCAATCCGAAAAGAAATCTTCGTAAAGACAAATATACCCCTCCGGAGCATCCCATGGGCGACGACGCGATTTCGGGATCAGAATCTCAATTCCCGGTTCTATCCCGCACGCCTCAAACATGTCAAACACGGATTTTTCTGTGCTAAGAGATTTTCCCTTGTCTCGACGATCGAGAACATTGGCCATCCCATCATCCAACGTGGGCTCAACTCTCCCATCTTCGGGGATCGCACTAGAAGCCCTTAAACCCGAAACTATAGACCGATGAAGATTTCTCGAACTCGAACCGACAACATCTTCGAGCACCTTCCCACGGCGAGTACTTGGCTCCCCGGGAACTATCATACCCCCATTGCTGCACGACGGAAGCAATCCATCAAGATTGCGCACGTCCTCCTCCGTCAAATCTCCGAGAGTCTCTTCGGAACCACTGAAGCCAAGCCAGGCGGCGTGAGTCCCACCGTAATCATCCGCAAATCCACGTTCAAATTGGCGATAGTCGTCTCTTTGCAGCTCGTCCGGAACGCTATCAAACAGATCGTCTCCACCGACATGATTTCCCGCGAACTGAGACATCGATACCTTGCAAAAGTAACCAAGGACCGTGTCAAAATCTAGAAGTCGAGAAGTGTCTCAAAACTTTTGTATCCCGCCAAATCCATGATTTCGAATTCCCGTCACGAGCCAACTTTTCACCAAACTGACAAACTCAACGCGATACAACGATGCAAATCTCCCCATGGTAGAGTTGGGGCACGGTGGGAGATCGAACGAGTAATCGTCACCACCTCGGCTAAGTTCCAGATCGACAAGCAAGTTTAGTCACGATCGATCCACGACATTGCATCTCTTCGCCATCTCATCTCGGTGGCATAGTCAAGCCACCTCGCCGCGGCCCGAGATTTCACCATGACCATCTCTCGTCTCGGTAACGTTCCGGAAGCTCCGCCATGGCACGGCACCAACACCACATCATCGTGACGCCGTCTCGGAAACCATGTCACAATCGCATTTCGGCAGCACTGTGAAACACTTGGGCACGGCAATAACTATGACGAGACATTATCACCACAACGGCCAAGTCTCGGCCCCAACAGCACCTCATCACGACCTCTCCATGGCATCATCTCGCCGCGGCACAACGAAAACTCCAACACGGCGCCACTCCTCCGAGACAAAGTAATGGGCACGGCCGCTTCACCCACCGCCACCACCTCGCCACGGCGCTAGGAGATCGCCGCAGCTAACGGTTCACCACGACAGCAGCGGCCTCGTCACAACCTCATCCCGTCGCGCCCGAAGTTCCGCCAGCCACAACTCACATAAGCCCTACACGGTACGGTCTCGTCAGCAAAATCGTGCCTCTGCCGCGCCCGTAACTCAGTCGTAGCACCATCTCTACATGACGACGAATCAAGCACGGCCATCTCGACGACGCCTCAGCTCGGCGGTGCCTCATCCCGGCGGATCCGTCGTAACACATCCTCAACGACCTCGTCTCGGCACGGCAGCTCTGCCCCTCCACCGCGGCCCAGCTCGTCTCGGCTGTGTTCTCCAACTTCGCCACGACCTCGTCACGGCAGATTTGCTCCTCCACCACGGCCCAGCTCCTCTCGGCGATGTTCTCCAACTTCGCCACGGCCTCGCTCGTCTCGGAAGCAACTTCGCCCAGTCACGCCCCGTCTCGGCAGCGTTTCGGCAACACCGTGTCAAGATCTCGATGCTACGAAGCCAAAGTCACGAGAAGACGCCGCCAGGATCGAAATCGTCATGTCACCACCACGCGTCTGCCGGCTTTGTAGCAACGGAGTGAAGAAATTGAGCGCGAGGAAGAAAAGAAGTGACCGTGGGTCTGAGGCGGCGAGAACGACAGCAGATCCGCCGAGAAATCTCAAGTGGAGAGGACAAAGCAAGCTTTGAGGAGAGATGTCGTTGTTGTTTCTTGATTCGAAAAGAGAGACGCGACCAAACAAAAATCAAAGCAAAGGAGAGAGAGAAGAGAGAGAAAAAAGAGATTTTACCTTTTACAGAGGGAGAAGAAGTCAAAGAGTAAAGAAATGGAGGAGGAGACATATATATAGTGGGGGACCCAGCGCGTTTACCGAGGTAAAAACACATGACCTAATTTTTACCATAAACCTAGCTCCCGCGCCTCGTGAAGCGTGCCAAGTCCCGAATCATCCCGAGAATGATCCGTTCTTCCCGGAAAATGTGCCAAGTCACTATCCATCCCGAGAATGATCCGCTATTCTCGGAAAACGTGCCAAGTCACTATTCATCCCGAGAATGATCCGCTTTTCTCGGAAAACGTGCCAAGTCACTATTCATCCCGAGAATGATCCGCTCTTCTCGGAAAACGTGCCAAGTCACTATTCATCCCGAGAATGATACGCTCTCTCCGAGAAATGCGCCAAGACATCACAAGAAGATTTGAAGTTCTAAGTATGCAGCAAGGCAATTCAAAGTCTCCGCAAACTTGCCCATCTTGTTTTACGACCAACTATCCCACGCCCGAAACCAGCCCGTCAAGCTCAAGAAGACTCTCGCAAATCGGACTAAAGGGGGGGACTATTGTTGGATATGGGCCTTGCCCCTTCCAAATTAGAAGGCCTACAAAACAAGATGTGCCAATTAATGAAGCCTTTTACCCAAAAACAGGCCCAGCACCTTCGCAGGGGTAAAACCGTCATTCGCCAAGGAGACACAAAGAGTTTCTAGGTTTCTGTGCAACTATAAATACATTAAACCACTGTTTGGAACAGGGATCGGTCCAGAGGTTATTATCCACCAGACTGAGAATCGTGCCGCGCCCGAACTCGCCCTAGCCCGAGATTCCCGCCGCGACTCTCTTTCTCGTGATTTTGCACTTCTGTTTCGTATTAGCTTCTCAGCTCGGCAGATAGTCTATAACTGCCGCAGCGAGACTTCTCTCTTTGTAACTTCGGATTTTCCGCAAAAGCTAATAAAGAAAATTGTTTCGTATCGTCCCAAAAATCTCGTATCATTATTGTAGCTGCTCCCCCCTTGCACAAACATTACCATTCAGTAATTTAAATTTATACAGTATAGTTCCTTCAAGAATTTTGTTTTTTTCCCTTTGTGATTTGTAAACAAGTTTTAAAAATATATACCAAATTTATAACAATTATCATCATTAATATATTTTTGGAAAAAAAAGTAAAAAAAGATACAAAAAGTTCGAAAGGTTTTCTTAAATAGCTAAAAACCATTATTTCATTAAGAAAAATACAAAGGAAATACGAAAAGATACCCACACACATACGCAAATAAAAACAGTAAGAAAATACAAACACTAATCAAGTTCCACAGTCTCTCCATTGAACAAACTCCAAAGATTCTCAACATCAAACGCCATAGTGTTCCCTTGTTCACTTGTCGTGGCTTCGGGAACTATCGCATCTGGTTCTTGGATCTCGTCGAGTAAATTCTCCAACCACATATTATCTTCAATTATTAGATTATTAATAAAATCATCATCATCTTTGTCAAAGGTGATACTATTCTCACAAACATCGTTGTTGTTGAGTCCATTGCTGGAAGGAATTACATCAACTTCGGGTTGGCCGTTCAGATGGCTGCAGAAAGGATTGTTAGCCGTGAAGGATCGAGGTCGGGGCTTAAAAACATTGATTTTTTGGACCATTGTTGTAGTAGGATGGGAAATTATGTTTTTCTTTCTCATTTTAGTCTTACAACATGATTCAGTTTTCTTACTCAAATGTGTGTTCCAGTAGTTTTTGACATCATTAGCGGTCCGACCAGGCAATCGACCAGCAATCAAGGACCACCTAAACATTGTTAAAAATGTATACATATAAGTTTCTAAGTGTTGAACATATATATATATGTCTCTCCAAAATAGTTAGTATTGAGTTAAGAGTACCTGTTTCCTAGAAGCTTATGAAGGCGAATAAGGAGATCAACTTCATCAGTGCTAAGCTTTCCTCTCTTGATACGTGACATCAATTACTATTCCTACTATGCACACCAATAGAATATTTTATTCCTACTAGTCCCATCAAATCATTGAACAACGTTATCGGTTGTGTGTAAGAAACTGACTATAGATTTATATGTATAAATGTTTTTTTATCTTTAGTTTTTTTAAAAAGAAAATTTGCGGTTAGGTCCAACATAAATATGAACAGCATAAAGAACTTTTCATGAATAAATTTTTTGTTTTACTTTACTAGCATGAAATAATGTTTAGTTCATTAAAACCACAAGGAGAATATTTTTTGTGTGTGTGTGTAAATACTAAATAAACCATACCAGCTCTTAAAGGAACTTGATGCCATTTGCCTTCTCCGTACTTATCAATACACTGCTTCAAGAGAGCATCTTCTTCGGCAGTCCAAGCTCCTTTTGTCAACCCTTTGGACGAACCCTCCATGAACCAAAGATGAAAAGTAAAATATAATAAGAAAAGGTAGAGGAAGAAGGGTTCCCAAATCCTCGGAGAACTTATTGATAATATAATGTGAGCATGTAAACGAATATGTATATATATACACGTGAAGGGCTTAGGGTAATGACGTGCATGTTTGATATCCACATATCATGAATTAACAGTCGTGCTTTAGTTTGCTAAGTTATAGTTTGGTTACTGATTTGACTAGAGAAAAAGGTTCATTGCACCTTCTTTACATACTTCAGAATAAAAAAGAAACATGTTTCTTAACAAAATTAGGAGAAAGGACGTTTAATGATTGGTGGAAAGATGGTTAACATGAATACAAGACAGTATCATAATAGATGAATAAGGTGGCTGCATAAAGATAAGCTATTCTTCTCTTTATTTTTTGTTTTTTTTTTTTCGTTTTAAAGAACTTTAGAGTGTATTCATAGATTGCAAATCTTACAAACTTTTAGACTATTCACAAGCTCATATTTCTTATTATCTTTGTTGCTTATTTTGCCAAAGAAAACTTTTGGCTGCACGTTGCGGCCACTATAGATGTAACAACCCATCCCGGTGGGAACCCTTACCACATGGCACACCCCGCCACATGGCAGGTACAAGCGCTGCAGCGCATCGACCCTAACCTCTCTCCTGTGGGCCCAAACTGCGCAGCCCACTTGTTCGCAGCCTCTTGGCCCACCAGGTAGGTTATTGGTGCGCCTGGCGTTCCTCGAACCCAGGTTCTCACCCTTTAACAACCTTCTCACCGGACAAGTTGTTATCTGCAGGTCAGTTGGTAACAATTTGTCCGGTGGGAAGGTTGTTAAAGGGTGAGGACCTGGGTTCGAAAAATGCCAGGCGCACCAATAACCTACCTGGTGGGCCAGGAGGCTACGAACAAGTGGGCTGCGTAGTTTGGGCCCACAGGAAGGAGGTTAGGGTCGATGCGCTGCAGCGCGGTAAGAATGCCATGTGGCGGGGTATGACACATGATCCCACTGGACGGGTTGTTACAATAGAGTTGAGGTTGAGGCTTTATAACATCGAGTCTTTTGATCGGTGAGGTCGCTGAACAAGTAGTTTCCCTCTTTCTCCTTTTTCTCTTGGTTCATCTTTCTTATTAAAATGGGAGTTCCAATAATTCTTGACATCATTAACTAAGTATATGCATTTTAAAAATTCGTAAAATGACTTAGTATTGGAGCATTGCATTATGTAAATAATTTGGTTTGCATTTGAAGAATAAAAATATGTTTCTTAGAAGCTTATGAAGACGACGAAGAAGACCAACTTGAGCTAAATTTAGCTCAAGTAGTTCAACCATCTTATTCTACAGCTTTTCTTGCATCGGTTTAACCCTACATACATAACTAATCATTACGATCTTTACCATTAAGTATACCTAGCTATGTCACATATACTATATTCTATAGGGCCTTTATACACATAGATACACTTGTTAGTTCGTTTACTGGGAGACAAACCTACGAGTTCTCATTGCGTTGTCTTAAGTGTTATATCTTCATCAGCACCCCATGTACCTTTCTTCAACCTATTGAACGAACCCTCCATGAACCAAATGTAACTATTAAAAAAGTATAGTATGATCTAACCAAATTATATAAACTCATATAAGTATATGGCCAAGTAAGAGGGTATTTATATATCGTTGCTTCACAAACCCTGGAAGTCTTTTGACAATGTGAGTATCAGAGTATGTGAGCGAATATGTATACACGTGACGGGCATAAGGAAATGACGTGCATGTTTGATATCCACATTTCATGTCAAAGCGGTGGTGCTTAGTTTGCTAAGTTAATTTGTTCTGATACCTAGACAAAGGTTCGTAGCACCTAGTTTTAGTCTCTCCATCCCTTTTCAGTACTTGAAAACCAAAGCATGCTTCTTAACAAAATTAGGAGACATACTTTCTCCAATTATAAATTAGGAGTAATTAATTAAAATCGGCTTGGAAAAAGCTGTGGGAAAAAAAAATGATTGTATCTTTCAATCTTATCTATGTGTGGTTTTATATGTTTTAATAACTATGAGATTTTGGGTTGAGGTCCTTTTCCTTCCGTACCATCACAAGACTGGTCGTTCTTGGGCTTAACAGCCCCTAATAACAGTGTACGTTTTGCCTAAAATACTTAACCAATTAATTGAACTATTGGTACTTGATTGTGTGTGTGTGTGTGTGTGTGTGTGTTTATATATTATTAGAGGATTCTTGATCATTACAAGACATCCCAAAATTAATTCCATAACATCTTCTAGTTTTCTCTTGTATTCTTGCACAAAAAAGGAAAAGATTAGAAGTGTTTTAGTGAAAAAATCTAGGTAGTTCTTCTAGTTTTTATATCATTTTACCAGATCAAAATATAAGGGATCATCACATCAACATGATGCAGAAGCATTACTCAAAACATGATAACAAGAAGAATGTAGTCATCTATACCTATCTTAGTATCTCACATGGGTACGAATGCAGACATTACTAAAGTCTTGAAATTCATGGGACGCACGTTGTTGTGTAACCCGAATCGTCGGATTCTACTTCAGCGGAATTGAAAGAAACTAAAGAAGAAATCTTGATGACCTTAAAAATAAAACAGACTTAGATTGAACTTTGTCTATCATTTTCTTCCTTAGATTTTTTCAAATGGAGTCAGTGATAATTCCTTACACTTAAATAAATCACCATGTCTCGTTACACTTCATTGATTCAATTCAAAGTTACTATGATCTTATCTTTTAGTTGGAACTGCATCGTCCCAAATGGTTTGATATTTACCTTTGTAATGCGTTAACTAAATAATGTCTTCCTTTTTTCATTTAGCTTCTCCAAATATATATGCTTGTGTCGTGCATAATTCATATCATCCGTTTTGCATTAGATAGCATATTCCATGCAAGTAGAAAACGAGGTGTACTTTTTTTTTTTTTTTTTGAAGCCTGAAAAAGGCTTTAAATTCGGGCCTGTAATATGATAACAAAGCCCACATGAACAAACCCACCTGAAGGCCCATGGCATTGGCATTACATAGTACTACACATAGTACATTCAGATTTCCGTTAGATGTGATTCAGTAGAGAAGAAAAAGAAAGGTCAAAAGAATATGCGGTACCGGCCATAATGGTATTGGTCATGATAAGAGAATTGTCTCGAGTCTTCAACTCAGTGCATGTTATATTTGAACGGTTCTCAACTACATGTTCGAGAGTTACAAGATGCTTGAGGGCCTATTGGCATTTTACATGAATGCATAAAGGAATATAAAAATATCTAATGTTTGGCTATGAAACCAAGTTGTATTAGCATATGGGTGGGATAGATCCTCTTTACTTGATCTTTTCGTACTTAATTAGGCTTTTGTGTGTGTGTGTAGGGTTCGAGCTAAGTGCTTAGTGTACAAAAGATGGTAGAGGCCATCGAGTATTTCAAATTTGGAGATTGTCTTGGCATTATTATTCTAACAATTTATTCATGAATTGAATTGTATAAGTTATATTGTCTCATTTTTGGATTGAATAAGTTGTCTTATGTAATAACGTAACTTATAATTAAAAAAAAGTTGGGTTAAATAACACATGGGATATATAACTTAGAACTTGGTTGTTTCATTTATTAACCAGACCCTATAAGTGCCCTGTGCCCCTTCCGTCTCAATTTAAGGAATGTTTGTTTTTGGTAAGATCAATTTAAGGAATGTTTTAGCCCCCAAAAATTTGTCTCATTTTAAATGATGTTTTCAACTTTCTATGCAAAAATTAAATGTGTTTAATATTTTTTGACCAATCATATTTAATATTTTACTTCTTATTTTCTTATTGGTTGAATTCATTTCAATTAATAATATTTTTATAGAAACAAAAGAAATTATATGTTTTCTTAATATGTGAAACAACCTTTAACATCACTTAAAATGAAACTGAAGGAGTATAATACTTGCAACCTCAACCTTTTTTTTTTTTTTTGATAACTCAGGAGTGATCCCAAAGGCTTTCTAGGCCCAAGGACTAATCTCCTGGAGCCGGGGGAAACCATGTTAAATCTCGAACTCCCGTGGCCAATGCTACTCGAACCCAAGTGGCGGGACTTACCTCCCTTTACACTGGACCAAGGCGACTTGGTTATTGCAACCTCAACCTTAAGATACACGTTCACGAACATTTCAAGATATCTATGACAAAGCATTTTTTGCTGAGATAACTTTAGGGTTCATTGTTTTTTTCTTTTTTTTTGTCTCCACGAAATACGAAACTAAATACGTGCAAGACTACTGCCTTAATTGTTCAATCACTTTTATCTTGTAAAGACTTAATTATAAACAACTTAAAAAAAGAAAAAAAAGTATTCAAAACCTTTTTAAGAAAACAAATTATTCCCAAATTCACCATCGCTAAAAGCCCTCACAACTTGGAATGTTTGCGCATGAATTATGTTGTAAGAGAATTTGTCAATATTTTCAATATCTTTATTTTTATCTCTTGCATTCTTTGACAAATAAAATATGGTATTTAAGAAAATAGAGAATCATTTTGTTGTCTAGCAAACAAGAGATTACTTTCAACCATTTTTGAAAATCATACTTTTTCCAACTTAACTAATTATGGGATGGGTGATTTTTCAGTTTCCACCGTAACATTTTTTCTTACTATACTATTTTTTCTATTATATATAAAAAAATTGTTTCCAATATTATCTTAGACTTTTATACTTTTTATTGTATTTAGCGCATTTCATATTGATTTATCTTTCCAAAAAGGAACGTGTTACTTTTTTTATATAATTGTTTTTTACATATAAGTATATAACATTCTCAAACTATTTTCTAATAAGAACTTGAACAATTATCATTTACGTAAGTACAACTTAATTTATTTTCTGCCTTCACCTGACCTAAGTTTTACAACCGTTTGCACAGTAATTTACTGTTTTCGATATTGAAAGAGCAAATCTAAAAATCTAAAATCTTCATAGATTTTGAAATATATATGACCAACGACTTTTAGACGATGTATATATCCACGGATCCACCATTCTCCATGCTTCTAAAAGCCACCAAACCTTCCTCGTCCAAATTTTCAGTTGTTATATTTTTCTTTTCTGACTTTATTGACACATACATGTGCACCAATGATATTAGATCTTGCTTAGAAAAAGATATAATATATTCTATTTACCATTCGTCTGGTTGAAAAATACATGATATCCGTAACAGTTGGGTACGGATATCAAACTACTTCTTGAGTACGTTACTTCTTGAAAAATTTCATAATATCTGTAAAAATACATGATATTCATACCCTACTTCTTGGGTACATTTTAATATAACTCAAAATTGTGCGTCAAACTAATTTTATTTGCTACTCCTTCGGTAACGTTTTAATATACATATGTATAATCATCAAATTATCGTATCATAATCATCAAATTACTATAACCATATGTATAATCATAATCGTTAAATCGATTAGTAATCGTGTATAACCGTAATTAATTTAATTGTTTATACAACGGCTAAATTTATAAACAAAATAAAAAATATAACCGTAACCGTACTCATGCCTGCCTTCACACTCTAAAACATCATAACTGAAAATTAGGGTTAGTGGTTCGTCGATAATACCAGATATTACTATGGCTTGGTTTACCTGGTTTGCCGTATGAGACATATCGATCGGTTTAACATACGGACAATTAAAAAGACAATAGAACAAAACCAGCACCATCACTTCTACTTTTTTTGTCTTTGTAGTTGTACTTATGTGAGGAAGTAAAGTAATAAAAATATATTTAACATATTATGATAAATATATCTGGATCACGAAGCAGATTATTTTGACGAAAGAACGTAAACATAAACAGTTTATGTTCTTTTAAATTCAGTAAACATAAACAAAACGTTTAGTCGTCTGATGAACCGGAGGAGATTATGTTCTGGATCATCTTGTTTGTCTCTTCTTCCGACATTGGCTTATTTTTCGTATGCTTCTGCTCGTACGTCTCAAAGAACTCCTTGTTCTCTTTTGCCAACTCCTTCCAGACTATTTTTATTTCATTGATCGTGAGCATAACATAGGGGAAAAAAACACAATAATTAACCACGAGTCTGTGGGAAAAAAAACTAATTAAATAACACAATAAGGATTAAATTTCATCATTAGCTGGTGAAAGTATCGAATTAAATAAAGGGGACATATTGACCAAAAATAAAATAAAAATAAAAAAAATAAAGGGGACATATTATATTTATATATATATATATAATGTATATAAAAAGTAGTATAAATACAAACATGTTGAAAATTAAGACAACTTCTGATATTTATATAAATATCTTATTATATAACAATGTCCATGGCCAATTTAAGGAGAATAATGCATCAAAATGTATAGAAAAAGGAGATCGAAGAGAGTTCCGAACCAGTGGACGTGATGATGGGATTGATGTTAGCATTCTTAGAGAGAGCTTCCATGCATTCCTCTTTGTTCATGTTGAAGACCAAACATGTCTCTATCATGTGTTGCACCTGTACATACACATGACACAATACGATTAATCACTTTTATATTAAAATATAAGGAAAACGAAACATATACTTGTAATGTTCAGATGGATTCTATGATTTATTACCATGTGAATAAATGCAGCGGGAGAAGAACAGTCACACATTTTTATAAATAACTGAATTGGACCTTAAAATAAACCCTTTACATTCAAATTAAGAGGCTCAACGATCATTTATACAACAGCTCGTAGGTAGAAGAACATAAACAGTAATGTAACCACATGTGGCCACAAGTCTCACACGTAGAGGATTGATTATAATTGGACGAGAAAGGATTAGAAAAGATTGGTAAAAATGGCACTCATTTCTAGCTCTCTTCACGCTTTGTTTGTTTCCATTTCAAATATCTCACGCTTTGTTTGCTTCGTTTGAAGCAATATTGGGCCCTCTCTCTTACTCCTCTCGACTTCTGATCCTTTTGTTATGTTTTAGATTCCATCACAAAGTCAAGTCAAGTTCCGAAGAAAGAATATTTTGGCGATGAACATGTTAATGCAAAGACAACTTTTGTTAGGTGTTTTTGCATTTTTAGAAGAAAGTTAGAAAATGAAAATAACAAAAAGTAAAGTGTCCTAAAATGTTAGAGAGATTCTACCTAGAGACACGTTAGAGAGATTCTACCTAGAGACAAAAAGTAAAGTGTCCTAACAATTTAATTGGTAAGAACCTTGAAAAGTAACATGGCTAGGTAAAAAAAAAGTTATAATTTATAAAGTCTAAATAATTATATTTACTTTTTAGTATTAACCACTTGTGATGCCTCGTACATTGAAAATTCCATAAACCAAATAATAGCAAAACTCATACTGTACAATAACCTATGACTATTTTGGCAGTTTGCTCCTTCACTGTCTTTTCTATTGTTGTCGAATATCGAATAAAAATCTTTTGTCAGCGTTAATACATTTTATTTTTTCTTCCAGCCTATGACTACTTGGTGCTCTTAACTTATTATTTTAATTGTGGTCCTTCACAATTGCCATTTTCCAACATGTACACTAGCAGGGCCTCACGAGTCTTGAGGTTTTGTAGAAAGCGGAGATTATGACCCAACTCTTTTTTCATGTAATAATTCCAAAATCTTACATTGTTGAGAAATCCCCAAAAGATTTGTAATCCAGTAGCTTGCTCTCGAAATTCTTACCATCATAAGTTTCGTGCCTTTAGTCTTAATTTGCTTCATTTCAAGGGATATGAAAGACCGAGGAAGATACAAAGAGACCGATTGATTTTGGTTTTGTCTTTAGGAAGTATGGAGTTGTAGGCTAAGGCTTAGTATACTATATTTCTATAATCCCTTAGTAACTGCATCAACTTAACCTAATGTGGTTTACCTTGGTATGTAGAATTTGATTAACGCATCAACTTAACCTAATGTGCATACTACCACAATCGAATGACATATCGATGTAGCACTTTAGATCAAATTCATGACCGATCATAAATTTTACTACCTACTAAGAAATGGATAAGTGAAAATAGAATATACAAATATTTAAGCTCCGATGGATTCAAACATGTTTTTTCTAATGAGCTCCGATGGATGCAATAATCGAAATATTTTTTTGGTTCTGCATGAGCTCAAAAGCTCTTGTTTAACCCAAGTAGTGTGGCCTAGAAAAGATATATTTATATTGTCGGTCGTTAAGTGAGATTTGATATGAAATGTTGAGAAAACCATCGTCACCTAGTAAAAGCAATGTAGATTACTCGTTTTAATATCTTTTTAATAAAGAAATTTAACAAATTTTGGTATTTTCTTTTATTTTTGTTTACAAAAACTTTTTGGACAATAAACATGAAATTTTTTATCTCCCATGTTTCAATAAAAATATATGGAGGTTTCGTTTACTTAAAGACCGAACAATAGGCCAAAGTGAGCTATGCCTCTATATTCCTTAAAAAACCCTTTTTATCTATGAATTTGAAATTCTTTACTGATTTTATTTTCTTTTATTGTTGTGTTTAAATGGCTTATCAAAGTGATCTCGTGGATTGATTACGAGCCAAAAGCTCGGAAACAAAAAGGCTCAACGTAGTAACCTTTTCAATCTCCCTCATTAAACAGAATCCAAAGTTTCTGAACGTCAAACAATGAAGACATTGACTCCATCGAAGTAATATCTGCCTCGTCATCTGTAATAGCTACTGGACCATCTGTGTATGCCTCTTGGTTCTGTTCTAGCAAACTCTTCCACCACATGCTCTCTCCATCTATTTGACTGTTCAAAAGTTGAGATTGCTCCTCATCATTGTTGCTTACTTGGAAAAGGCCAACTTCTGTTTGCCCGTTGAGTTGGCTGCGGCCATTGTATGATTGAGTTTGATGCTTTGTGACGCTTAGCTCTTGAGCTTGTGAGGCAGCTGAACAAGCAACATCTCTCTTTCTCGTTTTGCTGGTAAAACGTGGTTCTTGCTTCTTACCAAGATGAGTTTTCCAGTAATTCTTGACATCATTCGCGGTTCGACCAGGTAATCTACCAGCAATCAAAGACCACCTATGAATGCATTTGAACAAATCTTAATGACTTACGTTCTCTAAATATTTTTGATGTCTTCCGGAAATTTATATATGAACCTGTTTCTTAGAAGCTTATGAAGGCGAAGGAGAAGATCAACTTCATCAGAACCAAATTCTCCTCTTTTGATATTGGGATTCAAGTAGTTCAACCATCTTTCTCTACAGCTCTTACAGCTACGGTTTAGCCCTACATAACCAACAATTGAGATTATACCTTAAAGCATGTAAAATTGATTGTGTACCATTTGTAAATTAATTCTAAAACTTTTAGTTCAATAAGAATATAAATGGTTGGTTATATGGATATACCAGCTCTTAAAGGAACTTTGTGCCATTTGCCTTCTCCATACTTATCAATACATTGCCTCAAGAGACTATCTTCTACAGCAGTCCATGCAGCTTTTCTTAACCCTTCGGATGAACCTTCCATGAACCAACGGTCGAGTTAAAATTATATCTATCCAAATTTCGTAAGAAGTAATGTAGATGTATTGTGGCTTCACAAATCCGAGGATGACTTATAGAGAGTGTGAGGGGCTAGCTAGCTAAGATAAGTGACGTGCGTGCTTGATATCCACATTTCATATGCTTTTATCTTGTTCGGATGATTAAGACTGGAAAATATCTTACTAGTTTATAGCGTTTATGTTCTTCTTTGTACAACTTCTTAACATTTTCTAAGAAATTTGAATCTGTATAACAAGTAAACAATATGCACAAGCGAACAATATTTCATTACTTTGGTAACGTATTTGAATTGTTTAACAAGTAAAAAATTGTTTAAACTACTCTTTTCCCCCTCTTTTAGCAATGTATTTGAATTCATTACTGTAAATCATTAGTGCAACAATATTAGATTTAAATTAAAAAAGTAAGTAATATTATTCGATGTTAATTAATATTTAAAACCCATATTTGTATAACATACGATTTACTTCAATTACAAAAAAAAATAACAGAAATTTCTTATTTTAACACTATTCATTCTAAATGTTTGAATGAAATAATATTTTACGTTGATGATAAGATTACCTTAGTTCTATTATGATTTTGTTAATTTATTCCTATTATTATGGTTTATGAACTGATGACGCGTTTTAAGCACAGACCTTAGTCAATGTAGGAAAATAGATGGAAATGATTTCTATGGTATTGACTTTGGCAAATTTTTAAGTTTTTTTAGGCTTTTATTTCGGACCATTTAAGGAAATAAATATATCTAGAAATGGAAATTTTAGATATATTTTTCTTAAAACACGACACTTCTCTTTGGTTTTGACTGAATTTTAGTAGGTCCTTATAATAGGCCAACCACTTCATAGGTCGCTTCACCCCACAAAAATTTTAATACACACCAAAAAAAAAATTGATATAAATTTTTTGCATTTGAAGAGACAAGGCCAAAAGCTTTCTTCGATCTAAAGAAGGAGAAGAGATGGAGAATCTATTAGGTCTTCTAAGACTTCATGTGATTAGAGGTGTGAATCTCGCCATTAGAGATTCTCAAAGCAGTGATCCTTACGTCATTGTCCGAATGGGTAAACAGGTAACCTAATTTTTCATTTGATCACTTAATAATCTAGCCATCATTGTTCGTATGGTTTTGGAACTAATGGATCTGGTTTTATATGCTTCCCAGAGATTCTGATGTCATTACTTAATGAAGAAACTATAATACTATTTTCCATAGATCTAAATAAACTTTACAATACATTTTTCTTTTTCAAATATTGTCATTACCAAGGCCTCACTTATTTATGTGCAGGGGCGGATCTAGAAAATTTATTGAATGGGGGCAAAAATATAGTAAAAAAACTATCAAATACTAAATTATAAAAACAAAAAAAATATCATACAAAACTAAAATAAATTTAACTCCTAGAATGATACCAAAATTGTGATCCTTGCTTGTATCGTCTATCACCCATCCGTTGAATGGTTGTGAAAAACAAAATAACATGTTATTAATTAAAAATTTTAAATTTATAGACTTATAGTTTAAAATTTATGAATTTTATATTTATTGAATTATGTAACAAAATTCCATAAAAGCATAACCATAGAATAAAAATATAAACAATTATCACTGTAAAAACTAATATAGTCATGTATAACATAAAAACCTATATAATGTTTCTAGGAAACATAATTATAAGCTTGAACTGATTAAATAAAATTAACTGACTAAAAAATAATACTTATAAAATAGAAACAATTGTATAAAAAGCAGGAAAATAAACTCACCAATTGATAGTTGTTGATTTGTTGTCACGCAAACAAAGAAACCAGAGGACTAAAAAGAAGAGAATAACAAAAAATTAGGTCTAAGTTAGTAGGTCTTTAATTTATATATTAATGTTTTTTGATACATGAATTGATATTGGTTTTCCAAGAAATAAAAAGAAAAGTAGTTTTTTGTATTATTTTAGTGGGGACATATTTTGTTTTTTTTATATTTTTTTAATAATTTTCCAAGAAATAATTTTTTTTAACAATTTCCTTCGCTGTGGGTCCGCCCCTGTTTATGTGTTGAAATGAAACAAAAACAAACTTTTCAAATGTGACTTATTTATTTGTTAAAATGAAACAAAAACAAACTTTCAAATGTGAAGTACTGATTTTTTTATTTTTTTTACAATTAGTGCATCATTTAAATAAAAATTAACAGAAAAAATGTAAAATAAACTTAACGCCTAGAATGAAACCTAAATTGTAATCCTTGCTTGTTAGTCTATCACCCATCCGTTGAATGGTTGTGAGCTCATTTCGGACCTCTCGATCAATCAACCGAATCAAGTGGGCTGTAGTTTGCGGTGTTTCACCATGTGAAGTACTGATTTTTTCAATATCACTTTAAGAAGGCCAATGAGAATTTTCCAAGGATTTGATAATCAAATTAAATTAGTACAAGTTTTTTATTTTGTTTATGTATATCTTATTTATATTAAGGATTATGTTTTTGTCCTCTTCTTTGTGGACGCAGAAGCTACGAACCCGTGTGATGAAAAAGATTTTAAATCCAGAATGGAATGAAGACTTGACACTTTCTATTAGTGATCCAACTCTTCCTGTCAAGATCGTAAGTGATTCCTATATGACAACTACTCTATCTTTTCTCAGTTTAAACAAAAATAAAACACTATAAACACTATTCAAGATCATATTGAATGCTTGATGCAGATGGTGTACGATAGGGACTGGTTCTCTAGGGATGATAAGATGGGAGATGCGGTGTTCTACATTGATCCGTTCCTTGAAGCCATCAGAATCCAAAACGAACTTGGAGGACTACCGGATGGGACTGTGATAATGAAGATTCAGGCAAGTAGACAGAACTGCTTGTCAGAAGAGAGCAAGATTTTGTGGAACAAAGGAAAGATTGTCCAAAATATGTTTCTTAGGCTTCAGAACGTTGAGCGAGGGGAGGTCCAGTTGCAGCTTGAATGGATTGATGTCTCGGGCGCTATGTGTATATAGAAGGATTTTGCTTTTTAGATCCATTTTATACAATTGCCTTATCCACAGAGACTATTCTTTAATTTATTTACTATGCATTTTTTTTAATGAAATTTTACTTAGTAATCATTTTGTTTTTATGGTTACCAAAATGGAGCACTTCAATCACAATGATAAGTTCTTCTTGTGTTTAATATAACTTGCATAAAGCTTAACTACCTCAAGAAATGGTTTAAGTTCATTAAGACTGAAGGTGGTTGGTAAAAACAAACTTGGTGGTTGTAAAATATAAGAAGAGGCTTGCAAGCCAAAAGCGCTTGTCGAGGTTATAGTCTAAATGTGATAGTATCACTTTACTTTAACCAAAGATGTTGATGTGATGAATGAGTTGTTGCCTTCCGAGAAGGGTTTCAATTAACGCAAGATGTGTTCTTCGTCCTTAGTTTATTACAAACTTATAACAACATAGTTGGTTCGTTAGAGATCTCACAGTTTATTCGATGGCTATTAACAACTAATAAGTAACATAGTTTAATTTTGATCGATGGCTATTAACAACATAATAATTAATAAGTAACATTCTCTAGATTTATATCTTTTCTTAGAAATCTCTAGATTCTCTCTCGTTTACATGGCATAGTTTTTTTCTTAATTATATGGATTTATAAATCAGTACTATTATTTTCTATACGGAGTCAAAAAAAAAATTTTTGAGCAATTCACAGATACTCTTCTTATTATTTCGACAACATTCTTTTAAAAATTCTAAAAAAGGTTTTTTTAACTAAACAAGCCTAAACGACACAAAACCTATAAAGAGACTACATCTAGCAAGTTATTTTCTTCCATTCGGAGGTCCACACACATCGTGGCCTTTCTTTACATCGTTCCATAATCCATCAATGTCAAAGAACTCGCCATTAAATATATCCGACCAGTCTTGGTCCGTCATCAATATGTCCGATCTTGAATCTTGACCTTGGTCATGAGTGAGACTTGGTGTAATTTGCTGTTGTTGCTGCTGCTGAGTAGCGACACTATGTTCTTCCTCATTATTGAATAACTCATCTATGTTAAAGAACCTGTCATCCTTAGACATATCAAACAAGTCTTCTTGAATGTTGTAGCCGTTGCTCCTGCTGGTCATCACCATATGGGATCTTGAATCTTGACCATGCGTAGGACGAGGAGGAGGAACACTCAGCTGTTGTTGTTGCTGATGTTGAGTAGCAACACCATTCTCTTGCGTATGAGGAGGAGGAGGAAGACTCAGCTGTTGTTGTTGAGTAGCGATACCATTCTCTTTCTCTGGCGTTGTCATCATGAGATACTGCTCATACGTAAATTCATAAGGCTGCCTTTGATGAGGTTGTTGATACTGCGGCTGAGAAGAGTCTACCGGGACTTGCCAAAACTGCTGATGTTGATACGCCAAATCATGAGACTGCGGTTGGGAAGAGTCTACCGGGCCTTGCCATTGATGCGGCTGTTGATAGGCCCAATAACGAGCCTGCGGTTGATAAGAACCCAGTGGGGCTTGCGGAAACTGCTGCTCAACCTTCTTCTTCTTCGGTACTTTCTTCTTCTTCTCATTCTCTTCTTCCTCTGTTTTCTTCTTCTTTGTTGCAAATGTACTCTTATATATCTTGCACAAAGCATAGTCCTATACAAACAAAACCAAAACAAAAACTCGCTAATCACAACAATATTACAAATAAAAAAACATAATAACTTGGGAACCAAGAAACACATACATACCTTTGCGTCATCAGACTCATCACGATCAACCCAATACTCATGCATTAACCAATCAGTTTTTACACCCTTTGGTTGTTTCCCCACGTAATACGATAGCGCGGTGTCGTGGCCAATAATGTTGCCTTGTCCATCAAGAACGTCTTTGGTAGCAACTGTTGCGTGCCAGTATCCTCCATTGTCTCCACGTTTCTGATTAATTCCACCTTTACCTTTCTTCTTCTTGTTCCTCTCCGATATAAAGAACCATTCTGTATCATTACCCTTCTCGTATTCCACTATTTCATATAAAAAAACATATAAAGATAAGGAAACCCTAATTAAAGAACGTAAAGAAATAAAGAAAACAATAATATCTATATGGAGACAAACCTGAGAGCTGTTCTGGATTAGACTCGTAGATGTTCGCTTGATGAATAAAAAACTTGAGCAATGAGTTATTGTTCTCTCCAAAGTAGTGTTCCCGTCCAAGTAGTGTTTCAATGAGGTTCTTGTCGTTAGGTGCATACTTATAGCCTGGAGGAAAGGAAGGTCTCGTCGACGGTGGTTGTGTTTGTGGTGCCGGCGAGGATCTTTCAGGCATCGACATCGAGTAAGTTTGGAAAGTTGACAATGAGAGATGGAAAGTAAATTGTAACTAAGAGATTCAACGTAGGTAATAATGTATTTATAAGGGTGTAATAAGATACGGATTTTTAGGTTTATCAAATCTTGGTAGAATAGATATATTGATTAGATTTAGTCATTTGAATAGGTTTCGAAATATTTAGGTATTATCTCTGTTGATAAAAAAATAATCATCGTCCGATGCATGTTAACATTTTGTTATTTTGCAACCGATAATTTCATTGCCTATTGGAATTTGGAAACCTTAACTTATTAATATTTTATTTTCATATTTAGGAAAAACAATAATTCCCTATTGGAATGGATAAAGCTTTGTCATTACTTATAGACTAAGTATATTTCTCTTTAACACAAATTAGTAACAAACGTCGATTACAAATGTTAAGTAATTATGCTTTAGAAAATTAGTTCTTCATGTTAAATACCGAAATTTGAAATAATTGTTAATTACAAAGTCCTAGAACAATTTTTGGGTTCACCCCTAGGGGTGAACCCAAGCATTCACCCCCTCTAAGCTAACCAATCAAAATTAGCCATGTCATCTAATTAAATGAATTAAAATAATTTATCTTATTAATTGATTTTACTAGTTGTATTTTTATTGAGTATTTTAACGTTTAAAATATAGTGACAAAAAAACAAATATAAAGGCTTTGAACTTATTATGTAATCAAAAAAAAAATGTTGGCATGTTTTCAAGCTTTCATAAAAAAAAAAAAAGAAGATTTTTCTGTTGGAAAAAAAATTGTAAACAAAAATAAGATATTAATTACAAATAACCTTCAGGATTATGCAATCTTCCCTGGCACTGTGTAAACAACATGAATTTATCGTTTCCTTTAATAGAAACATAAATTGGACCAGCTTTTATTGGTTTTAGTCCAACTAAAAGAGATAAGGTTTACTTAAAGAATTGGGCCATTGAAATATATAATTGAGGCCCATATTCAACAATGTTAATTTGTTGTATTTACAATTACATTTTATACAAACACAAACAATGGGTTAAAAAAAGCTTCGTGCGTACGTGTGGTTTAGTCGATTATTGAGAAATATAGTTTCATCTCTCCGACTCTACGTTGACTTGCTAACGTTTACTTGACGGATACGGATACCATTGTCAAACTACTTATGGATCAAACTGAATATTTAAATAAACTTAAATCAGTTAATATTAATATTTTTGAAATTCTCCCTAATATAAATTAGTTTTAAACAAAAAATTAATAAATTTTATGTATCTTTGCGGGTTAAAAAGGTTATGGTCTTGTAGACCTATGATTCTTTTTTTTTAATTAAACCCCTTTAATGGGCTGGACCCTTAAAGGGCCGGTTTCGGATTACAAAAAACGAACAATGGTTACCCAAGAAGGAAATCGGAAAACTCGCCGGAAAAAGGACAATGGATCGGATCTTGCTGTATAACCGGAGGCAGAGAATCAGGGCACTAGCACCGGCGAATTCGAGGAGCACGGCGTTGCGGCAAGGTCGGGGGGATGAGGTACTCCGATGAGAGAATCCAAAACCCACCATTGAAACCAAATCGCCGACACACCAACCTGCTACACTCCTCCCGGAATACCCAACTTTCCGACAACCGGTTCCGAGAAGTCGGATCCCATGCGTAGCAATCCAACAACCGGGAATCTATCCCCGCCGACCAAACTAGAAGCCTCGACGTCCTCTGAGCCAAATCATTCCAAACCGGACCGGTGGAAACCACTAACGACGGATTTGGCAGATGCTTGGCTCAAACAAACAAACCAGAACCAAAACCCGAAGGGGCAAATAAAGGATCCGAAAAAAACCTACCGTGAACCACCGTGTCTGAACAACGAACTCACCGATTCTTCACTAACTTCCGCCGTAGCCACAACAACCAAAGGGACGGTTGAGCCAAGAGAGTCTCCGATACAACCGCCAGCGTCTTCAACCAGGGTCATGCGCAGCGGAACTCTCCGCCTTCCGATTGGAGCCGCCGCTACGTCAGTGAAAAAGACACCACACCACCGCCATCGGAGGAAAGAATCGCCCATCACCAAAGCTCATTTGTGCAATCACCCACCATCACTAAGCTCTACCAGAAAGAAAGACAGGGGGAGGGAGAAGCCACACACGCACCGGCGAATCCGGCGAAGGTGCTTCCCCCTCGAGCAGGTTGACGGCTAGGGTTGAGAAGAGAGAGGAGAGAGCGATTTTGTTTTTGGGCCTCTCAAAGGCCAATTTTTTTCCAGACCTATGATTCTTTATATGTTAAAATATTGATTATGGTCTTTATTTAAAACATTATATGTTATATAAATAATATTTTTAAATAGTTATATATATATATATATATATATATATAGATCATTATCCATATCGAAATATTCAAATTTTAACAAAAAAATCAAAATATCTGAATATTTACTATTCATATATAGATATTTTAGCCTCTATAAATATCCTAATTTTTTTTAGCGAAACGAGCCAATTTTGGACCCTCCCTTCAGTAAACTGTTATTTTATCAAAACCCAAACATGAAAAATAAAAAAATATATATCAAAAGCTAGTAATATGATTAAATCGATTGTATTGGTGGCTTTACCTCAAAGAGACTTTGTGCCAGGTCAAAATCTCGTGAACAAAAATTTAATATTCATAAAAAAATTTGGACAACGTGTGACATTGTTTCTTTTATAATCAGCAATGCAATAAAGTACATAACACAATGTCCACATTCCCATTATTTAATCATTTCACAATGACCACGCAGATGTTGCGATAAGTGGTCGAGTTTGCCATCCAAGCAACAAACAACCTTCATTCTCATCCACACTGTATCCATCAGCTCCAGCATGAAGTGCCAACAACATGCTTGCTTGCTTATACGCATTCGAACCGATATTAACCGGTTTAAATCCTCCCGAACCGAATCGGTTTCTCCACTGATTTAGCGTCTCGTGCCTTTCCACCCGGTCTTCCCCTTCACAAGCCACAAGGTTTAGTATCTGCCGTCCTAAGAACAACTCTGACATTACTCGGTCTTGGCTTGGCGAGCCTTCGAGCGAGTCGAATAAGCTTGAGTAGTAATGTAGAGACTCCGTGAACCGGTCGAGGAAAACCGTACCGTTATGGTTCGCTTCTTGCTCGACTATAGTCATGATATCCGGTCGGATTGATCGTATCGTGGATAGAAACTTATCAATCGAACCGGGGTGGGCTAAGAGACGATGAAGATCGAAAACCGAATTAACCGCCACTGATTCTGAACCGGATCTAATGTCTAGCATTTCCGGTTTAAGATCGGACAAATTATTCAAAGCAATGCTCTTAAACTCGTAATTGACACCAATTGTACTGGCAAGCTGACCAAGTTTCCAACCAACTTCTTGAAGTTCGGTTAACGAATAACCGATACCGGTTAATCGAAAATCTGGTGGACCATTAGGACGAAGAGCAAGAGCTTGAATCAAAGCCGGCCATTGTAAACCATGGTTAAGTCCCAAATCAATAACATGAACCTTATCAGCCATAGCAAAAGCCTCAAGTATCGCTTGATTCGCCGTGAAGTGAGCGAACTTGAGATACGGACAAGACTCATAGAAGTGAATCTGTAATGTATCCGACAAAGCAACGTCATCATCACGAGGGTAAATCCGGTATATCCTCCTCGCGAGCCCTTCAGCGAAGTAAGTCGCGACCTTCCTCATAGCACCAGCTTGAGAAGACGCGAGTAACCCCACGTGCTTCACGAGCGCGTCGGCTAACTTCAGGTTGTTCTGTTGAACAGCTTCAGCACAAGCTAAAAGCGCGTGGACCAAACGCACTCCAGTTTCTTGAGAATCCAAAACCACCACAGAGCGCGTCGTGGACATCTCCGGTTCAACTCTCGTCCTCTTACTCCGACGGCTCACGTGCTCCTCACGTGGGTACACTGCAGAGCCAGCGATAGCTCTGAGATCGTACTCGGAGCCGGGTTTCTCCTGACTCCGGGTCGGGTCAAGATCCGAGAGCATGCTCTCAACCCAACCAGAGAGATCAGATGGGTTGTAATGAACAGTTTCATCACAAAGATTCGAGATTCCATCGCCAAGAACCATCTCTAACTGTTCAAGCTTGTGTGCCACGTCAGCCATGTCGGAAGAACGAACCTTGTAACCTAAAACAACCAAAAGCTCGTCAACTCCGGCAGCTTCTTCCTTAATCACCGTCGTCATTGGTGAACTCCCACCTTCTCCGGCGGATGATTCACGGTGGTTGAGCTCTCTCTTCATCAAAATTGACTTCTTGAATAATCTATAGCTAAAAAAGATCAAATCTTTAAAGTTCTTGTAAGCAGAGAAGAATGAGATAGAGAGAGAAGAGAGAGGAGATTAGGAACACGGGAGTGTCATAATAATTGAAGAAGAAGAAGAAAAATAGAATTCTATAATTTTTAAAAATAATGATATGTTCTTTTTTTATACAATATGATGTATGATTATTATTATTTTATAGAGATATAAAAAATGAAAAAAATATATTTTGGGTACCGAGCCAGCTTTTAATTGGAGAATATGAAAATTAGTACCGGCAAGTTCTTAAAAGCAAGAGCAGAGCCGTGGTACAACCGCAATCTAAAGCAATTTATAAAAGGAAATTTATTTACCTAATTTATTTTCTCTATTTATATAATATAAACTGTAATATATAATAGATTCCTTTCTCTTCTTTTTCTGCGAATAATAATATTTTTTTGTTTTTTAATTTTCGAAATATGCTTCTCGAGAAAATTCAGATTTTGATTGATGTAAAACCTGACATCATTATTTGAAACGAGATATTCTAAAATCTATAGAGTAAATCATTTTTTTTTTTTTGTGATTTTTGAAATTTCTCCATTATTATGGATGTGTAATCAAGTGAAATAACAGCTCTGATTTGGATGTTGGTATTGTAGAAAAATAATTTAGGTTAAAAAGTCCAATGTCTAAAGCCAACCACCACCACCCTATTTTTTTTCAACTACAAAGACATCCATTTCATTTTTATTTTTTGGGGTGATTAGGAGATTCACTATTTGTGTGTGTGTGTGTGTTATGTTATGATTATTTTTCTAATTTTTACCATCTTTATAACCAATAATAAAGAAAAGAATTCATTATTTTTCTATGTTAAAAATTAAATTAAATATCGAAGATCATATAACTTGTTCTCGTTTCTGGCAAGATAGATATATATACAGTTAGATTTATAATTTCGTAACTATTTAAAAAGATAAAAATTTTTGATAAAGATGAAAAAATTTTAAAACAAAAATCAGCTTTTATGTTATCGGATGTGGTAATAATAATATTATGAACTTATACACATTCTATATCATCACCATTTAATTAGTATAATGATGGTGGATATAATTGTTTGTTTTATACAAACGTTTAAAAGAGTCTTCACACACACAACCATAGTTCATGGTATATACAGATGATGTGCTGAGTTCACGATGAACTCTTGTGAAGTCTTGGCCATCATTGTTTGAGGAATCCGTCTGGGTAACCATTGTTTGTGGAATCCCATGCAAGCTTTAAGCATGTGGGCTTTACTTTTTATATAACATATAAGTACTTGCGCTGTTTTAGATAAATTAGCTTAAAATACTTATCCTTTGTTCTAGAGGTTATCATGAAATATTTATAATTTTTGCTTAAATGTATATCATTTTAGAATAAGTTACAAAAAGTATACACTTTGGTAATTTAGATAGTCAGATCAATTATAAAAAAAAAACAAAAAAAAAAACCAAAAACTCCAAATCTTTCAAATTTACTAAGACCTATCTTGATGAAATAGTGGTCGAATTTCATCTCTCCTTATTATCTTTCGATTAAATTATGTTTTTCATTTTCCATGGGTTATGCTTGATTATGTTTATTCTTAATTTGTTTCTATTATTGGTGTAGACTAGACAAAACTTAATTGATCATGTTTATTTTGTAGCCAAATTAGGTATGATTAAAATCTAACCGTAACCGTATTTCAAACGACAACTAGGTATTTTCTCAAGCATAACCGGACCGCAACCGTAACCATATAAATGGTTAAAAATAGTAACCGTTAACCGTAAAAATACATCAATTACAGTTATTGAAAAGTGCTAATTGTAACAGTTATTAACAATAACCATAAAAAACCATATGGTTAACCACATAATTGACCATACAGTTGAAACTTTAAAATGAATTATTTCATTGAAACAATATTTTAAATTATTTAATGTGTGAACTAATAAAAACTAATATGCTGCACTACTCATTTCCATTAATCAAATAATAATAATAAAATTTAATTTAATTATTCGTACATTCATGACCATTAATTTAATTATTTTTAGGTTTGATTAAACAAAACTCATTCGTCGTTTAACTAATTTACTATAAATATATGAATCATATAATTACATTATTTCATATTATAAAATAAATATTATTTGGTATATCATCATTTAATTTCTATTATAAAGGTAAGAGAATATAAAATTTTACCTATAATATTATTAAATGTATCATAATCATCTAATAACTGTACTTGTATTTAATTATAAATGTATTTAACTGTAGCCATTGCAACCATATATATAATCAGTAGCGGACCCATGATATAGTTCTACCCAGATCAAGCATAAGGAATTTTTTGCTTTTTTATGACTAAATGACTTTTGCTTATAACAATGAGGAGATTTTTAAAATTTGGGCAGATTAGCTGACTCTTCTTTCATGCACATAGATCCGCCCATGTGTATAATGGTTAAAGTTGTGGTTAAATAGGTTAATTGTAATAGAAGTTTAATAAACTTTAACCAAAATAACCATAACTGTTGTTATGTCTATAGCCAATGAAAATTAAAGTTTAGGTTATTTTTGAGTTTAGTGGGTTTTGATTACTAATATTTGATGGTTATTTACTTTTCAAATAAGTCAATCCGATGGATTATTGTTTATACTTATATACATAATGTGGGTATACATGAACATTTCATTCTAGCTTATAATAGGTCGTTGAAAAATAAGAAATTTTTCTCCAAGTATTTCGAAAAGTCGGTCTTAAATTTCAATCCATCAGATCTGATTAATTGGTTCATCACTGTTTATATTATGGGATCGAACCACCTGGACCGTTCAGTCCACAACACATGCATGGCATTGGCATAATCGTTTCATTATCCTTATCGATCAGTGTCTAACCTTAATTGATCCAAATAATACTCTCCTCACTTGTCAAATGAAATGTTTTAATATTGATGGAAACGTTAAACGTATTTTTTGTGTTTAAAACCTTGACTTATAAGTAATTAATGGTTTCCTAAACAAGTGGCTAGAAACCAATCTTGTTCGTACTTCTTAGATATTATCCGAACCAAGTTGATTAACACAAACAACCTATAATATAATGTACGATAATAATATCGTTAATGTAGATTCCTAAGGGGGTCATGTGCATTGTCAAGATTTTGACTTAAAATAGAAAAAGGCTAGACAATGTTAAAGTGAAGTAGCCGTTGTTGTACTAAGAAGGAATTAAAGTGGTTGGATTGTTTATGGTGGACCAAAAAAGAGGCCAATAATTTCATATATAGCCGATTTCGGAAAATTTAAAAATAAATAAATCGAAAGTTGTAACCAAAAAATTTGATTTACAAGTGTACCCTTAATCAAGGTCCACAAAAAATATGACACAACAATTTATTTTTTTGATGATTTTGGCCCTTCACATTCATACACATATGACACCAATTCATGTGTTGGTGTGGGGACTTCTGTTTTGCTGTATAATATGATCGATCGTTCCATGTGACTCACGTTCCTTGTCGCTCTCACATATTTTGCCCCATCTCTTCTTGAATCGATTTATCATCACTCATTTGCTTTTCGATTTGTTTTTGCTTCTCCAAAAGTGATTTTTAAAAGCGTGTGGTCCCTTTTTATGATAATTATTTCATATATATGGAGTGCATTAGAAACTTGTAATTTTTGGTAATGCAATGAATATAAGTAACCATGTTTTGTTTGTTCTTTTAAATGATAAACGCGTTGTAATTTCGGTAAACATTGAAAGATAAGGGTTTACAAACAAATTTTTCCGTTTATTAGTATTTTAATGTAATAATATCCCAAAAACCAGATATCCGCTATGTTAACATGTTAACTAATCTGATATCATGTTAGTATTGAGAGGTGTAAGTACTTAACAAACTATTATATTATGTAAACTTGCTCGCTTGCAGAATTTTTTTGAAATGATCAACCCTTAATGCCGATAAATTGATAGAGATATTATTATTACAATTAAGTTGTCGATGATAAAAAAAAAACTATATAAAAACCTGCCAAATATTGCTGTAAATTTATTGGGAGGAGCTCATAATCAAATCTTGGCCAAAGAACAAGAAGACATCAGTGTATCACCAAGAAAATATTATAGTTTGATATAGTGAGTGGTAAAATCTCTTTTCACCAATAGAATTGAATGTTCAACCAATCATGATACATAAGATTTTATTAGAGAAGACCCTACATTTTTTCAGAAAGAACATCACGAAATTTAATAACTTACAATCACAAGAGCAAAACTAATATATTTTTGTTGATAGCCACTACATGTCTCCACCAGTGACAAGACAATTACAAGCAACCAATACTTATAGAGTGCTTTTATGTTAATAATTTGGGATCCCATCACATTTACTTCATTTTATTTAAGTTTATTTGATGATTTCTTCTTGGTAATTAACAAAGGAATCCATCACATTTACTTCGTTTTATATCTAAGTTTCTGGTGGACACAATAAATATTCAACACGATCGTTTTCTCTGCATGTGTTACTCATGCATCGACGGTGCATTAATAATCACATGTTAAGTTCTTTTTGAGAAATAGTAATAATATTCAAAATTTCCTTCGATAGAAAATTAAGAGGAAGATGATATATATGTTTTATCTTTTGAATGAAATATCTTGTATATATGAACCATACAAAACATGTTATTTATTAGTTAGATAAACAATAATAGTTTAGGGTTTGAAACTAAAGTAAAACCTTAAAATAATAGAGATTCTAGTTTTGTATGATTTTTTTTGATTTGTTTAGAATAGTAAAAATGAACATGTGACAACTTTTGAGATGTTGATGTCAATGATGTGGTGATGTCTCGTCCTAGAGAAACCACTTCTCTATACCATCACTACTTATATGTAAACAAGAATAATGGCTTTTAAAACTTTCTTCCCAAATTAGTAAAGTTTTGATGGAAATAAAAAAAACGAAATTCGATGATTTTAATTTCCATCGGCTTTTCAATTAATCAAAATCAATTAAAAAGCTCTTTAGAAAACATGTGATCACAATGGTTTTTGCAAGTATTCTTTTTCTTTTTCTTTTTATTACCAGGAGTGTCGGGTTTTATGCCGTAATTTCTTTAAGATCCGGAGAAAACTGAGTGAAAATCCCTGACTAAATGGAAATATCAAGTGATTTCGCGTTTAAGGGGAATCGATCCCTGGCCTATACCAATAGAGCAACTTCCCACTCAAGTGGAAACCACTAGACCAAAACCACTTGGTTTCTTTTTTTTTTCTTGATAAGAAAAAGAAAATAAAATAAGAGGTTTAGAACAATTAGGGAACAAAGAAGAAGAAACTTTAAGGACCATTAAAATTGTTGTCTAACCAAAACAAATATAACATGCCTTTTCATGTGACATATATGGTGGTGGGGTTTACACACTGTATTCTCTAATGATAAAGAATCCTATACAACTTTACATATACATGCATGTGATATCTATCCTATTCAATATTCATCTATAATATTGAAATTTTAGATTTTCGTTTTTTATTCAATTTTTACATCTTTTTATCTAATGGAAGAATTATAATATATTGTTTGTGGACCTTGTAGTATATGACACAACTTTGTTAAAAACAGTTATTTTTTCAAGTTCTAAACAATTTAAGTTTACCATGAAATGAGAATTGGATCAAAAGACCATGATATCAAAAAAAAAAAAAACCATCAACAAAATAAAATAGGTGAAAAGGAGATTAAGACATGTAGAAGTTAAAATAATTTTATAATAGATTTGCACAACTAACATTTTTATGATACTCTTTTCTACAAATATCCTCTCTAAGTGTCCATTTCAAAAATACATTTTTCAATATACAAAAAGACTAAATTACACTCCTTTAATATAACCCATGATGAAAAAATGAATATTCTTTCCAACAAAAAAAATATTCTTTCAAACAAAAAGAATATGCTTTCAAACAAAAAGAATATTGCTTCCAACAAAAAGAATATTCCTTCCGAAAAATTTCCCGCCAAAAATTTCCCGCCAAAAATTTTTCCGCCAAAACTTTTCCGACAAAAAAATTTCCCGCAAAATTTTTTCCACAATTCCTTAAATAATCTTTTAAAAAACTTTGTAAATATTTTAAATCCCTTAAAAAATCCTTTAAAAAACCTTGTAAATCTTTTAAAAGTCATCCAAAACCTTTCAAAACTTGAGTTAACCTTTTAAAATAATTGTTAATCATTTTATAACATTTATAAGCACTTGTAAATCCCTTCAAACCTCTTATAACCGTGATAAATCATTTAATAAAAACTTTTATAAACTTCTAAAACCCTTTAAAACCCCTTGTAAATCCTTAAAAATCATTTTAAAGAACTTGTAAAATTTTGTTTTTCGCAGGTAAATTTTCGCGGAAACTTTTTTGGCGGGAAAAATTTTCTCGGAATTTTTTTTGGCGGGAAATTTTTGGGGGGAAATTTTTTGGAAGGATATTCTTTCAAATAGGGGTAAAATGACCATTAAAATTTAAGAGAGTGCAAAAATAAAAATGGCAAAAAGAGGGTATTTTTAAAAGAGGCTATCATAAAAAGGTTATTGGTATCAATTTCTCCTATATATTTTAATGTTTTCATCATAAAACTTAATATCCTTTTTTCTACATATATCTATACTATTAAAAGGGGAGCACTTTTTGTAAGTGTTGCCAAACAAGATTAAATAAATAAAATGAAATAAAATGTGATCCCAACCATGTAGCCAAACACATTTAAAGACAGCAAAAAAATATTGAATAAATTAAAAATAAAAACTATCTACTATATTTATGGAAATAATATTGATTTGGTTACCATAAAAATTGGACTATTAAATTCGAAATTGAAGATATCTAAATATATTTAATTTTAGTTATATGTATTTTGTAATATTTTCAAAAATAAAAATTTATATTTAGTAAAATCTAATAAAAATGATCATATATATTAGAAATATAGTATGATATTTTATGAAAAAGAAAAAGAAAAATAATTGTTAGATTAGGAATAAGCGACTAATAAAATTGTATATAGCATAAAATGTGGAGAAATATACAACATAAATAATCATATCATTAAATTTTAAAAATTTATATATTCTTAGAAAACAATTACATTTTATGTAAACCCAAATCTATAGCCAAACTTCCTTAAAAAAATATATAATATTTAAAAAAATTCGCATCTTTAAATTGTCAAAATCTTATGTTTGAATCTTTTCAATTAATTTCAAGCAGATTATATTTTGAGAATTTTTGAGAAAAACCCCCATTTGGTGTACCCCCTTTTAAAAATACCCCTATTTTTAATCCATTTTCAAAAATACACTTTTTCAAATATGAAAAATTATTAACTATTTTTAATCCATTTTCAAAAATACATGAACATGAATTTGAATTGTTAAATTCACTTTTAACTTCCCAATTTTATTTCAAATATCAAAACTTGAAATAACGGGTACAGCTAATTTGATACATAAAAATATCATCTAAACTATTCATGATATAATATGGGACAAAATTTTAGCTAACGCAAGTTCAAGAAGAGCATATGCGGACATACTATTTACTAATGTGGATTACAGGAAATTTGTTTTTTGCGGGTCAAATTATTTTAATCTATATTGAGTTAAAAATATTTTCAGTGTGTAGCATGCATATGAACATATTTGACCCAATAAAAAATATATTTAGGCCATCCAGGGGAATATGTTTTAATTTATTTTTATTATCTGTTTGTAGCTCACAGTTCACACTCAATCTAGATCCGCTATCATGTCGATCTGACCTTCACAAATTTCATGAAAGCAAACCAATATTAGTTTATGTTATAAATGCTATAGAGAATAAACATATCTACAAATAAAACCCCACATTTACGTGTAAGTTTAAATCGTTAACTTATTTTCTTATATGTTCGAAAAATATACTATCTTAAATGAGTAAATTATTATTAAAATGGTTATGAGATGGAAAAACATGAGTACATGACATATTAGGATGCACGGGTTATAGTTTCTGTCTCCAGATGTACAAACCACATTTTTTTTACTATTTTTTTAAGTGTACATCTATCCAAAACAAAGTTGTATCGTTCTTTTTTGTTTAAAGTGATTTAAAAACAAATCAAATATTGAACTGGTACGGGTTCAGATTATAAATGTTAATAACATTTTTAAAAGTTACGTTTACAAAC
>NW_006238922.1:7820738-7854292 GCF_000375325.1 Capsella rubella | reverse complement strand
AAAGCAAACCAATATTAGTTTATGTTATAAATGCTATAGAGAATAAACATATCTACAAATAAAACCCCACATTTACGTGTAAGTTTAAATCGTTAACTTATTTTCTTATATGTTCGAAAAATATACTATCTTAAATGAGTAAATTATTATTAAAATGGTTATGAGATGGAAAAACATGAGTACATGACATATTAGGATGCACGGGTTATAGTTTCTGTCTCCAGATGTACAAACCACATTTTTTTTACTATTTTTTTAAGTGTACATCTATCCAAAACAAAGTTGTATCGTTCTTTTTTGTTTAAAGTGATTTAAAAACAAATCAAATATTGAACTGGTACGGGTTCAGATTATAAATGTTAATAACATTTTTAAAAGTTACGTTTACAAACATACCCGTACGTACGCAATATATTTCAAAATTTAGTAACAAATTTTATTTTGAAAATCAATCCCGCACGTACGTGCGGGTCCAAATCTAGTTATGATTAAATTGGTGGACTTAATACGTTTGTTTAGCATCTATTTTCAATTCTTCCATAATACGTTTTGTTTCATATAACAGATGCGATAACTTTTCTAGTTTTTCACATATATTAAGAAACAATTTTAAAGTTGATGATAATTATATAATTTTTTGTGATTCACAGATTTTTAGAATTCTAAACTAGTAATATTTAATTATTTACTTTGAAATTTGTAAATCTGAATTAATAGTGCATTGATAATTTTAAAAATTATATTTTTGAAACAAAAAAATTCTCTATTATTGCTTTGAAAAAGTTTGTGTTTGAGCAAAGCCTTTGGAAAAGTTAAAAACATTTACTTTTTTAGTTGTTAGCAAAGAAGTATCGAAATCTTCTATGACCATTTTCAATTATGAAGCCTACAATCATCTAACGTTTTCAGGTAATAACTTTCTTAACCATCTAATTTGAAACATTTGATTGACATCATCTCATTATATACTCTATCAGCATTCGTTTTATCACCAATTCTCTGGAATGCCTTAATCAGTGCCTTATATATATCAACATTAGATGGCTCTATCAGTCTCCTCTTCATAATTCTCAAGTATTTTTCTCCGGCTTTAACTTTACCGCAAGCGCAAAGTCCAATTGTTAGTGCCTCGAACACCTTGAAACCGGGAGAGATCTTTCGAAATTCCATCTCGTAGAACAGCTTGAGCCCTTGTTCGACGTCGTCTCCATTTATAAATCCTTGAATCATATGAGAATACGTATGTTCATCGGGTATAAACCCGTTACCTATTGACTTTGTTAGGATTTCGTTTGCGTGTTTCACGTTCTCAATCTTGCTTAGTCTCTTAACCATCTCATTGAAAGCAGAACAACTAGGCATAAGCCCTCTTGCTACCATTACCTCGCAATACTCCAAACATTTCTCTTCTTTCCCAAATCTCGCACAACCCTCGATAAGACAATTAAAAGTATCTTCATACGGATTTATCCCAGACTCCTCCATTTCACTCATCCACCGCTCTGCTTCTTCAACCTCACCCCTTTCGCAACACGCTCTAACAAAAGCCGTATAAACAAACGCATTCCCACTAAAACCTCTCTGAAGCATTTCGTCAAAAACGTTCCTCGCAGACTCCAAATCCCCTTCCTTTGTCTTCGCATACACAACGATCGAATAACCAATCGTATCGACAACCATATTCTTCATCAACAACTTCTTCAACAAACTCATACTCTCCTCGATTCGATTATCTTCCAAAACCCGAAACACCAAACTAGTATTCACAATCACAGGAGGTAAACATCTCTTCCCATGAATCCTATCTAACAAATCAACAACTTCTTTCAATCTCCCTTCTTTACACAACACACGAATCATAATCCGAATCGTCGTCTCGTTCGGATAAACCCTCTTATCAATTCCACACTCGTAAATCCTCCAAACAAGATCAACCCGATTCGATTTCGCAGAATAATGAATCAACGTATTCAAAGTAACCACACTAAGAATAAATCCACAACAACACAATCTCTTGAAAACTTCGAATCCTAATTCCAAATCCCTAATCTTAGCGTAACATTGAACAACCAAATCAAACACTAGAGGAGTAGAAGAAGAGACCTCGTAAGTATCCAACAACGAATCGACTAAACCGGAATCGGGATTTAACAGAGACGATTCGATTAAAGCTCGAGCGTCGATGAGTAACCTAGCTTTGACGAGGATGTGAATCGCGACGGCGTAAGAGGTGGTTCCGTGACGGAGGTTTCGTGTGTGAGCTGACCAGTGGAAGAAGGTTAAAGCTCGTTTCGCTGATTCGGGTTGTTTGAATCGGAGAAGGATTTGGTTAACGATGGAGTCTGATAGATCTATGGATGAGAATTTGGTTGAGAGAGTTTCCCAGTTATCGTTGGATTGTAAGGATTTGGAGATGGCGTTGATAAGGATTTGTTGTTTTTCGTTTGGATTTGGATTAGTCTTGGTGGAGAAGAAGAAGGAGAAGAAGCCATTGGTGAGCTTTGAAGATCGTTTGGTTGTTGCAGAGACGAACTGACGCCATTGTTGTTGTTCTCGTGAGCGGCGCATTTGACAAATTTATTTGGAATCTCCTGTATTAATTTTATGACTTATTAAAATTATTGGGCCTTTACTGGACTAGTCAGATAAATGGGCTGAGAGAGGTTTTAGCGAATATTGGACCGAGACTGAAGACTTAGTGGGCCTGGGAGTATATTGTTTAAGTACGATATGACTATCTTTAACAACAAAAAGTCTCGTATAAGACTTTAATTTGTAATTAACATTATTTTCAAAATTTCAGTATTTTACATGAATAACTAACTTTCGAAAGCATATTTACTTAACATTTATAATCAACGTTTTTTACTTAAAGCTCCGTATATGCTGACAAAGCTTTATCCATTCTTGTTTTTTTTCCTAAATATGAAAATAAAATATTAATATGTTTAGGTTTCCAAATTCCAATAGACAAAACGAAAAAGAAGCCGTCTTTTTTTTTTCTCTCTTTATTTTAAAGAACAAAAAGAACAAAAATTTTAAATTATTTTCTGATGAACAAAGATAATACCTAAATATTTCGAAACCTATTCAAATGACTAAATCTAATCAATATATCTAATTTACCAAGATTTGATAAACCTAAAAATCCGTATCTTATTACACCCTTATAAATACATTATTACCTACGTTGAATCTCTTACGAATTACTTTCTATCTCTCATTGTCAACTTTCCAAACTTACTCGATGTCGATGCCTGAAAGATCGTCGCCGGCACCACAAAGACAACCACCGTCGACGAGACCTTCCTTTCCTCCAGGCTATAAGTATGAACCTAACGACAAGAACCTCATTGAAACACTACTTGGACGGGAACACTACTTTGGAGAGAACAATAACTCATTGCTCAAGTTTTTTATTCATCAAGCAAACATCTACGAGTCCAATCCAGAACAACTCTCAGGTTTGTCTCCGTATAGATATTATTGTTTTCTTTATTTCTTTACGTTCTTTAATTAGGGTTTCCTTATCTTTATATGTTTTTTTATATGAAATAGTGGAATACGAGAAAGGTAATGATACAGAATGGTTCTTTATATCGGAGAGGAACAAGAAGAAGAAAGGTAAAGGTGGAATTAATCAGAAACGTGGAGGCAATGGAGGATACTGGCACGCAAAAGTTGCTACTAAGGACGTTTACGATGGCCAAGGCAACATTATTGGCTACAAGAGTCCACTTACGTACTACGTGGGGAAACAACCCAATGGCGTGAAAACTGATTGGTTAATGCATGAATATTGGGTTGATCATGACCAGTCTGATGAAGAAAAGGTATGTATGTATATGTTTCTTGGTTCCCAAGTTACTAAGTTGTTTTTATTTAATATTGTTGTGATTTGTGAGTTTTGTTTTGGTTTGGTGTATGTAGGACTATGCTCTGTGCAAGATATATAAGAAGAAGAAAGCAAAGGAAGAAGAGAGTGAGAAGCAGAAGAAAGCAGAGGAAGAAGAGAGTGAGAAGAAGAAGAAAGCACTGAAGAAGAAGGTTGAGCCGCAGCCTCATCATGTTGCGTATCAACAAGTTTGGCCAGGCAAGCTAGATTCTGATCAACAGCATCAGTTTTGGCCAAGCCAGCTAGAGTCTTATCAACCGCAGCCTCATCATCTTGCGTATGAACAACTTATATTTCAGCCAGCCCCGCTGGATCCCTCCTATCAACCGCAGCCTCGTGGTTTGGCGTATCAACAGCAGCAGTTTTGTCAAGGCCCGGTAAACTCTTCTCAACCGCAGCCTCCTCGTGATATTGAGTATCAACAACCGTATCAAAGGCAGCCTTATGGTTTTGGGTATGAGCAGTATCTCATGATGACGACGCTAGAGGAAGAGAATGGTGTCGCTACTCAACAACAACACCAACAACAGATGAGTCTTCCTACTCCTCCTACGCAAGTTCAAGATTCAAGATCCCATATGGTGATGACCGGCTGGAGAAAGGACAACAGTACCGAAGAAGACTTGTTGGATATGTCTAAAGATGACAGGTTCTTTGACATAGATGAATTATTCAATGATGAGGAAGAACATGATGGTGTCGCTACTAAGGACCAACAACAACAGCAAAGTACACCGAGTTTTCCTGATCAAAGTCAAGCTTCACCATCGGACCAAGACTGGTCGGGTTCTTTTAATGGCGAGTTCTATGACATTGATGAATTAAGGAACGATGTAAAGAAAGGCCACGATGAGTAGGGCTTTCACATTGGAGACCCGAACTCGTCAAAGTCTTTGTGTCGTTTAGGCTTCTTTAATTGTTTATTTTATCGATAAACTTTAGAAGACAGTAGCTTACTTTATATT
This sequence comes from Capsella rubella, assembly GCF_000375325.1. NCBI lineage: Eukaryota > Viridiplantae > Streptophyta > Magnoliopsida > Brassicales > Brassicaceae > Capsella > Capsella rubella. Next base: position 7,849,432 of record NW_006238922.1, on the reverse strand, counting down.
GAATGAGAGTTTCGTGAGTATGTGTTATTAAGAGAAACAAAAGAAAACATACGACTATTGGAAAGTGGACGTAAAAATTGGAAAGTCTCCAAGGTATCTGTGAATTACTCAAATTTTGTTTGAGTCCGTATAGTAAAATAGTAGTAACAAAGAAAAGTAACTAAACTACGATTTATTCGAATTCTTATTGTAAGAAGATTAACTCAAACTAATTGACATTGTATGGATTGACCATAACTATTTATATAATAATTAAGTCCTATTACATCTTTTGATGTATGATTTTTTTCTTCACATGCTCTTTCGAGATAATGGTTAATTTAATTATTAATTTTGACAGAGTCTAAAACGGTTACATTTTCCAATGTATGATGTTTAGTTCGTTTCCATAAAGTTAGTTCGTTTGCGAACTATCTCTATGAGAGATAAAAATTATGACATTGTTTCGTCGTTTAGAAAACGTATCTGTTTTGGCTAAACGAAAACAACTCACATATGTAGTCAACCCCGTTTTCGAGATTTTAACAGAGATTAAACATCGTGCTTAAATAAACAACATCAACAAAACTTAGTTATTTTACGAAAAAGTCAACTTGAATGACTTCTTAAAGTTCGGGATTCATTTATCCCAAATTTGAAAGTTTGGAATTTTTATGTCATTTTTCCCAACATTATATTATACATGAACTGACTTATGTAATATTCAAGGTCACCGAACTTTCTTTTCCACATCAGCTGAATAAAAATTATTGTTTAGTTGACTCTGAATATTGCACAACTTTGTTTTCCTTTTTATTTATGTTTATTCGATCATTAAGAATGTTTTATACAATAATCTCCACTCTCCAGCTATAAAATTTTACTTGGTAAAATCTTTTCTATTTTTAATAGTATAGATATTTCCAGAGATAAATTCATGTACAGTACTCAGCTATATATATATAATTATATGGGAATTTTATGTATTATGCCATTTTGGAAACTCAAACTTGTGGAAGTGCCATTATCAATAATGTCTTTCAAAACATGCCACAAGGAGGGAAATTTGGACGATTTTACCCTCAGCATTTTTGAGTGAGTGTTGAGTGAGTTTTACAAAAATAGGAAGGAAGGAAGACAAAAGAAGCTGACTTTTACAGACATTAATCAATAGACAAGTTTTTTTTGTCGACATTCTTTGATTTTTGTCCACACTCGATTATAGACAATTTATTTTCTATTCATCTAACATATGTATTATAGACAAGTTCGTTTATGAAAAACTAGATTTACTTTACTATATACAAGTGTACATCTAGATAGATCTTTGATGGATATCTTCCATAGATGCATCACTTGTTTCATCTTCTACTCAATTATTTGTGGTTTCAAGAGAACTGTATGATAGACAAGTTTAGTCTACCGATTCGGGTCTATCAGATCTGGTCCATTGGATCTCGTCTGGCGGAACTGGTTTACCGGATCTGGTCCCTAGGAATTTGTCCGCTGGACTGTGATATGCCGGACTGTGATATGCCGGACTGTGGTCTGCCGGAACTCGTCTGCTGGAGTTATGGTCTGTCGAAACTGGTCCGTCGAATCTGGTCTGCCGAAACTGGTCTACGGAGCTGGTTATAGTTCACCGGAATTGGTTATGGTCCGCCGGATCTGGTACGTCGGAGTTCGTCCGTCGAATCTGGTCCGTCGGTATTGTGTGTTGTTGGAATAAAAAAAAAAAAATTGAAGATGAAGATGAAGAAGAGGAATAATAAAAAAAAAAAGATGAAGATGAAGATGAAGAAGAATAGAGAAGTAATGGGGTAAGTTGGTCTTTTTACAAAGTTCTTGTGGCAGACGGGAGAAGAGATTTCTTTAAATGGCAATCCTTAGAAGTTTTGTTACTGTTCAGTTCAGGGCATAGCCCACAATTTTCTCTAATTATATATTACAACTTTTCCAACAAATATAAAATATCTTATATTAAAAACAAATTAGAGAAATGACGTCAAAAAAAATAAAAATAAAGTGTTAAACCCAACCATTTTTGACTTGATAAAAAAGCTTCAACGCTCCTCTTTGTCTCCTTCTCCGTCGCTCTCCGCCGCGTCCGACTTCCCCAAAATCCTCCTTCTCTTCTCCGATCAATTCTTCCCAAGTAAGCTTCTTCTTCTTCGATTCTCTTCTTTCACCAATCGTACTTTTTCCTGAGTTCTTGTGTATATATATGTTCTTCACTTCCACTTTTTTTTTTTTGAATTTGTCGATCTCAAATCAAAGAGATTGAGAAACCTAATTGGTATCGTTCTAGTGTAATGCAATTGTATTGTGGATTTAATCGTTAATTTCAAGATTTGGAATTCGAATTTTTCTGTTTTCGATTCTGAAATCGAACCTAATTTTTTTCGTAATCGAGTTCATCGTAGTTCTTTGTGTAATCGTTGTGATCGAGTTCATCGCAGTGATGTATGAACCCTAATTTCTAGATTATTCAGAACCAGTTCGATTGAAGAAATCCTTGTTTCTGAGGTGCATGTAGTGATTGATGTAGCAATTTTGATGCTCGTGTGATGTTTGTTTAACAGGTGTGTATGTGTTGAGAGAGGAAAGATAGTGTACAGTTTCATAATGGAAGTGTGCAATTGTATTGAACCGCAATGGCCAGCTGATGAGTTGTTAATGAAATATCAATACATATCGGATTTCTTCATTGCGATTGCGTATTTTTCGATTCCTCTCGAATTGATATACTTTGTGAAGAAATCTGCGGTTTTTCCTTATAGATGGGTACTTGTTCAGTTTGGTGCTTTTATTGTTCTTTGTGGGGCGACGCATCTTATTAACTTATGGACTTTCACTACACATTCGAGAACCGTGGCGCTTGTGATGACCACAGCGAAGGTGATGACCGCTGTTGTCTCGTGTGCTACTGCTTTGATGCTTGTTCATATTATTCCTGATCTGCTGAGTGTTAAGACCCGGGAATTGTTCTTGAAAAATAAGGCTGCTGAGCTTGATAGAGAGATGGGATTGATTCGGACTCAGGAAGAAACTGGACGGCATGTCAGAATGTTGACTCATGAGATAAGAAGCACTTTAGATAGACATACTATTTTAAAGACTACACTTGTTGAGCTCGGTAGAACATTAGCTTTAGAGGAGTGTGCATTGTGGATGCCTACTAGGACTGGGTTAGAGCTACAACTCTCTTATACACTTCGTCAGCAACATCCTGTTGAGTATACGGTTCCGATTCAGTTACCTGTGATCAACCAAGTGTTTGGTACTAGTAGGGCTATGAAAATATCTCCTAATTCCCCTGTGGCTAGGTTGAGACCTGTCTCTGGGAAATATATGCTTGGGGAGGTGGTTGCTGTGAGGGTTCCACTTCTGCACCTTTCCAATTTTCAGATTAATGACTGGCCTGAGCTTTCAACAAAGAGATATGCTCTGATGGTCTTGATGCTTCCTTCAGATAGTGCAAGGCAATGGCATGTCCATGAGTTGGAGCTCGTCGAAGTCGTTGCTGATCAGGTTCAGCATAATTTCTCTTTCCTATTGTTTTCTTCTTTGTTATTTTTGGTCATAGCCTTATAATTTTGTTTCTTATAGTTTGGTTTAGTCTGAAGTCTGATATTAAATCTTTTCTATGCTTTCTTTTCTCTTATTCCAGGTGGCTGTGGCTCTCTCTCATGCTGCAATCCTCGAAGAGTCAATGCGAGCTAGGGACCTTCTCATGGAGCAGAATGTCGCTCTTGATTTGGCAAGGCGAGAAGCAGAAACAGCAATCCGTGCCCGCAATGATTTCCTGGCAGTTATGAACCATGAGATGCGGACACCTATGCATGCGATCATTGCACTCTCTTCCTTACTTCAAGAAACGGAATTAACCCCTGAACAAAGGCTGATGGTGGAAACAATACTTAAAAGTAGTAACCTTTTGGCAACTTTGATGAATGATGTCTTGGATCTTTCAAGGTTAGAAGATGGAAGTCTTCAACTTGAACTCGGGACATTCAATCTTCATACTTTATTTAGAGAGGTAACACTAATATGTCAGAATTTTGAACAGCTCTATATATTTCAGAAGTTATAGTATTTGTGCACTTCATCGTTATATTTGAATATTGTTGCAGGTCCTCAATCTGATAAAGCCTATAGCGGTTGTTAAGAAATTACCTATCACACTAAATCTTGCACCTGATTTGCCAGAATTTGTCGTTGGGGATGAGAAACGGCTAATGCAGATAATATTAAATATAGTTGGTAATGCTGTGAAATTTTCCAAACAAGGTAGTATCTCCGTAACCGCTCTTGTCACCAAGTCAGACACTAGAGCTGCTGACTTTTTTGTCGTGCCAACTGGGAGTCATTTCTACTTGAGAGTGAAGGTTAGTATCTTTGGGACTTTAAACCATAGCTGGATATATTTCTCGGGTCTTAAATTTGACGATTATTCCAATATAGGTAAAAGACTCTGGGGCAGGAATAAATCCTCAAGACATTCCCAAGATTTTTACTAAATTTGCTCAAACACAATCTTTAGCGACGAGAAGTTCGGGAGGTAGTGGGCTTGGCCTTGCCATCTCCAAAAGGTTGAGCCTTTATTAGAGAATGCTTATTTTCTTTCTGATTTTTCTTATGTTCTGGTATTAATGAAAGTTTTGCTCTTATGCGTTTGATATGACAAGGTTTGTAAATCTGATGGAGGGTAACATTTGGATTGAGAGCGATGGTCTTGGAAAAGGATGCACTGCTATCTTTGATGTTAAACTCGGGATTTCAGACCGTTTAAAGGAATCTAAACAGTCAGGCATACCAAAAGTTCCAGCCATTCCCCGGCATGCAAATTTCACTGGACTTAAGGTTCTTGTCATGGACGAGAACGGGTTAGTATAAGCTTCTTGCCTTTCTCCTTGATAAAACCCTTGCCGTACTTGTTGCAAATGCAGAAATTGTCGATTATTTTGGTTGCAGAGTAAGTAGAATGGTGACAAAGGGACTTCTGGTACACCTTGGATGTGAAGTGACCATGGTGAGTTCAAACGAGGAGTGTCTCCGAGTTGTGTCCCACGAGCACAAAGTGGTCTTCATGGACGTGTGCCTGCCTGGGGTCGAAAACTACCAAATCGCCATCCGTATACACGAAAAATTCACAAAACTACGCCACCAACGGCCACTGCTCGTGGCACTCTCTGGTAACACAGACAAATCCACAAAGGAGAAATGCATGAGCTTTGGTCTAGACGGTGTTTTACTCAAACCCGTATCTCTAGATAACATGAGAGACGTTCTGTCTGATCTTCTCGAACGCCGGGTTCTCTACGAGGGCATGTGAAGGCATCGCCCCAGCCTGCAGAGGAGTAATTTTGCTCCCGGCTTATTTCTCCCGATAAACATCGAAAGCTGATGTTCTCTGGTTTAATGTGTACATATCAGAGACTGTGCGATCGCTTTTAGATGATATCTTAAAACAGAAAGGGAATAACCTAAACAGAAACCTCAAGGCCGGTCTGTATCATGGCGATTCCGGTTAAAGAGGAACAAGATGTTGGTGGTAAACTAATACCATTTATAATACATGTATGATTGATGTTGTATCCATATGTTAGTTATAATCTTATAAAGAGTTCGGATTGAGTCATGGACGCTTGTTGCGTGCGTGATTGTATGATATTGGTGCGGTGTCATGGCCATTGATTAAGATATGTAAAGGACATGGGTCAGTTAATTCATTCACATGGATTTAGAGTAGAGTGTCAAAATAAGATATCTCGCTCAACTCAGCTCTGTTCATGATCGATGAGCTTGAAATAGTTCAGTCTTTGTACAATGAGTCAATACCTTTGTATCGAGTTCTACTTGGTACACCAACATATGCATATTACAAAGACATTTATTGTTGGTTCTAATTTTCTTTTTCTGTATGCTTCTGCATTTGTAGTAGGAGGACGAACTGGGATGTCCATTCCATCAAGTGCTCCAATGCAGTTTTTTAAATAGGACCAGTATCGATCATCATTTTTCAGATTTGAGCTTACTCTTGTGAACTTTCCTCTTCTTGGTTTTATTGTATCCGCTGCAAACTTCACAAAAACGTTCAAAACTTCATGAAGTTTCCTCTTCATTGTATCCAATGATCTTTGATATCTGACAGCAGTATCTCTTATAGTTTTATCCTGACCAACCAAATCAAGAAACATCGCAACCCCTTCTTTAGTGTGAACATTGCAACCTCTGTTAGACCATATCGCGTAGTAAGCTTTCTGCATAATGCTTCAAATGTTCTTTGATTCATTCGCAAAATATCGTAACACTGTTGGTTTGATCCATGCATGAGGAGTTGAGCATGACACCATCTTGCACCTCGATATGATCTATGAATCAACCTCTCATTATTAAGCATTTCTAACAACTCAACATCATCATTGTCCTCCAACATCCATCTAAGTATCTGCAAGAAATCAAGTAGCCTATAAACAAAAAAATCAAGAAGCCAAAAACCAAATAAAAAACCATGTAGCCATAAACCAAGAATGAAATCTAAGACACGATCAACCAAAACTAATAACTTTATAAACATAACTATAAACAAGTTTCAAAAAGATAAAAGCAGAGTGAAACAAAAGACAAATTAACAAGTTCAATCATCAAGACTTATTGCAGTCCTATGCTCCAAATAACTAATCTTATCCTCAATACTAGGAAATGCAATGAAACCCTGTCGATTGGCGACATCAGCCAGAAGATTCAATTGAGGCTCTGTGGAAACGCGACCACTTCCTCACTCCAGACAACTCATTTAGAATCTCTACTACACGTACAACACTGTAGCTATCATCACACTCCAACAGGCTCTGTGGGATTTTTTTTTTTTAAAGATGATTTGGGATTTTAGAATTGATAGTTCTTTGAGATTTACAAAAATTAATGAGGGTACTTTAGTAATTACATTATTTTTTAAAACGCTGTCGCGGTGTTTTTAAAATCAGTCCCTACAAAAATTAACGACGGGAAATTACGATCGCTGTTGCTGTGACTGGTCGTTGAACGGTTGAACCAACGACAAACAAACGAACAACATTGTGTCTCGTTAGTTCTTGACTTGTCGCTAATTGTATTATTATCTCAAAGTTTGTCCAGTTAATCTAAGGATAAAACTATAGCTAGCAAATATTGTTCAAAGATTGGATAAAACGAAGATTAATTTCCACGTAGATTGCTTAACTTTACTCTATTCTTCTAAATCTCACATTGAGATTCAAGGTACTCGTCAAGCTATAAGAGACTTTTTTTTTTTTTGGAAAAAACATAAGAGATGACAACGTCTCATCAAATCTTTAGCTTCAAATCTCATCAAAAATAATGCAAACATTCAATAAATTCTTCGATTTAAGAATCCTAGACTCATGAAACGACGTTTTTACTCAATTTCGATGTCCTGTCATTACCATAGTGTCAGTTGACTTATTGCCGTTAAACGGTTAATTAACACCGTGTAGGCGTATGTTTGTTTTGGCTAATTTCATATAGTTTAGGTAGAAAATTTTGAATTTTTTCGGAGTTAGGTTGCTATTTGTCGGGTATCATAGTTTGGGTATAAAAACACCGCTATCAAATAGTTTGAGTTGATTTAGCAAGTTTCTTGTGAACATGAGTATACATATGCTTTTCTATTATTTTTTCCAAACAAATTCTTCAAAGTAACACCTCTGTATTTTGATTTCAGATGGATTTCTAATGTAGAATTGTGAAATCTCTTGTATTTAAAAAAGTTATGTTTTGAATAATCGTTGATTTGATATGGTTTTTACAAATTATCGATTGAATAAACCAAATATATTGAAATACAATATTTTTTTCATCGTCAAAATAGTTCAGATATTAAATATCCCAAGAAAATACATAAATGGATTATTTTTAGATTTTTTCCAAATAAAAATAGCTATTATTATTTTATCTTGCATTTTTAGAAATTACAATTACATTAGAAAATTTTTCATTACCTAGATAGTATAATTGCTTTATATTAAAGGTATAAGATTATTGAACTAAACTAAAAAATTTTGTCAAAAAAGAAAAAAAAAAAATCCCAAATTCGATATTAATGGAAAGAGTCTTGCCCACTATTAGTCTATTACAATGACCAGAGAATCGAAATAGAAAGAAAACGTACGGCATGGTTGGCTCACACTGGTCCACAAGTAACTCTTGTGGTTACAATTTACACTTTCCAATCCCATAATTCTACTTCTTTGTCTCCTTCCTTCTCCTCTAAAATACCTTAATCCTTCTTTGGATTACTCTTCTTCTTCATCTCTTCCCCACAAGGTTCGTCTCTCTCTCTGACTCTGTGTTCATCACTGTTTCACCTCTCCAATTCCCAATTTTTCTTACATGGGTTTGTCTTAAATTTCAAGTGTTTTGAGTTCGATTCAATTGGTAAAGCTCTCCTTTGTGAGAAAAATTGTCTCTTTCTTGATGGGTTTGGTTTCAGATTCAAGATTTTATGAGTTTGATGCAATTGGGTATCTCTCCTTGGTGAGAAAAATTGTCTCTTTCTTGATGGGTTTGTTTTAAGATTCAAGATTTTTGAGTTTGATGCAATTGGGTATCTCTCCTTTTGTGATAAAAATTGCATCTTGATGTCTTCATAGAGTCGAATTAGTTTCAAAGGTCCTAACTTTATTACTTAGGATTTATAAATTTGATGTCTTTGTAGGTTGTTATCCAATGGCTCTTAACGTGAGCAAAGTGGTACCAAACAGTCCAGGTATAGGGAAGAGTGTTAGTGCGTCAAGATCTCAAAGAGTTTTGTTGGCGTTTGTTCATCATCCTCTAGTTGGTAAAAAGGGTTTATCTGTTGAAGAGTTAAAGCAAGGTCTTTGTTGTACAAAGACTGTTACTTTTGTTAGTTCTCGGAGATCTTCTACATTGTGCTTTGTTGGGAAATCCCAAGATACGGAAACAAAGTAAGCCCTTTTGATTCTCTTAGCTTCTATAGGTGAAAACTTGTCTGTTTCACTGGTTTTGTTATGGATAGTTATTTATGAGTTTCTTGGTGGTGTGTTAGTTCTCAAGTTGTACAAAAAGAAGGTGAGAAGCAAGTGGTGCCGAGGAGGAAAAGAAGTAACTCAAGCCAAGTTTTAGTTGATTATGTGTCCAATGATGCTAAGTTTGTGAATGAAAGAGCTCGTAGTGACTTTGTTCTTCTATCTCGGTATTATTTCTCATTTCCAAACGTTTTACAATTATACATTACTTAAGGCCAGTGTTGTTGAGATTTATGTTCCAATGCTTTGTCAGTGGCATTATGAGACTTGATGCTCGTGCACGCCAGGATGTAGCGATTCTTGGGTCTGGGTTCCTTAAACTGGATGGTGAGATATGGCTCTCTTTCACACTTACATATTATGTGTTTCTTTGTTCGTGTAATACGTTATAATCCTGTCTTGTTGGTTTATCATGTAGCTCGGGCAAGAGAAGATACAGAAAAGATAGATCGTGATGTTAAAAGAAAGGCTGAACGCCTTCATCATATTGCTACTGTATGCTTATCCTGTCATTTATAGATGCACATATTTTCACCTTTCTTCTGGCTATGTTTTCTCTTACTTTTCTTGTTTGGTTTATGTCCATAGATATTAAAAAACATAGCCGAGTCTAAGTTGAAAAATGCTGCTGATAAGCATTGGAGTGATGGCGCCTTAGAGGTATAATCATTAATCACTATGCGAGCGGTCTGAGTATGACCTGATAAAAGTAACTACTCAATGTATTGGTTTGAACTTGTGGTTTAGAGATTTACCCTGATTTTTCCAGGCTGATTTAAGGCGTGCAGATTTCCGTGCTAAACAACGGGCAATGGAGGATGCATTAATGGCTTTAGAGGTAATATCAAAGTCTTATATGTCTCATTTTGATGTTTTGATTCATCTTCCCGTATTGACACTTCATGTGTTCTGTTTTGGTCCAGTTCATCAAGAATGTTCATGACCAGATGGTGAACAAAATGGTTGACAGCTTGTAAGATACATCCTTGACACTGTATATTTATTGTGTGGTTTCTTGATATCAAGATCTGAAATTAGGATTTTCTTTTGAATCTTAGAGGGGTTACATCTGAAACTGGTACCACGGATCGTATATCACTGGAGAAAAATGGAAAAGCGCTCGAGTTTTTCCCAGGGGAAGTTTCATCTGATCGCATATCTGCTATTGAGGTCTGATACACTGGTGAAAGCACTGTGTTCTATAATGTTCTTCTCTCTGATGATTTCTTTTTGATATTGAAACAGGAAGCTTACAAGAGTATGGCATCAGCACTCTCAGAAGCTGATGGAATTGACTACACTGACCCTGAAGAGGTTGGTCCATAATTGTCAATACCGAAGTTTTTTCTTGTCATTCTTTTTCTTAGTTCTAGTAATCCTACTTTTTCATAAATGATCATATTATTTTGGTTTGAACAGCTCGAGTTGTTAGTCACGACTTTGATCGACCTTGATGCGATGGATGGTAAAAGTAGTGCATCACTCTTGGCTGAATGCTCAAGCTCTCCAGACGTCAATACAAGGTAAAACCAGTATTCTATTATGTCTGTTAACAACTTTCTTATGTGAGTTCTTTGCTTTTAGAAGAAACATAACGTTCTTTTTACCTTCTGCTATAATGCGAACAATCTATGTTGTGCGGTTCTGCAATTACTTGATATGGAAAAGCCAATACTGAATAGCATATTAGCATTTGACATTATCTTCTGGTCTGTATATGTTTTGGTCTTCATCGTTTGGTCATTTTCTGACTCGGGATTTCTCTGTTTTTGTCTCTGTTCTTGTTGTAGAAAAGCGTTGGCTAATGCCTTAGCAGCTGCACCATCCATGTGGACATTAGGAAATGCAGGCATGGGAGCATTACAGGTAAAGTTTTAAAAAGCAAATCTTGATGACTGTTTTTGCAAATTGGACTTTGAACAATATTAAACACCCATCAATGAACCTTTCTGCAGAGACTCGCTGAAGACAGTAACCCGTCGATAGCAGCAGCTGCTTCAAGAGCGATCATTGCACTGAAGAAGCAATGGGAAGTAGAGGAAGGAGACTCACTTAGGTTTATGATGAACTTCGAGACACCAAATGACGATGATGATGGAGACAGTGACCATGATGACATCTAAAAAAATGAAGTTTGTATAGATAATTTGCAATGAAGGTTAGTGTTACAGAGTCAAGACAATGTTACTAGGGACTTCGTTGGGGTCATGTAATTAAAAGAGGCCAGTTTAGTATTTGTTGTTGGATATGGTCATATTCATATATAACCTTTGTACCTTAAATTGTATCAAACTATTATGTGTTTTGTTTTACCTTCCACATAAATAATAACATGGGATAACAAGAATGAGAGTTTTGCACTAATTAACACTTTGAGCAATTATGTAAATTGGGGTGAAAACAAGAATAGTTAAGTAATGAATGACATAATTCACTATGATGTAGAATTCGGTACTAGCTAAAAAGGAATCACTATTTAAAAACTACATTAGGTTTGAGTATATCTCATACAAAATAGCGTGTTCAACCTTATATCACTCGTAACTCTCACTATTTTGCACGAGATATACTCAAAGCTCTCGTAGTTTTTAAATAGTTATTGTTTTTAGTATTCTATGATTTAAAATAGTAATTTGGAGAAAATTTTAAATATTTATGATAAATATTTTAAATGTGATTGAACAAAATATTGCGATTGCTCTCCGGTTTACTGAATTCTACATAATGGTGAACCACACTAACTTGCAGTGGAGTGACAAAATACATCTATTTTCGTCGGTGTTTTTAAATAACAAGATTAGTTAAATAAACCACTACTATATTAAAAATATAAATTTGATACTTATTAAATAATGTAATTAAACATAAGAAAATAACATAGTTTGGCAAAACAATTTGCAACTCGTAAAAAATAATCAATAAATTTTTGACGATTTCGAGGTTCATGTACGTAATTATTTTTTAAACATAACTATCATATGAAGCTTAAGCTATCAAAATAATTTTAACTGTTTAGATTTTTAAAAATTATATTTTTTTTTGTATACAAACTTTTGTGTTAAAAAATTTAATAGAGTATTTTTGCAAATAAACAACAAAAGAGGGTACTTTTGCAAAAAAATAAACAAAAATAGTAGTTTTTCAAATTCCCCTTTTTGAAAACAGTTTCAGAAAAAGGTATTTTTGAAATTTCGCATGTACGTTTTTATAACAAATTAGAATAATTTAGATATATAAAATCAATACACAATATCTTATCTTATACTTGATTAATTAGACTAATGTATGTGTAAGGTTAGATTGATTTTGGTGAAATTTATTCTTAATTAAAAACATTATTCAAACGAATATTTCATATTAATTAATTCTCTCAAATTTAAAATAAATTGTAACTAAGACTATCAATTTATTTTAATGATATAAATATTTGGGAGATTTGCAAAAATACACTCTCTTGTTGTCTATTTTCAAAAATACCCCTTTACTAAATACAAAATGACTAAATTCTATATCTAAAACTCCAAATACTAAATCTTATCCCCTCAGAACTATACCCTTAATGAAAATTAGAGAACCCAAACCTAAAAGAAAATTCTAAAAATTAATTTAACATATTGTAATTATGTTAAAGAGGGTAAAAATGAAGATGGCAAAATGGTATTTTTGTATAACGATATTAAGGAAAGAACATTAGTCAAAATTTCTCTTTCAAACTTTATCAAAGAAACCACTAAAAATTTTAAATTTTATCCAAATATGTGTAACTTATAAAAATGTATAAATTACCTTTATATAAATGTTAAATTTTATATATATATTATGAGTACCGTATAAATACATTTTAAAAAACTTCTGAAACTTTTAAAAACCTTGTAAACATTTCTCAGAAGTTATAAAAACCTTTTAAAACTTTATAAAATATTTAGATCAAGTACCTTATAAACTATATAAAAACTAATAATTTTTTATATTTTAAAAAGGGTATTTTAAAAAGTAGATAGATGAACATGTATTTTTGAGAAATGACAAACCCAATTTAATCATTACACACAAAACGCTTTTTGTGATTCTTGGATGTAATTTATGGTATATGAAATATATTTACCCAATTCAAGTATTCTTTATGAGTTAATATTAAATCCAACATTTATATATATTTACGTACCAATTGGTGTTGGAAATATTGTTAATCTAGCTTAATTCATCTTAATCTAGCTGAGTTTTGTGTTTTTGTTGAATGGCATGAATTTAATTATATGTTGAAAGTTGAAACCTTTTCGGACATAAAATGATAACGGAAAAATTAGTTAACCTGAAAGCGGAATACGACAAATCTAATTGAATACAACAGATTACAATTATTTGGTGCGCAAAGCTCGCTCCTGTCCGCAGAGTTTTAAACAAGTTTGCTTGGATTCTTCTAATTTGGCTCTATTCGGCCGATTGTAATTTTTTTGTTGACAAAAAAAAAATTGAATACGACAGATCTACTTGAATATGACGGAATTCATACAGATTCTGTTATTCTGCTAGATTCTAAAGATCTGTCACTACCGCTTGTTACTAAAAAAATTCTGTCATATTCAATTAGATTCAACAATTTAGCACAAAAACTGTCATATTGACTTGAATAAAGTTATATATTAAATCATTACTTCAAATTAAAATATGTAATAAAAATATATTTATTTTAGATAAATATCGGATTATAACGGATATAATGATTCAAATGAAAGATATTTTAAAAAGAAATTACAATAGACATAATTTTAATTTAAAAAGATCGGTCAAATATAATTGGCCATGTATGGATAATTCGAATAAAAATAAAAAGAACTATTAGATATTGGTAAAGATCATACCATACTTGTAACTCTTGTAATTACAAACTGTTTTGAATGTTCTTAAGAAATATTACAAAATCATAAATAAATAAATCTTTATAGAAATATTACTTTGAGAAACCTTCTAAAATTTCGGTATGTTAACTTTTAAATAAAACAAAATTTTCAGTTTGTCCAAAAAAAATAAAAATTCTTTTAGGCTTTTATATGATTACAAGTTTCCAAGTTTTTTTTCTAAAACTAAAGCAACTGATAAAATAATATGTTCAATTAATAAAGTTATCTAATATATCAATTCTTAATAAAATATTATCAAGTAAATTAATTTTAATTAAATTATTAAATATAGTCATTAAAACTCTGACAAAATTATAATGTGCTAAGTTGACCACAAAACTTATAACGTATGAAGTTTTAAAAAGTTAACATCTCAGTTTTTCTCCGTCAATCATTCTTGAAACGCCGTCATATGTTTCATTCTTGACCACACCAACTCATTGCCGACGAAGGAGATTGTGCCGCTGAAGCCATGGATGAAGAGGGAAGGCAACGAGTTCGGGCCAACGCATCTGGTGGTGAAGTTGATTGGCTAAGAACTTTGCCAGAAGCTTTGCAATGGCATGTTCTCTTGAATCTTCCGACAAAAGATGTGGTCAAGACTAGTCTCGTATACAGCAAATGGAGACATCTCTGGAGGTATGTTCCTGGTCTGGACCTGGACTGTCGTAATTTCAAGGAGTACAATGATGTTGTGAGCTTTATCGATAAGTTCTTGAGTTTTAATAGTGAGTCGTCCCTAAAAAAGTTTAAGTTAAGGTATAATTGTGTTCTTGATCGGCAAGTGACTAAGGAAACCAAGACGGCTAATCTCATGCGATGGATCAACAATGTTGTTGACCGGAAAGTTCAGCATCTTGATGTTTGGTGGGGTGAAGTGGATATGCCTCCAACACTTTACAAGTGTGAGAGCTTGGTTTCTTTAAAGCTGGCTGATGCAATATTGCCTAATCTTGAGTCTGTGTCTTTACCGTCTGTCAAAGTTCTTGATCTTGTTTTTGTTAAGTTTGCCAACGATTTGGCTTTCGAAAGGCTCATCTCAGGCTGCATAGTTCTGGAAAGCCTAACTTTACATAGAAATGAGAATGACAATGTAATTGTCTTAAATGTGAGCTCAAAGTCGCTGCTGAGCTTCTGCTATAATGGCTCCACTAAGAAGGGTCCTCATGATGATCTAGTGGTGTCAATTGACACTCCCAAGCTTGAGGAGCTCCAGCTCTCTGATCATTTAACTGCCAGTTTCATTATAGCTAATCTGAGCTCCCTTGTAGAGGCGGATATCGATGTTCAGTTTAACTTTTGTTTCGGCAAAAAGTTTGACCCATTGGATCTACCAAAGGGAAAGATGATTAGCAACTTTCTTGTTGGGATATCTAATGCAAAAAATATGATCATGTCTCCTACAACTCTTGAGGTAACTTATATTGAATTCGTTATTTTAGTGTTCATCTATATGTTTCTCCTGAAACTTTTTGTGTGTGTGTGGTTGTTTAGGTCATTTATGATGCTTCAAGATGTGAACCACTGCCCTTGTTTGCAAACTTATCTTCCTTGAGTGTTCACTTTGACGACAACAATTGGGAGATTTTGCCAAACTTTATGGAGAGCTGCCCGAATCTAAGTTATCTTGTCGTGGTAAGGATTGTTTTCTTAAACTTAGGTACTTTCTTTGGCATAATTACTCAAACTTGTTTCTTTCACTTGGTTGTAATGTTAGGAATCTACTACATTTTCAAAGGAGGGAGCTAGTATTGTGACTGGACCTTGGTGTCGCCTATCATCTCTAGAGTATGTTGAGATAATATCGCCATTTGAAGGGGACGCGATAGAGATGAAATTTGTGAGTTACTTACTTGAGAACTCACCATGCCTCAAGAAACTCACTCTATCTTTGGAGAAATATGCTGGTAAGGAATCTTCCATCCTCAGAGAACTCCTTAACATTCCAAGGTGCTCTAGCTCATGCCAAGTTGTTTTCATCTGATCCTCGAGGGTCATACAAGGTTGCCTTTATGTACTTTTATTAATGTGAACTCTGTGTTGAGTTTCTTCTTTATTGTTGTGACTTTGATGTGTTGTTATAGCTCGTAAGAATTTATTGTGGTGACTTTGATGTGTTGTTGGAGATCTTAAGTGTTTTAACTGAACCAAAAATGGAATGAGGTTTATGTAAGACTCAAGTATTGATAAAGGTTATAAAAACTCGTTACAAGTACATTTTATCTGGTTAGATGAAACTAAACTATAAACTCCGTGTAGGCTCTTTCTTAATCTGATGAATATTTAATTATGAGTCCAAATTTGTTTATCACAATCTGCATCACTAATTGAAGCAGTTTTGTGATGATCAAGGCCACATATGGAGAGAGCAATTTGGAAACATAGGGTTAGGGTTCTTTATAGTGTTTCTTGGCAACCTCTTCTTTTTTCAATTTTTTTTTTTGTGTGCAAACCACAACCTCTTAGAGGACTCGAGAAACCTCTTCTAGGATTTATTCACATAAATTAGGTGGTCCATTGGCAACAACGCACAAAAACTTATATATAATATCACACTCAAAATATATCACATGTTTAAAGCTTTTCTATTTAGTGAGGAAAATATATTTAGTATCTACGAAGAGAACTGGAAATTTTACAGCCAGGCCATATCACATGTTTACGCTTTTCTATATATTATAATAATTACATGTTTAAGCTTTAGTATCTTTTTTTTTTTACATCGTTTAAGCTTTAGTATCTAAACCCAAAATACTTTAATAATTAAGTTATAATGTCGTCTTTAAAAATGTTTTTTTTTTAATAGCTCTATTTAAGAGGCTTGTTTAAAATAGGACATAGGGTTTCAAGAGTGACTGGTGTACACTGATATCTTTTAAAAAAAAAACATGGTCGAGGAAAATATGTATGCAATTTATCATGTCAATTCCGTATCTAAAAACATTATGTCATATTCGGCATAATTTAGTTTTCCCAACACCAACCAAGAAACAACTAGTTTCAACAGTTAAAGAACGCCCAATTTGTTTCGAAAAATATATTCAGTAAAATTCAGTAAATTCAGTAAAAAAATACATTTATGATATCAAAAGATACACATTACACACATCTAAATGTTTATCTTTATATAGGTCAGATAAAATTGGCAAGATATTAAGTATTAAAAATAAAAATAAAAAAGAAATTTTTAAATATTTTGTGGAAATATTAAAAAATTTAAAAATATATATTGTTTATGACTTTTTATGATAACAGGAAACATTTGTTCCAAGTTATGCTTTCAACCAAAAAATACAGAAGTTCAATAAAAAAAATTGTTAAGTTAATAATATTATTGAATATATGAATTTCCTACTAAAATCCACCTTTAATTATTTTGTTGACCAAAAGTTAACGACGTTTGTTTCTCACTCATCATTCTTGTGACGCCGTTAAGGCATGTACTGTTAGGTTTAGGTCTAATAGAGTTATTTATATGTTTTGACATGATTCTATACGTTTGTACTCAATTTTTTTGTTTTTGTTGTGAATTGTTGTTTATAGGCCATTTATGATGCATCGAGATGTGAAGCATTGCCCGTATTTCGTAATCTATCTTCCCTGGCTGTTGCCTTCCACGACATCAGTCGGGAAATACTACCAATCTTTCTAGAGAGCTGCCCGAATCTAAGCTCTCTTGTCGTGGTAAGGATTGTTTACTTTAAAACTTATTTACTTTCTTTGGTATGATGCAAATGGGGAAAGTATCATAATTACTCAAACTTGTTTCGTTCACTTGGTTGTACTATCAGGTCTATAATTCATTCCCGGAGGAGATAAGTAGTATTTTCACTGGACCTCGGCGTCCCCTATCATCTCTCGAGTATGTTAAGCTAGAATGGCCATTGGAAGGGGACGAGATAGAGATGAAATTTTTGAGTTACTTACTTGAGAACTCACCAATCCTCAAGAAACTCACTCTTAGTTTCAGTGAAATTTCCATGAAGGAATTTGTTTTCCTCAGAGAACTCCTAAAGATTCCAAGGCGCTCTAGCTCATGCCAAGTCATTGTCCTCGATCCACCATCAAGAATCCAGATCAGAGCATAGAGAGGGAGCTAGGTTAAACCATGGATCAGAAATATGTGGAGAGTCTCTACTTGACTTGATCATGAAAGTATGTGGAGAGTCTATGTTGAGAGAAATAAGGGGTGTATTCAAAGCATGATTTAATGTGATTTGAAGTTTTTATATGATTTTGTTGATTTTAGGGGAGTTTATCAAATCCTTTCAAATCTCACTTAAAATCATGAGTTTGGATTTCTACATTTTTATCTAAAGAAATCATGTAAAACCCTTTTAAATCCTTCAAATCATAAACATTCAATTCAACAAACTATTTTCAATAACAATAGATTTTCAAATAATAACGGCATAATTAATTGATCTAACTGCGGAATTAAATAATCATATTGAATACGACAAATCTACTTGAGTACGACATATTTTTATTTGTACGAGATTCATGTAGTTTCTAGCTACATGTATGCTAGATTCTAAAGATCTGTTAGTACTATTTGTTATCTAAACATTTCCCCATATTCAATTAGATTCAACTATCGAGCACACAAAAAACCTGTCATACGAACTTGAATTAAGTTATATATTAAATCATTCTTCCAGCACAAACTTATAAATAAGTACGTTTATTTCAAATAAATGGTCAGATTATAGCGGATATATGAGTATAGTAAAGAGAAATTTAAATATTTTAAGACAAAAACAATGGTCACAATGGGGTTTTAATAAATCGGTCGGATATAATTGGCAACGTATGGATAATTCGAATAAAACAAAAACACTATTTGAATTGGTATGCATCGTACCATACTGTAACTCTTGTAACTACAAACTAGTTTTGATATTTTGAAGAAATATTACAACAACAAAAAATGAATCTTTATAGAGATAATAGTTTGAGAAACCTTTGATAATTTCGGTATGAGAATTTAAATACTTCATTAGTTTAAATATATGTCATTAAAATAATTTTGTTTGGTATGGTTTTAACTAGAATATTTTTAAATAAAAAAAACTTTCTCATTCAAAAAAAAACTTTCTCTTTAGGTTTTTATATGATTACAATTTACCAAGATTTTTTTCTAAAAATAAGGCAATTGCTAAAATAATATTTCTCTAATTAGTAAAGTTATCAAATAAATTAATTCTTAATAAAATTATTAAATAAGATTATTCTTAATAAAATTACTAATATGCTAAGTTGACCACAAAAATTTGACAGCCGTTTTCTTTATCTGTCATCATTCTTACGTTTCATTCTTGACCACACCATTCTTGGCATTGCCGCTTCTTAGATCGAACGAGTTCGTGCGGCTTCTACACAAAGCCATGGATGAAGAGAGAAGGAAACGAGTTCGGGCCAACGCATCTGGTGGGGAAGTTGATTGGCTAAGAAATTTGCCAGAAGCTTTGCAATGGCATGTTCTCTTGAATCTTCCGACAAAAGATGTGGTCAAGACAAGTATCATATACAGCAAATGGAGACATCTCTGGAGGTATGTTCCTGGTCTGGACCTGGACTGTCGTAATTTCAAGGAGTACAATGTTGTTGTGAGCTTTATCGATAAGTTCTTGAGTTTTAATAGTGAATCGGCCCTAAAAAAGTTTAAGTTAAGGTATAATTGTGTTCTTGATCGGCAAGTGACTAAGGAAACCAAGACGGCTAATCTCATGCGGTGGATCAACGATGTTGTTAACCGGAAAGTTCAGCATCTTGATGTTTGGTGGGGTGAAGTGGATATGCCTCCAACACTTTACAAGTGTGAGAGCTTGGTTTCTTTAAAGCTTGCTTATGCAATATTGCCTAATCCTGAGTCTGTGTCTTTACCGTCTGTCAAAGTTCTTGATCTCCTTTTTGTTAAGTTTGCCAACGATTTGGCTTTCGAAAGGCTCATCTCAGGCTGCATTTGCTTGGAAACCTTGACTTTAGACAGAAGCCAAAATGACAATGTTAGAGTCTTACAAGTGAGCTCTAAGTCGCTGCTGAGCTTCCGCTATAATGGCTCCATTACGAAGGGTCCTCATGATGATCTAGTTGTGTCAATTGATACTCCCAAGCTTGAGGAACTCCAGATCTCTGATCATTTAACTGCCAGTTTCATTATAGCTGATCTGAGCTCCCTTGTAGAGGCGGATATCGATGTTCAATTTAACTTTTGTTTCGGCAAAAAGTTTAACCCATTGGATCTACCAAAGGGAAAGATGATTAACAACTTTCTTGTTGGGATATCTAATGCAAAAAAGATGATCATATCTCCAACAACTCTTGAGGTAACTTATATTAAATTCGTTATTTTAGTGTTTATCTATATGTTTCTTCTGAAAATTTTTTTGTGTGTGTGGTTGTTTAGGTCATTTATGATTCTTCAAGATGTAAACCACTGCCCTTGTTTGCTAACTTATCTTCGTTGAGTGTCCACTTTGACGACGACAGTTGGGAAAGTTTGCCATAATTTATGGAGAGCTGCCCGAATCTAAGTTCTCTTGTCGTGGTAAGGATTGTTTTCTTAAACGTAGGTACTTTCTTACGCATAATGCAAATGGGGAAAGTATCATAATTACTCAAACTAGTTTCTTTCACTTGGTTGTAATGTCAGGAATCTGCTACATTTTCAAAGGAGGGAGCTAGTATTGTGACTGGACCTTGGCGTCTCCTATCATCTCTGGAGTATGTTGAGATAGAATCGCCTTTGGAAGGGGACAAGATAGAGATGGAATTTGTTAGATACTTACTTGAGAACTCACCAATCCTCAAGAAAGTCACTCTATATTTGGAGAAATATTCCAGGAAGAAATCTTTCATCCTCATAGAACTCCTTAAGATTCGAAGGTGCTCTACCTCATGCGAAGTCGTTGTCATGTGATCCTCGTCGAGGGACATATACAAGGTTGCCTTTATGTACTTTTATATGTGTACTCTCTTTTTGTTCTCTTCTTTCTTGTGGTGACTTTGATATGTTGTTGTGGTTCGTAAGAATTTATTGTGGTGACTTTGATTTGGTGTGGTAGATCGTAAGAAATATTATATGTTTGTCTTAATTGAACCAAAAATGGATTAAGATTATGGTTAGACTCAAGGTGTATGGTTAGATGAAAATGAAACTAAACTATATATGTATACATGAATGATGAGTGACTACTTCTAGGCTTTATCATTTAATTATAAAGATGTTAAAATTTGTTGCCAGCCCTAGTCAGAAGTTAGAACCTGTGTCGTTGAAGAGATAGATATTTTATGGATCCGAGTATTGAATTATGTGTCCAAAGTTGTCTATCACAATCTGCCACACCTAATTGAAGCCAACGCTTGAGATGATCAAGGCGATAAAGAGAGAGAGAGAGAGAGAGAGAGAGAGCAATTTGGAAACATATTATCTATTAGGGTTAGGGTTCTTCGAAAAACAATAGAAAAACAAAAAATCAAGATCTAGGTCTTAGGGTTAGGGTTCTTTAGAGAGTTTCTTGGCTATCTGATATATGTAGCTCAGTGGAATCTGGAAACCTCTTTAGCTAACTTCTTCTAAGATTAAGCACATACTTATGGGTGAGACCAAGAGTCTAGTGATGAAAATTAGGCAACTGATTATTTACAGCCAGGCCATATATATTACACAGTTTACACTCAAGGGGCCTTTTTAACAAAAATAATAATAATAATAATAATTAAATGTTTTTGGTTTTAATAAAGGCCCAATTATTTAGCACTTTTAGTAGCTAGATTTTAAGGTCGTCTATAAAAAATGCTTTTTCAATAGCTTTATTTATGGGTCATTTTTCTAATGAAACAACTGGTCTCACCAATGATTGAGTCTGGCTTGTTTAATATTGGCCATAGAGTTTCAAGAGAGATTGTTGTACATGCAACCTCAAGATGGAGAGACCTAAGTTACTTTAATCTTGCAATAGATATTAAGTTACTCGAAGAAGTGGTTCTGTGATCGAGAGCGTTGACAAACTGATATTTACTTGCAAAACTCAAATATATTCCACGAATCTGCTAAATGTTTGACAAGAAGATAAAAAAAATCACACGAAACTTCAGAACTTACACTAAAAAGATCTTTTAATTAAATGAACCAAAGGTTTACTATTTGTACAAAAGTAAATAAAATTATACTTACATTTTCCTTATATTTTACATAAAATTTTCTTTCGTATTCCTATCTTGATCTAAATTCCTTACAAAAACGGATATATTATATCTTGCTATCAACATTTATTCGATCTTGATTTGAAAAACAAAAAAGAAACAAAAACAAAATATATATATATATCACAATATTGAAAGAAAAGAGCATAGTAATCGTCTATGTGAGATTTTGCTTTCACCCTTATTGATTCGTAAGAAAAAAAGATGAAACTATTTCAGTAAAATATATTTCACACTTTTCTGCTTTACTACACTGCTTTCTTGTGATGTAGGCTGCAACGTTTGAAGCTACGGGAGCTACAATGACGTAGCTCCAGCTGCTTTATTTATGTCTTTAATTAGTTGATATCCAATTCCATAACCATCTATAGATTGCCCTAACGACTTAAGAGTGAGCAATTACTCGCACTCATAAACCCATATCCAAACCCAACCCGATATAAACAGTACTTTGGGTTCGGTATGAATCATATCAAATATCCGACTGAATATTTATGATAAATGAATTGGGTATCTAAACCCAAATGGAGTTACCAGAATACCCGAATAAATACCCGAAACCATCCAAAGTTTTATAATCTTTGTTAGAATCTTTGTACAGTATTGAGTCTTACCTTTCTTCTAAGTTCTAAATCATATCTTGATTCTCATTACATGGTATGTCTCTACTTTTATTTTCGTATCTGTCAATTTTCTTAGTTTAAATAAACTATGTGATTCTAACTTTGAATTTGGTGTCATTTGATGTTTTAGGAACTCAAGAGTTCAAGAATTATCGGTTTATCAACTTGTTGTTTTTGTATTCGGAATTTTTTTCATGGATTCAATTTAGTTTGATAATATTAATTAGCTTTTTTAATATTGATGATTACGTACAATCAGTTTATTTAGCTTGGTACTTTTGTTACAATCATTTATCATAACGTTATAGATTGATTTCAATTTTTATTGTGAATTTCGGGTTTAAGGTTTCTTTAACTTTGGTTCGAATTTTAAAATTACAAATCCGATTCGAACCCAAAAATTATTTTGAAGCTTTGGGTATAATCTGAAAACACTCTAACTCGATACCTATTTACTCGAATCCGACTCAAAATCTAAATATACTCAAATGGCCGGGTGTTATTTCTCCATATCCGAAAAACCTAGAACTACTCGATCCGAACCCGAATGGGTACCCGAGCGACCCACCCCTAACATCACCCGAAGTTACAAAAAATATCTTTATTGATCTTTTGTTACGAAACGTGTATGTTATACTTATACATATCCTAATTGATCCTTTTTGTTTGTTTTTGGTAGAAAGGTCAACATTGGCGTCTGCATCGTCGTCTTGCATTTTCCTAATAATAAGACCGAACTTTCACACAAACCTCTCTGAGTCTTTGTCTCTCGCCCCATTACTAAATAACCAAACAAACTTCTTCCTCCTTCACTAAACTTAGTAGACATGACCACCAACGACGATAACCCTATTCTAACATACGTCATAAAGACAATAATAATCATCTTCTTCGCCGTCATTTTAGTGGTTCTCCTCCATCTCTTCGCCCGTTGGTATCTCCGCCGTGCTCGTACACGTCATCTCCGCCTTCGTAGTCGTAATCGCCGCCGCGCTATTATGGCTTTCTTCACAGCTGATGCTTCCACTTCACGTGGACTTGATCCGAATGTCATAAAATCACTCCCTATTTTTATTTTTTCAGACAAGACACATAAAGATCCTATCGAATGCGCAGTTTGTTTGTCAGAGTTCGAACATAACGAGTCTGGTCGGGTTTTGCCTAACTGTAAACATACGTTTCATGTTGATTGTATTGACATGTGGTTCCATTCTCATCTCACTTGTCCTATTTGTCGATCTCTCGTTGAACCTCTCGCCGGAATTGAATTAACGGCGGCGGCGGCGGAGGAGCAAGTTGTGATTGAGATCGATTCTGACCCGGTTTTGGTAATTGAACCGGGTTCGAGCTCACCAAATGGGTCTGGATCTTCTCCGACGCCGACGGATGATTCCGGGAGGAAACCGGCGGAGGTTGAGATTCCGAGGAGGAACTTCAGCGAGATAGAAGACGAGTTGACTCGGAGAGACTCGCCGGTGAGTCGGATGTTATCTTTCAGTAGGATGTTGAGTAGAGATAGAAGAAACGCTTCGTCTCCTATCGCCGGAGCTACGCCGCGGGGAGTAGAGGAGACTCGGTGACTTGCCACGTGGTAGCGTGCGATTGGCTTCCAGCGAATCAATATCAACCGTCTATATATATGATTAGATTAGATTAGATAGGATTGTGTTTGACGATGTACAAAGTCAAGTCGTCTCCACGTATTGAATACAAATTTTACATTTTAATACCACCAATTCAATTCAATGGTCATATAATTTTATAATTGTCATTAGAGACTTTTCAAATTAATAGTAAGCATCGTTTTTCTTATATAGCGTTTTAATTTTAATATTAGTGGCTATATATAGTATCGTAACTTAAATAATTTGTGTCTTCTTTTACTAAATTGCTTTAATTATAGCCACAAATATTAAGATGCATTCATAACTATAAATGTGGCTATAGAAATCTTTTTTACTAATAATAAACATCTCTTATATATATATTAGCACAAATTAGTTTCTTATACATCTTTGGTTAATAAGTCCCAACAAATCTAGATTATAGTATTCAAATATTTATTTTATTTCATTTTAAGTGATGTTTTAAGGTTTTTACACATAGATTAAGAAAACATATAATTTACATATATTCATGAAAACATCATTAACTAAAATGAATTCAATTAATGAGAAAATATGATGTAAAATATAAGTGGTCGAAATATAGTAAATTATTTAAGTTTTGTTTTAAAAATAAAAAATCACTTAAAATGAAACAACTATTTTTGGTTAAAACATCGTTTAAACTGAAACGCATGTTATCCTATTACAAGCTCGTGTTTTGATTCACCACTTAACATCATCAGATTCGAATATGACATGTTTGAGCACACACTGCCTATTATAATCCAAGGCCGCTAAAACCATTATTATAGCATTGCATTTAAGATTTCTTCTTGGAGGAGGAGACGCCTTGATAAAAGTTTTGTATCGAGTTTTATAATTTTCTTACAAATTTAATTAGTTTTTTAGTATATTGAGGTCGTCCACAATCACACTGAAATGCAAAACTCACAAAGTTAGTTAAGAATAATATTACCAAAGTAATAACGAGTAATACTACAACTTTAATGGAACTTGTCAAGTCATATTTACCAAAATATTGTATTCAAAAGTCTAAAGTTTTGTATTTAAATCTATCCAAACTATTCGAAAATATCCTAAATATCTAAGAGCTATGACTATTTTTAATTTACCAAAACATATTCATAAGTAGTTGATATACATAAAAAGATTTTAAAAATGAAAACTCGAAATATTTTAGGCACCTAAGTTATTACAAATAATGAATATTACTAATATATTATTACTATGTACGTATGTTTTGGATATGTCGGATATTATGCCCAAGCCTACCATGGACCATGAGAAACTGGGAGGTTTTGAGGAGATGATGAAATATATTGTAGGGACAAAGTCGTGTAAGGTTAATGTAGACACAATGTCCTTGGACCTTGAGGAGATGACATGCGAAGAAGGGACAACGTCGCAGGCTAATGTGTAACAAGAGAGGTGTCTCACTAGTCGAAAACTTTCCGGAAGAAGAGATCAACTCCTCTCATATATTGTGTCTAACCACGAAGCCTAGTAGTCAGGTAAACTTATTTGGCCTAATAATGGCAGACTCTTGGTTCCACCACCACCAATATACTGCTTATCATGCCACCGCCGCATTGGTAACAAAGGTTGTCTTAGTTACTCCTTAAGTCTTGAGCGAATTAGAAATACTGAATGTTCATTTTATTATTTTCTCCTCTCATGAATCCTTAATATTACAACATTCCCCACTCTTTAGTTGGAAACTTAATATTACAATACAAACCATTTATCTCATAACACTTCATTGTAAGGTGTTTGTAATTAAGGTTCATTAAATCTTAAAATTTGGAGATAGACCCTTAACTGGCAGTCAAAGTCACCACAATAAACCACAGAGTCACATTATGTAACATGAATATAAATGTGTTAAGATTGAGTTATGCTCATAACTCAAAACTGTTACCAATCATGATTGTTTTTAAAATGACTAACACGTTTTCAAACTTAACTAATATAATGATGGTTAATGGGAGTTGAAGTGTACTTACGATCTCACTGGAGTTGCTTACCAAGACTAAGTTCAAAGCTTTGTAAAAGTTAAAAGTTAGAAAAATCCCACTGCAGAATCAGTATTTTGTAGCCTTTGAAGCTTAAGTTGAAAAGATCCTAGAAAAAAATAAAGAGATGGATAACCTTAAATTGGGTATTGGTAAAGAGTTTCTAGAAACTTCATAAATCCTTGAGTCTTACATAAAATCTTGTTCCAATTTTGGTTCAGTTGAAACATTTAAGACAAACATATAATCTTCTTACGTTGGACAACAACACATCAAAATCAGCACAATAAAGAAGAAAACAAAGAGTTCACGTTCATGAAAGTACTCGAAAGACAACCTTGTATTTCTCTTACTTTTAACTTCAAAAATCTCATTGAACAAAAAAAAAAAAAAAAAGCAAATATTAATGCAGTTTGTAAGGTTCATTAAAACCAAAACATATGGAGATAGGTTCAACTGAACAATTTGAAATAAACATATGATCGTCTTACGATCCACACAACACATTAAAGTCGCCACAATAAAAGAGAAATTAAACACAGAGTTAACAAAGTACATAAAGGCAATCTTGTATGTCCCTCGATGAGAATCAGAGAACAATGACTTGGCATGAGCTGGAGAGCCTTGGAATCTTAAGGAGTTCTCGGACGATGGCAGAGTTCTTTCTGGAACCATTATCCAAACGAAGAGTGAGTTTCTTGAGGATTGGCGAGTTCTCAAGTAAGTACCTCACAAATTTCATCTCCATCGCGTCCCCTTCCAATGGCGATTCTATCTTAACATACTCGAGAGATGATAGGAGACGCGGAGGTCCAGTCAAAATACTAGCTCCCTCCTCCGGGAATGTAGTAGATTCCTGATATTACAACCAAGTGAATGAAACAAGTTTGAGCAATTATGATACTTTCCCCATTTGCATCACACCAAAGAAAGAACATAAAATTTAATGTAAACAGTCCTTACCACGATAAGAGAGTTTAGATTTGGGCAGCGATGAAGAAAGACTGGTAGCGTTTCCCAACTGTTTTCGTAGAAGTCAACAGTTAAGGAAGCAAGGTTGCGAAATACGGGCAGCGGTTCACATTTGGATAATTTATAAATGACCTACAAAACAACCACACAGCAAAAAGAATGTTCACATGACAAATTGAAAACATTAAACTAAAAAACTGAGCAAACGTTACCTCAAGAGTACATTGAGCCAGTATCAAATTTTTGACACAAGATATTCCAGCAAGAAACTTCCGAATCATGTTTCTCTTCCTCAGATCGGTCGGATCAAAGGCCTTTTCGAAAGAAAAGTTAATCTGAATATCCGCCCGTACAAGAGAACTCATATTGCTTACTACAAAGCTTTCGGTTAAATGATCAGAGAGTTGGAGATCTTCAAGCCTCGGGGCATCAACAGACACGACCAGATCATCAAGAGGACCCTTCTTCGTGGAGCCGTTATAGATGAAGCTCAACAGAGACTTAGAGCTCACATGTAAGACTTTGACATTGTCATTGGGGCTTCTGTATAAAACTAAGCTTTCAAGAACAATGCATCCTGAGATGAGCCTTTCGAAAGCCAAATCGTTGGCAAACTTAACCAAAACTAGATCAAGAACTTTGACAGACGGTAAAGACACAGACTCAAGGTTAGGCAATATTGCATCAGACAGCTTTAAAGAAACCAAGCTCTCACACATGTAAAGTGATGGAGGCATCACCACTTCACCCCAGACAACACCGAGCTGCTTAACATGTCGCTTCACGACAGCGTTGATCCAACGCGTAACATTAGCATTATCGGTCTGCTCATCTCCATCGTCATCCGCATCAAGAACACTATCGTACCTTATCTTAAACTTTTCTAAGGACGACTCACTGTTGAAACTCAAGAACCCATCGATGAATTTCACAACAACATTGTATTCCTTGAAATCACGACAGTCCAGGTCCAGACCAGGAACATACCTCCAGAGATGTCTCCATTTGCTGTATACGACACTTGCCTTGACCACATCTTTTGTCGGAAGTTTCAAGAGAACATGCCATTGCAAGGATTCAGGTAACTTTCTTAGCCAATCAGCTCCAACACCAGATGCGTTTGCACGAACTTGTTCCCTTCCCTCTTCATCCATGATTTTGTGAAGAAGCAACACGAAGAACTCTTTCGATCTCTCTCCTTCAAAAATTCTGAGAAGCGGCAATGAGTTTGTGTGATCAATAATAAAATGAAACCTAACAGTACCACCTTAACGGCGTCAGTAATATGATGACGGAGAGAAACAAATATCTCAGATTTATT
>NW_006238922.1:7818497-7820638 GCF_000375325.1 Capsella rubella | reverse complement strand
GATTTATTATATGGGAAACTAATAAATTTAAATTTGACAACTGTAGTGTTATCTTATCATCATATAAAACCAGAAACAATAAAGTTTTATCAATAATTTTTTTATTCTTTCTTTTTAATAAAACTATTCTAAAACTGAACCAAACCAAATTTGTTTTACCAGATATGTTAATAAAGTCATAAAATTACATAGTTTATCTAAAAGCTGTTCAAATTACAAATGTATAGATTTTTTAAAAAGTTAATATTTCTATGAAGATTTAAATAATTTGTATTATATCTACAACATATCCAAAACAATTTGTGTTAGGTATACAGTAATATCTAGATATGTGTATTGTCTTTACCAATTAGAAATAGTATTGTGTTTTTGTTTATATCTTTCCAAGTTTCCCACTTTACTTTATATAACTTATATCAAAAACACATTCTTTTACTACCTTTACTTTATAAATAATTATTTAAATTTCTTAATTTTTCCAAAATTATTGCTTTTATTTTCAATTGAAATATATTAAAAATGCATAAAATTATAAATGATAAGATTACAAATACTATAGCATGTAGTACGTCTACTCTTTGAGAATTTTTAAGCAATAACCCTTATAGTGTACCTCTTATAGTGTACTCTTTTTCAAATATGTTACCTAAGAATTGGTGAGTTCTCAAGTACGTGAACCATTCCAATAGAAATTGATATTGGTTAGAAAAATCGTATTTTTAAAAAGGGGTACACTATAAGGGTTATTGCTCAAAAATTCTCAAAGAGTAGACGTACTACATGATGATCCAGTGGTGTCAATAGATGCACCGAGGCTTGAAGATCTCCAACTCTCTGATCATATAACCGAAAGTTTTGTAGTAACTAGTAAGTAATCTGAGTTCTCTTGTACATGCGAATCTGGAGCTTTACTTTTGTTTCAAAATGGAGTTTGATCCGATGGATCTGAAAAAAAGAAACATGATTCGGAAGTTTCTTGCTGGGATATCTATGCTCGTGTCTTCATCTACTCCTGAGGTAACTGATGTCGTTTGTTATTTAAATGTTTTGACATGATTCTATACGTTTGTCCTCAAATTTGTTTTTGTTGTGAATTGTTGTTTATAGGCCATTTATGATGCATCGAGATGTGAAGCATTGCCCGTATTTCGTAATCTATCTTCCTTGGCTGTTGCCTTCGACGACATCAGTTAGGATTGTTTACTTTAAAACTTATTTACTTTCTTTGGTATGATGCAAATGGGGAAGGTATCATAATTACTCAAACTTGTTTTGTTCACTTGGTTGTACTATCAGGAATATAATTCATTCCCGGAGGA
This sequence comes from Capsella rubella, assembly GCF_000375325.1. Taxonomy (NCBI): domain Eukaryota; kingdom Viridiplantae; phylum Streptophyta; class Magnoliopsida; order Brassicales; family Brassicaceae; genus Capsella; species Capsella rubella. The sequence goes on along the minus strand of NW_006238922.1, from coordinate 7,819,319 downwards.
GATAAGTAGTATTTTCACTGGACCTCGGCGTCCCCTATCATCTCTCGAGCATGTTAAGTTACAATGGCCATTGGAAGGGGGCGAGATAGAGATGAAATTTTTGAGTTACTTACTTGAGAACTCACCAATCCTCAAGACACTCACTCTTAGTTTCAGTGAAATTTCCATAAAGGAATTTATATCCAACCAAGCTGTGAAAGGCGAATAGGTTGTAGCCAAGTCGTTTGTTAACCTCTAACCAAAGCCCCTCACTTACTTCCAGTGAAGAAAAATGTGATCCCTAGATTCCTGGTAAGACCATAGAGGCAGCAACTATAGTCAATTTGAAGTCCCCACCTTACCATTTTTGTTCTCGTAGGTAGTCTGTCTAGATGCATAAGCCACATCAAAATGGCATGTCTTGGGTCAGTCCAAGATAATGGGTCTAATCTTTGCCTTAACCCTTCCCATGTTTCCTTGGTGGACAAGTTCTTTAACTCCTTAGAATCAATCTGCCACAAACAAGAATCCAGATCAGAGCATAGAGAGGGAGCTAGGTTAAACCATGGATCAGAAATATGTGGAGAGTCTCTACTTGACTTGATCATGAAAGTATGTGGAGAGTCTATGTTGAGAGAAATAAGGGGTGTATTCAAAGCATGATTTAATGTGATTTGAAGTTATTTGAGTTTTTATATGATTTTGTTGATTCTAGGGGAGTTGATCAAATCCTTTCAAATCTCACTTAAAATCATGAGTTTGGATTTTTTAACTAAAGAAATCTTCTAAACCCCCCCCCCCCCCCCCTTTCTAACCATAAACCTTTACCTAAACAACTTATCT
>NW_006238922.1:7816850-7818397 GCF_000375325.1 Capsella rubella | reverse complement strand
TAACACTGGATTTCCCTAGAATTATATAGGATTTATATATTTTACAAAACATTACTTAAAATCCTACTTTGATTACACCCCCTTAGTATGCAGTATCCGTTTGAATAATTTTGTAAATGAAGAAAAAGTTTCACCAAACTCAGTCTAACTTTATGCATAAATTAATCTAATTCATTATGTATAAGAGAGAAGATATTGTGTCTATAATGATTTTATATATCCGAACTATTTATTTTTTATATATATATTAAATATATTTACCCAATTCATGTATCCTTTATCAGCTAATATAAAATCCAACACTTCCATAATTATGTACCCATTAATTGGTGTTGGAAATATTTTTAATCTAGCTGAATTCATTTTAATATAGCAGAGTTTTGCGTTGATGTTGAATGACTATATTTAGTTATATGTTGAAACCTTTTTGGACATCAAATAATTACGGCATAATTAATTGATCTAACTGCGGAATTAAATAATCATATTGAATACGACAAATCTAATTGAACTGCTAGGAAAGTAAAGCACTTCATGTGGCAAGCTTTATCTGGATGCATAGCAACTTGTAGTCGCTTAACAGATCGCCATTGTGGTCGAGATAGATCATGCCCGCGTTGTGGTGCAGAAGAGGAATCGATAAATCATCTCCTGTTTGAATGCCCTCCTGCCTTGCAGGTATGGGCTCTCAGTAACATTCCTACAATTCCGGGGTCTTTCCCGAGTACCTCTCTTTTTGCCAACATAGATCACCTTTTATGGAGAACAAAGGAGCAAGGAATTGCTGAAGAATTTGTAGAATGCTTTCCATGGATCCTATGGTTCATCTGGAAAGCTAGGAATGAGAAAGTTTTCAATAACAAGGACATCCGACCACCGGTGACGTTAGCTTAGGCAGTAGCAGAATCTATGTCATGGAAAATCGCTCAAACCATGGAGGACGAACTAGATCAGGACAAGGATGGAGAGCAGGCATCTGAGGCTAGAGTTTTGGCGCGAGACCTATACGCGGGTATACGATGTCAATCTGATGCGTCTTGGTCCAGCGATGGAAAGAGTGCGGGACTAGGCTTCTTCGTGAGTGGAGGAATTTGAAACGGATTGCTCAGAACTCATTAAACTCATTGATCAAGCGGAGGAATGACCAGCCTTTTCCACGGAGTTAGATATTTTCACAACTACAAAAGCGAAATTCTTTCATTTCTCGATTTCTTTTATTTCTAGGAATAAGAATATCCGTGCAGATTCTTTAGCAAAGAATGCGAGGTCACGAGATATTTTGTTTTCCCATGTAAGCTCACATTTTCCGGTTTGGATGGCTCACGAGGCCATCCTCTTTGATTCAGCTTAATAAAATATGGAGCTTTTGATGTCAAAAAAAAAAAAATTGAATACGACGAATCTACTTGAATACGACATATTTTTATTTATACGAGATTCATGTAGTTTCTAGCTACATTTATGTTATATTCTAAAGATCTGTTAGTACTACTTGTTATCTAAACATTTATCCATATTCAATTAGATTCAACTATCGAGCACACAAA
>NW_006238922.1:7806470-7816750 GCF_000375325.1 Capsella rubella | reverse complement strand
TTGAGTTAAGTTATATGTTAAATCATTCTTCCAGCACAAACTTACAAATAATTACGTTTTTTCAAATAAAAGGTCAGATTATAACGAATATATAAGTATTGTAAAAAGAAATTTAAATATTTCAAGACAAAAACAATGGTCACAACGGGGTTTTTATGCAACGTATGGATAATTCGAATAAAAAAAAAATATTTGAATTGGTAAGCATGGTACCATACTTGTAACTCTTGCAACTACAAAATAGTTTTGATATTTTGAAGAAATATTACAGCAACAAAAAATGAATCTTTATAGAAATAATAGTTTGAGAAAACTTTGATAATTTCGGTATGAGAATTTAAATAATTAAATATATGTCATTAGAATAATTTTTTGGTATGGTTTTAACTAGAGTATTTTTAAATTATATAAAAAAAACTTTCTCAGTCAAAAAAAAAAACTTTCTCTTTAGGTTTTGATATGATTACAATTTTCCAAGATTTTTTTCTAAAAATAAGGCAATTGATAAAATAATATTTCTCTAATTAGTAAAGTTATCAAATAAATTAATTCTTAATAAAATTATTAAATAAGTTTATTCTTAATAAAATTACTAATATGCTAAGTTGACCACAAAAATTTGACAGCCGTTTTCTTTATCTGTCATCATTCTTGCGTTTCATTCTTGACCACACCATTCTTGGCATTGCCGCTTCTTAGATCGAACGAGTTCGTGCGGCTTCTACACAAAGCCATGGATGAAGAGAGAAGGAAACGAGTTCGGGCCAACGCATCTGGTGGGGAAGTTGATTGGCTAAGAAATTTGCCAGAAGCTTTGCAATGGCATGTTCTCTTGAATCTTCCGACAAAAGATGTGGTCAAGACAAGTATCATATACAGCAAATGGAGACATCTCTGGAGGTATGTTCCTGGTCTGGACCTGGACTGTCGTAATTTCAAGGAGTACAATGTTGTTGTGAGCTTTATCGATAAGTTCTTGAGTTTTAATAGTGAATCGGCCCTAAAAAAGTTTAAGTTAAGGTATAATTGTGTTCTTGATCGGCAAGTGACTAAGGAAACCAAGACGGCTAATCTCATGCGGTGGATCAACGATGTTGTTAACCGGAAAGTTCAGCATCTTGATGTTTGGTGGGGTGAAGTGGATATGCCTCCAACACTTTACAAGTGTGAGAGCTTGGTTTCTTTAAAGCTTGCTTATGCAATATTGCCTAACCCTGAGTCTGTGTCTTTACCGTCTGTCAAAGTTCTTGATCTCATTTTTGTTAAGTTTGCCAACGATTTGGCTTTCGAAAGGCTCATCTCAGGCTGCATTTGTTTGGAAAACTTGACTTTAGACAGAAGCCACAATGACAATGTTAGAGTCTTACAAGTGAGCTCTAAGTCGCTGCTGAGCTTCCGCTATAATGGCTCCATTACGAAGGGTCCTCATGATGATCTGGTTGTGTCAATTGATACTCCTAAGCTTGAGGAACTCCAGCTCTCTGATCATTTAACTGCCAGTTTCATTATAGCTGATCTGAGCTCCCTTGTAGAGGCGGATATCAATGTTCAATTTAACTTTTGTTTCGGCAAAAAGTTTAACCCATTGGATCTACCAAAGGGAAAGATGATTCACAACTTTCTTGTTGGGATATCTAATGCAAAAAATATGATCATATCTCCAGCAACACTTGAGGTAACTTATATTGAATTCGTTATTTTAGTGTTTATCTATATGTTTCTTCTGAAACTTTTTTTGTGTGTGTGGTTGTTTAGGTCATTTATGATGCTTCAAGATGTGAACCACTGCCCTTGTTTGCTAACTTATCTTCGTTGAGTGTCCACTTTGACGACGACAGTTGGGAAAGTTTGCCAAAATTTATGGAGAGCTGCCCGAATCTAAGTTCTCTTGTCGTGGTAAAGATTGTTTTCTTAAACGTAGGTACTTTCTTAGGCATAATTACTCAAACTGGTTTCTTTCGCTTGGTTGTAATGTCAGGAATCTGCTACATTTTCAAAGGAGGGAGCTAGTATTGTGACTGGACCTTGGCGTCTCCTATCATCTCTGGAGTATGTTGAGATAGAATCGCCTTTGGAAGGGGACGAGATAGAGATGGAATTTGTTAGATACTTACTTGAGAACTCACCAATCCTCAAGAAAGTCACTCTATATTTGGAGAAATATTCCAGGAAGAAATCTTTCATCCTCATAGAACTCCTTAAGATTCGAAGGTGCTCTACCTCATGCGAAGTCGTTGTCATGTGATCCTCGTCGAGGGACATATACAAGGTTGCCTTTATGTACTTTTATATGTGTACTCTCTTTTTAATTTCTTCTTTCTTGTGGTGACTTTGATATGTTGTTGTGGTTCGTAAGAATTTATTATGGTGACTTTGATATGTTGTTGTGGTTCGTAAGAATTTATTGTGGTGACTTTGATTTGGTGTGGTAGATCGTAAGAAAGATTATATGTTTGTCTTGATTGAACCAGAAATGGATTAAGATTATGGTTAGACTCAACGTAAATGTTTCTAGTAACGTTATATGGTTAGATGAAACTGAAACTAAACTATATATATAGACGAATGATGAGTGATTACTTCTAGGCTTTATCTTTTAACTATAAAGATATTAAAATTTGTTGCCAACCCTAGTCAGAAGTTAGAACCTGTGTCGTTGAAGAGATAGATATTGTATGGATCCTATTATTGAATTATGTGTCCAAAGTTGTCTATCACAATCTCCCACACCTAATTGAAGCCAACGCTTAAGATGATTAAGGCGATAGAGAGAGAGAGACATATTGGAAACATATTATGTATTAGGGTTAGGGTTCTTCGAAATACAATAGAAAACAAAAAATCAAGATCTAGGTCTTAGGGTTAGGGCTCTTTACAGAGATTCTTGGCTATCTGATATTTGTAGCTTAGTGACTCTGGAAACCTCTTTAGCTAACCGTACCTCTTCTAAGATTGTGATATGAATCATATCAAATATCCAATTGAATATTTATGATAAATGAATTGGGTACCCAAACCCAAACGGATTTATCAGAATACCCGAATAAATACCCGAATCCATCTAAAGTTTTATAATCTTTGTACAATAACGAGTCATATATTATTTCTAAGTTCTAAATTATCTCTTGATTCTCTCTACTTGCTATATCCCGATTTTTATTTTCATATATGTCAATTTTCTTAGTTTAAATAAACTATATGATTCTAACTCTAAATTTGGTGTCATTTGATGTTTTAGGAACTCAAGATCTGAAGAACTATGGTTTATGAACTTGTTTTTGTGTTCAAAATTTTTATTTTACAAAAAAAAAAATCAATTTAGTTTGATAATATTAATTAGCTTTTTCATATTAATGATTACAATCAGTTTATTTAGCTTGGTACTTTTGTTACAATCATTTATCATGACGTAAGATTGATTTCAATTTTTTTTATTGTGAATTCGGGTTTGAGGTTTCTTTAACTTTGGTTCGAATTTTAAAATTAAAAATCCGATTCGAACCCAAATGAGAGAGTCCTTTCTGGAACAACCATCCAAACGAAGATTGATTGTCTTGAAGATTGGTGAGTTCTCAAGTAAGTAACTCAGAAAATTCATCGGTATCTTAAAATACTCGAGAGATGATAGGAGACGCCAAGGTTCAGTCAAAAATCAAAAAACTAGTCATCTCCTTTGGGAATGTAGTGAACGAAACAAGTATATGAAAAAAGTAATTATGACACTTTTCACATATGCATCATACCAAAGAAAGATTGGTATAGTATTTCCCATCAAAATCAGCACAATAAAGAAGAAAACAAAGAGTTCACATTCATGAAAGTACTCGAGAGACAACCTTGTATGCTCGAGGATCAGATAATATATTTCTCTTACTTTTAAGTTAGAAAATCTCATTGAACAAAAAAAAAAAAAGCAAATATAAATAAGGTTCATTAAAACCGAAACATATGGAGATAGGTTCAACTGAACAATTTGAAATAAACATATGGAGATAGGTTCAACTGAACAATTTGAAATAAACATATGATCGTCTTAGGATCCACACAACACATCAAATTCGCCACGATAAAAGAGAAATTAAACACAGAGTTCACAAAGTACATAAAGGCAACCTTGTATGTCCCTCGATGAGAATCAGAGAACAATGACTTGGCATGAGCTAGAGCGCCTTGGAATCTTAAGGAGTTCTCGGAAGATGGCAGAGTTCTTTCTGGAACCATTATCCAAACGAAGAGTGAGTTTCTTGAGGATTGGCGAGTTCTCAAGTAAGTAACTCACAAATTTCATCTCCATCGCGTTCCCTTCCAATGGCGATTCTATCTTAACATACTCGAGAGATGATAGGAGACGCGGAGGTCCAGTCAAAATACTAGCTCCCTCCTCCGGGAATGTAGTAGATTCCTGATATTACAACCAAGTGAATGAAACAAGTTTGAGCAATTATGATACTTTCCCCATTTGCATCACACCAAAGAAAAGTACATAAAATTTAATGTAACACAATCCTTACCACGATAAGAGAGTTTAGATTTGGGCAGCGATGAAGAAAGTCTGGTAGCGTTTCCCACCTGTTTTCGTAGAAGTCTACAGTCAAGGAAGCAAGCTTGCGAAACACGGGCAACAGTTCATATTTGGATAACTCATAAATGACCTACAAAACAACCACACAGCAAAAAGAATGTTCACATGACAAATTGAAAACATTAAACTAACAAACTGGCCAAACGTTACCTCAAGAGTACATTGAGCCAGTATCAAATTTTTGACACAAGATATTCCAGCAAGAAACTTCCGAATCATGTTTCTCTTCCTCAGATCGGTCGGATCAAAGGCCTTCTCGAAAGAAAAGTTAATCTGAATATCCGCCCGTACAAGAGAACTCATATTGCTTACTACAAAGCTTTCGGTTAAATGATCAGAGAGTTGGAGATCTTCAAGCCTCGGGGCATCAACAGACACGACCAGATCATCAAGAGGACCCTTCTTCGTGGAGCCGTTATAGACGAAGCTCAACAGAGACTTAGAGCTCACATGTAAGACTTTGACATTGTCATTGGGGCTTCTGTATAAAACTAAGCTTTCAAGAACAAAGCAGCCTGAGATGAGCCTTTCGAAAGCCAAATCGTTGGCAAACTTAACCAAAACTAGATCAAGAACTTTGACAGACGGTAAAGACACAGACTCAAGATTAGGCAAATTTGCATCAGACAGCTTTAAAGAAACCAAGCTCTCACACATGTAAAGTGATGGAGGCATCACCACTTCACCCCAGGCAACATCGAGCTGCTTAACATGTCGCTTAACGACAGCGTTGATCCAACGCGTAACATTAGCATTATCAGTCTGCTCATCTCCATCGTCATCCGCATCAAGAACACTATCGTACCTTATCTTAAATTTTTCTAAGGACGACTCACTGTTGAAACTCAAGAACCTATCGATGAATTTCACAACAACATTGTATTCCTTGAAATCACGACAGTCCAGGTCCAGACCAGGAACATACCTCCAGAGATGTCTCCATTTGCTGTATATGACACTTGCCTTGACCACATCTTTTGTCGGAAGATTCAAGAGAACATGCCATTGCAAAGCTTCTGGTAACTTTCTTAGCCAATCAGCTCCACCACCAGATGCGTTGGCTCGAACTCGTTCCCTTCCCTCTTCATCCATGATTTTGTGAAGAAGCGACACTAAGAACTCTTTCGATCTCTCTCCTTCAAAAATTCTGAGAAGCGGCAAAGAGTTTGTGTGATCAATAATAAAATGAAACCTAACAGTACCACCTTAACGGCGTCAGTAATATGATGACGGAGAGAAACAAATATCTCAGATTTATTTACTTTAATTTATTTATTTTTGGGGAAAACAATAAAACTAAATGTGGATTTATTATATGGGAAACTAATAAATTTAAATTTGACAACTGTAATGTTATCTTATCATCATATAAAACCAGAAACAATAAAGTTTTATCAATAATTTTTTAATTCTTTCTTTTTAATAAAACTATTCTAAAACTAAACCAAACCAAATCTGTTTACCACATATGTTAAAAAAAGACATAAAATTACATTGTTTATCTAAAAGCTGTTCAAATTACAAAAGTATAGATTTTTTTAAAAGTTAATGATTCTATTAAGATTTAATTTGTAATATATCTCAACATATCCAAAACAATTTGTGTTAGGTATACAGTAATATCTAGATATGTGTATTGTCTTTACCAATTAGAATTAGTATTGTGTTTTTGTTTATATCTTTCCAAATTTCCCACTTTACTTTATATAACTTATATCAAAAACACATTCTTTTACTACCTTTACTTTATAAATAATTTTAAAAATAGTTATTTAAATTTCTTAATTTTTCCAAAATTATTGCTTTCATTTTCAATTTAAATATATTAAAAATGCATAAAATTATAAATGATAAGATTACAAATACTATAGCATGTAGTACGTCTACTCTTTGAGAATTTTTGAACAATACTCCTTATAGTGTACCCCTTTTTAAAAATACAATTTTATATCCATTAAAAACAAACTCTATTTCAAATATGAAAATTTATAAACATTTATATAGGTGATAAAGTACATCAAGATCATCAATACAAATGGAAGACTAAATCCAAATAATTAAAAGGTTTTAAAAGGTTATAAACGACATTTATAAGGTTTTTATAAGGTTTTAAATGATTTTATTAAAACAATTTATAAGGTATATATGAAATATATATATATATATATATATATATATATATATATATATATATATTTACACACATATAAAGATAACTTGTGTCTATAAATATAAGCTTACACATATTTTTTTGATAAATTTCAAAATTTATAGTGACTTTTTGATAAAATTAGAAAGAGGGGTATTTTTAAAAAGTGGTATTGGAAATGAGTATTTTTGAAATTCCCCCTTATTTTTTTAATTTACTATGTTACAAAAACTTTTAAAAAACCTTCTGTATATTAAAACTATTTTATTATTTATAGAGTAAAATATTTTCTTATTTATAATTTTATTAAATGTTTCCACTGATAAATTTTTAATAACCATTATAATTATCAACAAACTAAATTAAATTTACTTAAATAATAGATATTGCAATATCTATAACAAAAAAAACCACCAGTTCAATGAATTTAGTAACATTAATAATCATATTTCTATACTTTTACCACATAATTTTTTGCTGCAAGTTAATATTAAATTTGTAACCTGACTTGAATAACTCATGTTACCAATCAATGGTATTAATAGAATTACATAAAGACAACTTTGTATGTCCTAGAATCAGAGAACAACGACTTGGCATGAGCTAGAGCACCTTGGAATCTCAAGGAGTTCTCATAGGATGACATATTCCTTTCTAGAACAATCATCCATACTTGTTACCTGAGGATTGGTGAGTTCTCAAGTACGTGAACCATTCCAATATAAGTTGATATTGGCTTGTACCAGAATCAGTAAAAGTCATCTCAGAGGAAAGCTCGTTTGGAAAACAAAACACCGCCGGAAGAGCCTTAAGATCTCACCTAGGAACCAACCACTGATCAAGAATGAGAGGCTTAGGAGGAGCAACGTCGGTGAAGAGAGTTCATGTCTTCAAAGACTTGCGGCGGCTTGGGAAAAGAGCCTTAAATATTACCAATCTTTTTTTAGAACTGTGTGAATCTAAATAATCTCATGAAAATTTACTTGAAAATTTATGTACTTTCTTTTGTATGATGCAAATCGGATACTATCATAATTAGTTTTAATAATTTACTCAAACTTATTTCGTCCACTTGGTTGTTATATCAAGAATCTACTACATTCCCAAAGAAGATACAGTAAAACCTCTATAAATTAATACTCGATAAATTAATAATCTCTATAAATTAATAAATTTATCCGGTCCCAAGTTGGGACCAGTGTAATTTTAGACATATTTCGATAAAATAATAAGATAATAATTTTTTTGAAAATCCTTTGTAAATATATGGTCCCAATAATATTATAAATTAATAATTAGGTAAAATTTTCAAAATATATGTATATATAGACACATTAGTTTTTGTTAGAGTTTATTTCTAATATGTACTATATTAAAAATTGTTAGCATTCTCTTTCAAGACATAATAATTATTACTTTCTTTGTAATTGATTATATAAAATACTAATTATTATGATTAAATCTCATTATTTTTCTGTAAAAAACTTTCAAATTGGGAAAATCTCTCTATAAATTAATAATTATTAATTTATCGATAAATTAATACCTCTATAAATTAATAGATTTTCATGGTCCCAACATTATTAATTTATAGAGGTTTTACTGTAACTAGTATTTTGACCGGAGCTTGGCATTTCTCGAGTATGTTAAGCTAAAATAGCTATTGGAATGGTTCACGTACTTGATAAAATTTATTAGTGGATACATTTAATTAAATTATAAATAAGAAAATAATTTACTATATAAATAATAAAATAGTTTTAATATACAGGAGGTTATTTAAACGTTTTTGTAACATAGTAAATTAAAAAAAAAAAAAGTAAACGTAGTACATGCTATAATATTTGTAATCTTATCATTTCTAAATTTATGGTTTACAATATATTTCAATTGAAAATAAAAGCAATAATTTTGGAAAAATTAAGAAATTTAAATAACTATTTTTAATAATTTTAATAAAGTAAAGGTAGTAAAAGAATGTGTTTTTGATATAGTTAAGTTATACTGTATAAAGTAAAGTGGGAAACTTGGAAAGATATAAACAAAAACACAATACTATTTCTAATTGGTAAAAGACAATACACTTATCTAGATATCATACCTAACACAAATTGTTTTGGATATGTTGTAGATATAATACAAATTATTTAAATCTTCATAGAAATATTAACTTTTTAAAAAATCTATACATTTGTAATTTGAACAGCTTTTAGATAAACTATGTAATTTTATGACTTTATTAACATATCTGGTAAAACAAATTTGGTTTGGTTCAGTTTTAGAATAGTTTTATTAAAAAGAAAGAATTATGATAAAACTTTATTGTTTCTGGTTTTATAGGATGATAAGATAACATTACAGTTGTCAAATTTAAATTTATTAGTTTTCCATATAATAAATCCACATTTAGTTTTATTGTTTTCCCCAAAAATAAATAAATTAAAGTAAATAAATCTGAGATATATGTTTCTCTCCGTCATCATATTACTGACGCCGTTAAGGTGGTACTGTTAGGTTTCATTTTATTATTGATCACACAAACTCATTGCCGCTTCTCAGAATTTTTGAAGGAGAGAGATCGAAAGAGTTCTTCGTGTCGCTTCTTCACAAAATCATGGATGAAGAAGGAAGGGAACAAGTTCGTGCAAACGCATCTGGTGTTGGAGCTGATTGGCTAAGAAAGTTACCTGAATCCTTGCAATGGCATGTTCTCTTGAATCTTCCGACAAAAGATGTGGTCAAGACAAGTGTCGTATACAGCAAATGGAGACATCTCTGGAGGTATGTTCCTGGTCTGGACCTGGACTGTCGTGATTTCAAGGAATACAATGTTGTTGTGAGATTCATCGATAAGTTCTTGAGTTTCAACAGTGAGTCGTCCTTAGAGAAGTTTAAGATAAGGTACCATAGTGTTCTTGATGCGGATGACGATGGAGATGAGCAGACCGATAATGCTAATGTTACGCGTTGGATCAACGCTGTCGTTAAGCGACATGTTAAGCAGCTCGATGTTGCCTGGGGTGAAGTGGTGATGCCTCCATCACTTTACATGTGTGAGAGCTTGGTTTCTTTAAAGCTGTCTGATGCAAATTTGCCTAATCTTGAGTCTGTGTCTTTACCGTCTGTCAAAGTTCTTGATCTAGTTTTGGTTAAGTTTGCCAACGATTTGGCTTTCGAAAGGCTCATCTCAGGATGCATTGTTCTTGAAAGCTTAGTTTTATACAGAAGCCCCAATGACAATGTCAAAGTCTTACATGTGAGCTCTAAGTCTCTGTTGAGCTTCGTCCATAACGGCTCCACGAAGAAGGGTCCTCTTGATGATCTGGTCGTGTCTGTTGATGCCCCGAGGCTTGAAGATCTCCAACTCTCTGATCATTTAACCGAAAGCTTTGTAGTAAGCAATATGAGTTCTCTTGTACGGGCGGATATTCAGATTAACTTTTCTTTCGAAAAGGCCTTTGATCCGACCGATCTGAGGAAGAGAAACATGATTCGGAAGTTTCTTGCTGGAATATCTGGTGTCAAAAATTTGATACTGGCTCAATGTAC
>NW_006238922.1:7732042-7806370 GCF_000375325.1 Capsella rubella | reverse complement strand
TGAGGTAACGTTTGCTCAGTTTTTAGTTTAATGTTTTCAATTTGTTATGTGAACATTCTTTTTGCTGTGTGGCTGTTTTGTAGGTCATTTATGAATTATCCAAATGTGAACTGTTGCCCGTATTTCGCAAGCTTGCTTCCTTGACTGTTGACTTCTACGAAAACAGTTGGGAAACGCTACCAATCTTTCTTCATCGCTGCCCAAATCTAAACTCTCTTATCGTGGTAAGGATTGTGTTACATTAAACTTTTTGTACTTTTCTTTGGTATGATGCAAAAGGGGATAGTAGCATGATTACTCAAACTTGTTTCATTCACTTGGTTGTAATATCAGGAATCTACTACATTCCCGGAGGAGGGAGCTAGTATTTTTACTGGACCTCCGCGTCTCCTATCATCTCTCGAGTATGTTAAGATAGAATCGCCATTGGAAGGGAACGCGATGGAGATGAAATTTGTGAGTTACTTACTTGAGAACTCTCCAATCCTCAAGAAACTCACTCTTCGTTTGGATTATCGTTCCAGAAAGAACTCTGCCATCTTCCGAGAACTCCTTAAGATTCCAAGGCGCTCCAGCTCATGCCAAGTCGTTGTTCGTTGATCCTGGTCCAAGAACAGACAAGGTTGTCTTTATGTACTTTTATTAATGTGAACTTTGTGGTTTCTTCTGGATTATGGTGACTTTGATGTGTTGTACATCATATGCTTAAGACCCAAGGATTAAAGTTTCTCAAAACTCTTTATTACAGTTCCGCTAGTTAAGGGTCTATCTCCGTATGTTTTGGTTTTAATGAACCTTCCAAATCGCATTTACCTCATTAATATTTTCTTTTCAAAAAGATTTTGATATATTATCAAATGATTTTAGTTGCCAACCTTCTTTTTTTCCAGTGAGTAAGATAAATCTAAGATTTTGCCATGAACATTCCAAGAATCTATTTATGGGAGTATGCCACAATATGTACCAATTTGTGTTAGAAGATCTCTAGTGTTAAATATACTATCATCCATCCATGTACTCTTTGTTTTCTTCTTTATTGTGGTGACTTGGATATGTTGTTGTAGATCATAAGAAGATTATATGTTCTGTCTTAAATATTTCGATTGAACCAAAAATGGAAAAGATTTTTTTGAAGAGTCAAAAGATTTATAAAAGTTTCTAGAAACTAAACTATAAAACTCCTGGCCAGTTAAGTGGCTACTTCTAGGCTTCTTCCTTTCCAAAGGTAATAAAATTATCAAAATATATTGTGTTGGCAACCACTTTGTCCTATTAGGTTTAGGTCTAATAGTTATCGTTTCATTTTGACCACACCAACTCAGTGCCACTTCTTCACAAAGTCTTGAAACGAGTTCTTGCCAAAGCATCTAGTGGTGAAATTGGTGAAGCTGAAGCTGATAGGTTCTTGAGTTTTAAAACTGAGTCGTCCTTAGAAAATTTTAACTTGTTCTGGATATGGAGATTGATAATACTAATGTCACGCGGTGGATCAACACTATCGTTAATTACGCGAAAAAATTCAGCATCTCGATGTTTCGTGGGATGAAGTGGAGATGCCTCCTAATACTTTACATGTGTGAGAGCTTGGCTTCTTTAAAGCTGCGTGACGCAATATTGCCTAATCATGAGTTTGCGTCTTCAGTCTTCACCGTCTGTCAAAGTTATTGATCTAGTTTCGGTTAAGTTTTCCAACAATTTGGCTTTTGAAAGGCTCATCTCACAGTCTGCTTAGTTCTAGAAAGCTTATTAACTTTATACAGAAGCCACAATGAAAATTTCAAAGTCTTATGTGTGAGCTCTCAAATATAATCGAGGAAAAATCTCTAGAATGAAACTCTTTGTGAAACAGATGGAGTATTACCAATTTTTTTTTAGCTGTCTGAATCTAAATAATCTCTTATCGTCGTATGAAAATTAATTTACTAGAAAATTTCTGCACTTTCTTTTGTATGATGCAAATCGGGAAAGTATCATTATTAGTTAATTAATTAATCAGTCTTCTTTCATTCACTTGGTCATTTATATCAGTAATCTACTATATTCCCGAAGGAGATAACTAGTATTTTGACTGGAGCTTGGCATCTCTATTGGAAAGGGTTACGATAGAGATGAAATTTCTGAGTTACTTACTTGAGAACTCAACAATCCGCACGTAACCTAGTCCAAGAACATAAAAAGTTGTCTTTATGTAATTATATTAATGCCTTTGTTTGGTAGCATGAGTTATTCAAGTCGGGTTACATATTTAATATTAACTTGCAGTAAAAAATTATGTGGTAAAAATGGTAAATTGATGTAGTAAATCGATGTAAAAATATGATTTATTAGTGTTACTAAATTCATTGAATGGTGATTTTTTTGTTTGTTATAGATGTTGATGTATGTATTATTTAAGTAAATTTCATTTAGTTTATTGATAATTATAATGGTTAATAAAAATTTATTCGTGGATACATTTAATAAAAATATAAATAAAACAATAATTTAAAATTTATAAATAACAAAATAGTTTTATTATACAAAATTTATTTTAGCGTTTTGTTACTGTAGTAATTTTTTTAAAAAAGTAACTAACTACATGCCATAATATTTATAATCTTATCATTTCTAAATTTATGCCTTTTTAATATATATCAAATCAAAATAAAAGCAATAATTTTGGAAAAACTAAGAAATTTTAAAACATATTTAATAAAATTAAGACTCTAAAAACATTTTTCTATTTTATTGCTATACGAGTATATGAAAGAAGAAGAAAAAGAATATACGCTTTATTATATAACTGGACTTTTTTCAATTAAAAAAATAGGTAACTCACTTATTACATCTTAACTCATGAAAATTTCCATGATTTGAAATTAGAGTTTGATTTAACAATTTTACAAAGACCATAACTCAAATATATATATAAGTCAAACATAACCAAATAAAACTCAAAGTCTAACTCAAAATTTAAAAACAATCATGATTGGTAATAATTTTGAGTTATGAGCATAACTCAATCTACATGATATTCATACTACATAATGTGACTTCTCCAAATTTTTTAAGAAGTAGTATGAGATAAATGGTTTGTATTGTAAAGGTTTCCAACTACATTAAAAAGTAGGAAATGTTGTAATAAAAATGAACATTCATTATTTCTCATTCGCTGACCAATGCCGGCTCTCCTGGTGTAGAAGCATTACTGAACCCTTGGTCAACACCATTAGGCCAAGGGGGCTTCTACACCACTCACTTCAATTTTAACTTACACTTTAGTTAAAACTATAAACTAAACTAAACAAAACACTTCACTTGGCCCTGTTCTATCTACAGCCCATTAGTCATTATTACAAAACAGCACAAGCCCACTTCTTCTTCTTGTGTTGACTTGGCTTCTTCCTCTCTATTGTTGACCTTACTTTTATGACATCTTTTTTTTCCTTTATAAAATTTTATTTATTTATAACTCTAACGGACTTAAATTTAACGGGCCAAAAAAATATAAAGATAAAAGAAAAGTCCAAATCATAGACCACAAAAACGAGATCTGAAAACCTCACCTTCTGTATTCAATGTTAGCAATGATGACTCATTTGCGATTGCGACTATCGAACTCGACATTATATCATTCACTAGAGCTAGCAAAACTTGCCGCAGACCGTCATCAAGAAACAAATCAAACCCATAAATTTTCTTCTAGAAAAGGTAGATTCGCCAAATCCGAGATCCAATAGTAATATCCTTGACCTAGCAAGAATAGACCTCGCATCTAACCCTCAAATCCGACGACGCACAACCTTGAACAACTCCAAAGCATCGTCCCTTCATATTCGGCAAAAAGAAAGCTAGACATATCGACAAAAGATGGGAGCTGCCTCAGGCAAGCCACCAGCCACTGATATCCATTTAAGGATCTACCATAACTAGCCATCTAGTGACTTGCCAAAGCTCCACTGTCAATCTATTTGCAAAGTGGTGAACTGCCAAAAACTATATCTACATCCCACATGCAACCGAGCCTAGAGAAATCTGAACCATATATATTGTACCGTTTAACCAAGCAGAACGTAGGAACATCAACTCATGGCTGCCGTGAAAGAGTGACACCGACTTGCATCGAGCAATTGGACCTAACCACATCCAGGCCCGGCCCAAATGAGGTGCGCAAAGGGGCCACGGCCCAGGGGACTATGACTTTTTAAAAAAAATTTACATAAGAAAAGGGACCAAAATTTTTAGTAAAAAGGTCCAAACTTTTATTAAAACTATTAATTTTATTTTTAAAAGGCCCATATAATTTTAAAAAGTTTTATAACATAGTATACCTTTTTTTTTTTTTTTTGGTAAGAACATAGTATAACTTTTCTTAAGAAGGCCCAAAATTTAACTTCAAATGAATCTGAAAACAAAATTTTAATTAAAAAATATCCAAAAAATATTTTTTTTGCGCAAGTGACTAGAATATGTTGAGCCGGGGCTGACCACATCTCACACCACCATAGAAGAAAGGCACCCACCATTATTCAATCATGACCCATCAACACTTTCACGACATCATCTTCTACTTCTTTTTGCTCTTCGTCGTCTTCTTCTTTTTTGTTGTTGCAGGATTTAATCAAGAGCTCAAATCTCAAAACATCCACAACAATCACCAAAACTCCAAAAGTACATTACTAACGAATTTCAAATCCACGTTATATGCATTAAAAATCCATATAAATGCATTGAAATTAAAATCCAGTAAAAGCTTATGCTAATTTAAATCTATTTAAAACATCAATTCAACAAGACTTTCTATGTTCTTTTGCTTCGGCTTCAACAATGCATCCCAACATAATGAATATTAATCTATATATATAAAGTTAGTTTTTTCTCTCTTCTCATGATGCCACCTAAGCATCCACCTAAGCCACATTTTTTTACATTAAAATAAATTTAAAACATTCATTTAGTGCATATTTATGCTACTTATTTAATTAATAGAAAATTTATATAAATAAAAATAAATTATGTAAATAAATAAAATTTTAAATAAGAAATACTTTCATTTTTTATTAGTTAGTGGTATTAATATAATTCAACTTTCATTTTAAATTGATCATAGTTTAAAATTTTAAATGTGTTACTGAGTTTAAGAATGCAAGTAAATTTTAAATTTATGGTAGAATAAAAACAACATTTATGTAATTGTATATATAAAATTTTAAAGGGAAAAAATAAAATTGAAAGTGAAATATTAGTTTATAACATGATCAATAAGAAAATGCTTTTAATCCAAATTTAAATATTGAAACATAATAATTCAAGATAAAATAACTATAATATGTTTTGAAAATCAATTAAAAATAAATAAAATATCACAATATGAATAAAAAATTAACAAAAAATTATAAACCTCCCGCGCGTAGTGCGGGTCAACTGCTAGTATAATATAAAATTTTGGAAAACAAACAATAACTCAAACTCCATATAGACCATGCAATAAATCATCATATTTAGTATATCAAATGCTTAAATCATCTTAATTGAGGAGCATTTTTCTAAGATGAAACATGTTTGAGAATGTCTCCACCAAAAGACAGGACTAGAGATAAAGACATACTCCTACGCTTCTGCTTTCAAATATTATATTTGGAGGGAGAAAAATTCTCGTTTTACATAATGAAAAGACTCTTTATACTGTTTATCCTAAAAATGAAAATACAAAAATTAGTTTCAGGCTGTTCCAATGTTAATAGCAGATTGGATTGTAAAATGTCAATTAAAAACATCTGGGGCGGTTTTGATAATTTTCCAAAACTCTAGTCCTCATCGTGAAACTATTAGCTGGCATCTCAATCTTCCTTTTTGGTAATTGTCTAATTTCGGAAAAAGACGCAAACCGCCCCCAAACATTTAGTAAATTTACATAACTACCCTGCCGACCTAGACCTATATAAATACATACCTTACCCTTTCACTTTCGTGTTAACCCGTAAAAATCAATCTCACAGCTGTTTCTGTTTCCCTCCTTCGTTCATCAAAATTCTCAACAAAAAAAAAAAAAAATCCCCAAAAGCTTCGTCGGAACCCTAGCCGATTTCACGATCTCTATCTTCTTCTCCGGTAAAGCTCCGATTCATGATTCATCTGATTGATTTCACTCTCTGTTTCACTTTTTCCGATTTGGCGAATCTAGATCTAGGGCTTCGATCTATATGAGTTCTCGTCAATTTCTCTGTGGTGATTTCTTGTTTCTTTGTTGGTATCGTTGATGATAAACGTGTTCTAAGGTTTTAGGAATCTATTTGGTTCGTCTGTTCTGATAGAATCTAATAGCAATCGGATCTGATCTATGAGTCTCATCGTTTTTATCTTGATCAGGTCCTTGATTTGTGTATTTCATACTTTGATTGTGTATTTGATGAATATGAAACTATGTTCATATCCCTTGATTTTCTGTATTTTATACTCTGATTTTGTATTTGCTTAATTTCGTTTTCACTGGCCATGTTCTTGATTCGTGTATTTGAGGATTGGATATTATATTTGTTGCTTGATGTCCTTGGATTGACAATTCGTGTTTTATAATTGTGTGGGTGATAAACTAATTTTGATGTTCTTACCATTATGAGTGCAGGTAATATCTTTGAGTGGGTGACCAGTTTGATTTTATTGGAGTGAAGATGTCGGACGCATTGAATATGACCCTAGATGAAATTGTCAAGAGGAGTAAGACTGCAAGGTCTGCAGCAGCAAAGTCTGGAGGTAAAGGAGTTTCTCGCCGTGGACGTGGACGTGGTGGACCTAATAATGGTGTTGTAGGAGCTGGAAGAGGAGCTGGACCTGTTCGAAGAGGTCCTCTTGCTGTTAATGCTCGGCCATCACCCTTCTCCATAAACAAGGCAAGCTCGAAATCTTGATTGGAAATCTGAGTTTCTGTCCCACGAAATACCGAAGCATGCTTAAAACTTAAGATGGATGGTTCCTAAATGTTCTCATGTCCTTGGAGAAGCAGATTTTTCCGCATACATGCATAAACTGTTACTTCTGATGATAATTCATATTACAAGAATCTTCTAACCTCTTAGAAAAGCCTCTTTCCTGCAATTAGTGGTTTTTATGGTTAAATTCTGGGGACTTCGACAGGAATGCATAGATGTGCAGAAGTTTTTGGTTGTTGTCACTCGGTATAGTTTTACTGAGGAGCTCCAATAAGCTAAGTAGTCGTCCACATAGGGTTATCTGGTGTTGTTCAGCAACACATGGGGAAAAGCCTGCAATATGTGTGGGTTTAGGGGGGAAGTTCAGAAATTTCACTTAAACAGTAATAAGATCTATGATGGCTTATCCCTTTAAATGGGGATATTTGCACTATGCATGAAGTTCACGATGGTACATCTGGAATTTCTTCAGAGTGTGATGGCAGTCTTGGTTTTTGTTTTCGTTGGTCCAAGGACTTCGTTTTTGGCCTCAGAGACTGACTGATAACACCAGTGTGATTCATATGAAGTTAGTCAAATTTGCATGTTTCCCTACGTTTCATTTCGATGGTTCTTGACTACTTCCTGGAGCTCTTTGCTTTGACTGCTTTAGTACTTTCAGCCAAATGGGTGTTTTCTCCTCTTTCAAGAAATTTGTTGATTAATGTGGCTTCAAGATTCTACAGACCCTTTTAGCTGACTTTATCTGTTCTACTGGATTAGCTTGCCCGCAGGAAGAGGAACTTGCCATGGCAGAATCAGAATGATTTGTTTGAAGAAAGCCTGAGAGCTGTTGGGGTATCAGGAGTGGAACTTGGAACCACGGTTTATATTACCAACCTTGATCAGGGAGTGACTAATGAAGATATAAGGGTATAGCCTGACATTCTACGTTCCAGTGTGCTTTTGTTGTTTTCGTTCCGAGGATATTCCTGAAATTAGTTTCTACTATCCTATGCAATCTAGGAACTCTATGCTGAGATTGGAGAGCTGAAAAGATATGCAATTCACTATGACAAAAATGGGCGTCCAAGTGTAAGTTTTGTTTCCTTTTTGCTCTGGTTGATATGTTCTTTACTGCACTGCTGATATTTGACATCTGATGCTCTGTCTCATACAGGGCTCGGCTGAAGTTGTGTATATGAGAAGCGGTGATGCATTTCAAGCTATGAAGAAATACAACAATGTACTCTTGGATGGAAGGCCTATGAGACTGGAGATTCTGGGTGGAAGTACTCAGGCTGCTCCTGTTGCAACTCGGGTTAATGTGACTGGATTGAATGGAAGGATGAAGAGGAGTGTCTTCATCGGGTATGTTTGCCATTTCTTGGCCTGTCTTTACAAGAGAATGATTGTGGAGTTTATGTGCTGAAGTGAATGTTCTCACTGATTATTGCAGACAAGGAGTTAGAGGTGGGAGAGTTGCAAGAGGAAGAGGCTCAGGCCCTTCTGTGAGACGCCCGACAACGTAAGTGTTGAAAGAGTCTGAGTTCGCATTCATATGGGTGGATCATGTACTTGTCTTATCATCTTAACATTAATATTGTTTATCCGTGGCAGCCAACAAAACCAACAAGGAGGTGTAAAAGGTGGCCGAGGCGGGTTCCGTGGTAGAGGCCGAGGTGCCAGTGGTGGCAGAGGGAATAATAAAAGCGGCCGAGGTGGAAAGAAGCCGGTGGAGAAATCGGCTGCAGACCTCGACAAAGATCTCGAAAGCTATCATGCTGAAGCTATGAACATCTCTTAAGCAAAACAAGACTTCACATCTTGTCATGTACTTTATGTTTCTTTTATTCTTAGTCTTCGACTAATACCTCAGATGTGCCAATGTCTGGTTTCGGTTTGATTTCGATTAGGATGGCTCTGCTTTGCTTTTTTTTTTTCCTTTTCTTTCTTCACTTTTATCATCGAAGTTAAAGAGATTCTTTGTTTTTGTAAATGAAAAAGCTTGCTACTTTAGATATTTGCTTGTGCATTAATTGTTGCATAGCTATTTTGCTTGATTTCAATAGCTAGACTTGTATGTTGTGACACAGTAATGTCTGAGATCTGAGACGACGAACATGGGAAAAATAGAGAGACCAAATAGAATGTTTTCTTGGTTTTTTTGTTGTGTACAAAAAATCGAATCCAACACAAACGATCTCTCAACTCTAACTCCCAATCCCACCCTAAGGAAAGTTTAAAATACTTCTCACAAGAACACATTAGCAACGTTCAAAATTATCACTGTGAAAATGCTCCATAGACCGCGACTGTAATACAATTCGTTCTGTATTCCAGAGCTCGTCGTCGAATTTGCAGATGGTGCAGTTATGTTCACAGACGTCCCGTTTCTACCATTAACGCCGCTGCAATCAAATTGAAAACAATGAATCAAGATTGGTACTTGTGAAGATTCAGATTAGCTTGTGAAGATATCGGATTAAAAAGAACGAAAAGACTAATCAAAAAACTTCAAGAAAATCATAACAAGACTTGATATGAAATCGTTCTTTTTAACCCGAACAAACCAAAAGCTAATCTGAAGTGATCACGAAACCGAAATAAACAAGTTTAAACACTTGCGACTTCCATGAATATGAATGTGCAATTAGGATAAACCAATCTGAAAACCAACTTACTTTAACGATTCTAAGGATATCACTGATTAAATTCCAACCAGAACCAAAAATAAACCGTAACAAATCAAGCAATCGAAACCAAGATTAAACACAAAAGTTAAACAATTAGGATAATTTACCTTCCTACAAACACACATGTACCATGACCTGCATTAAAACAACCAACCAAGAAAAGTTAGCTTGTCTCCAAAGGGTTAAAAAAATGTAATGTATAATTAAATGAAGCTTTTTTATTTCTTACTAGGATCTGTGGTAGTGATACTAGCAACTCCATTGAAGTTACAAGCATCAGGATTATTCCCAGTCTGATGATAATATGTATCAAACGCGTAGTTAGCATGCGCGATCACATTATCCGGTTCATAACAAGCCTCTCCTTGCTTAATAGGTGAACAATCTATCTTTCCAGGGCCACAAGCCCAATCAAGAGCTGCCTGAACCATTTTTGGATCAGCACCTTCTCTTGCAGTACAGTAAGTCTGGTTCGTTGTATCGTTAGCTAGAACCGAGCCCGAGTTAGTCAACCGGAGTATGTAAGCAGGGTCACCATTTGCATTAAACAACCCCCAATTCTTTTCTGATAAAGATCCTGCTTTTGTATCTTCGTTATAGAGCTCGTAAATGTAAGTACTCACAGCGATTCCTGGGCGCTTAGGAGTTCCCGTCTTGTTGAGAACATGTCTGATGAGGTTGCTGTTGTAAGTGTTGGCGTTATCAAGTGTAGCATCAGGCTCATTGGTCTCACCTTTCGAAGGCCAGCCTGACTCGGTTACCAAAACCGGAATGTTTGTGAAGTTTAGAAAAGCCATAGCGAAATACGTCGCATCAATCATTGCATCAAAGGCGTTTGAGTAGCGAACAAGTGTGTTGGCATCAACAGCTTCTTTATTAGGAGGAATCGGTTTGAACAGCGCGTAGTCTAGAGGAATCACTCCATTTGATTCCATATAGTCATAGTAAGGATACACATTCATCATCAGGTACGAATTTGTAGACTGCAAGAAGCTTAGTAACGGGACTATAACCGCATTCAAGGAACGGTTAAAGAAGGCTTGCGAAGGAGGAAAAGGATCAAGAATCAAAGCAGTAGATAAAGGAGTCGAAACTTTAATCAACCGGTCAAGATTCGCCGAGAGTAAAGCAGCATGAACGTTCTTTATAGCACTGACAAGAACAGGTGCTGCATTAGAGAGACTAGTTAGCACATCCGAGCCAACAGAAATGGCGATAATAGTCGTGGCAGGGTAATGCGCAATGACATTGCGTTTAACCCAATTCGCCGCAGTAGAATTGGACTGACCAATGCCAAGAAGCTGGTCATTAGGAATTGAGATGATAACTTTGATTGCACTGTTTGCTAAAGCAACTAACATCCCAGGATCAGCATCGTAAAGACGAATATGTCGGATTTGTTGAGCTTTTAGAAGAGCAACAACTTGTGTTGGATGTGGCATATCAGAAAGATCTGTCCCTATGTTAACTCCAATATAAGCACCTACACATTGATTTCACAAAACCCATTAGTCCAAAAGAGAGCAGAGCACAATACAGAAAGATTTGTACTTTATTTTTGGTACATCAAATCCATTTGAGACCACAGCAAGATTTGGATTCATAGACATTACTGAAGACAACTGTTCTCTGGTCAACACAGTAAGACATTGAATTATTTTGTCTTGTAATAATGTTCTAAGGACATTAAAATTCACCATTCTTGTTTCTTAGTGAGCATTAAAAAAAACAAGCCCACCTGCCAAAAACACATACTACCCATTTATTATCATAAACCTACCACTCTCTCAAACACACTCAATGAATCAAACACATAATACATAACAAAAAATTACTTTACATTAAGGCTTATAACTTCATTAATCAGTGACAATGTAAAACCTTAAAAATCGAACCTTTATGTACAAGAAGAGCATAAACACATGCAAAAATCAAAACTTTCAAATGGGTAGTAAAAAGATTGAATCTGAAACTCAAGGCCCAAGATTGAATCTGATACAAGAACTCACCTTCATCAGATGGAGAAGGAGAAGGAGAAGGGGAAGGAGCAGCTGAAGCAAGAACTAAAAGAGAAAGAGACAAAAGAAGATGGAGATGAAGAGAAGAAGCCATGGAAAGAGAGAAAGAGAGAGAGAGACTTTTTTTTGGTGAGAATCTAAGATAACCCAAAGAGACAAGAAACAGAGGAAGATGGCAAAAAAGAATTGGTTTTGAGTCTAAAAATGTTAACTTTGTGAGGAATAAATATAAACCCACAAAGAAAGGAATGAGAGGAGAAATTGCGTGGGACGATGATGTAGAGAAAAATAGGGTTAAAGCTTTCTGAGGAGACAAAGGACATGAAAGGGAAAAAGTTTTGTTGATTATATCGAAAGAGAGAGAGAGAGAGAGAGAGAGAGAGAGAGAGAGAGAGAGAGAGAGAGAGAGAGAGAGAGAGAGAGAGAGAGAGAGAGAGAGAGAGAGAGAGAGAGAGAGAGAGAGAGAGAGAGAGAGTGTACACTGTACAGAGAGAAGAGAAGTAACGGTGGAATGAACGGTTAAGATTTGAAGTTGAGATTTCAAAATGGTCAAAAAAGATGAAATCTAACGGTCTTGTGTGATCTTTGTAGTTGAATGAGACTTACATAGTCAGAGTGTGGTACTGTGGGAAAGAAAAAGCCTAGAAATTTGGGTCATAATTATTATTTTTTTCTTTTAATTACTTGGTGTTTTCAGTGGTAAACAAAAATTTGAAATAAATTAAGAAAAAATTAAGAAAATTTAAATAAATGAAGAATTTAAAACTATTTTTTTTTTTATCATGAACGATTTTTTTTTTTTATCATGAACGGAGATTTTGAAACAAAATTTTGGACATTTATTTAGTTATTGGTAGATTCGAAAAACGTTTTTAATATTTATAAAATATCGATTAACGTTTGTTAATTCAAGTGTTTGAATCTACCGATGATTAGAGAATCCTAAAAAAATGTAAACAAAAATAAATAAACTTCGAATCAGAAAAATAAATGTATTAAACATACAAAAATGAGCAAATAGTAGTTTTTTGGATTTTTTCTTTTCTTTTTTTAGTATAATTGTGTGAAACATAGTACTTAATTTATATATGTAAATGAGAAATATACACGTGAAACTATGCTATATATATTTTAAGGAAAAAAATAAAAAACAAAATTTGGATTCCTTTGTTTTTTTAGTAAATGTAAGTTATTAAGAGCACAACTTTTGGTGTAAGAACAAGTTGTGCATTGGACAGCAAAAAACGATTGGTAACTACGAAATAGCCGTTGCCACTCTTTTGTTTGCTTCCCTCTCTCTTTATCTTGCTTTTGTGATTATTGAATTAATTCGTATTTTTTACCTAATAACCCATACTATATGAAACGGTTAACTTTTTTAAAAAATGCAACAATATATTAAAACTTACGTTTTATTTTTTTTTGTTTTGTTAAAGGAATTTGCAAAACTAACCTTTTAAAATTACTTTTTTACATAATTATCTTCTTTTGATGACTATTTTTATTAATACTCTATTTGATGTGGAAAAAGACTTGTTTACTCTTAATAAAATTTAGGATTTCAAACAGATAATTAATTTCCTTCTTCTCCAAAGATATGCGATTGTTTTACGGCGACAGGAAAACGTCGATTAACTCCATAAAAATTCAGCCGATGTAGGAAACAAAGTTAGATACGATCGTGGTGGAGAATAACCTTGATACCTTACTGGGGACGAAGACGAAGACCAAGAGAGACAATAACGATTGAAATGAGATCTAGTTTTGTGAAACTGTTCAAATACTATATATTCTTTAAATTTACTCTCGTTTATGTGACTTTGCGATTCAACATATTCAATTTTGAATAGTTGTTAGCATGGGATTTGATTGTGAAAAATTAGTTGAGATGCGTATATCGTTCATTTTAGACCATCTTTTTTTAATACTATTTTGTTTTAGCGTCGACGGAAATATTAAGCATAATGATTCTACTCAAATTTATTTTTCAAATAAATGAAGCAATGTATCTAACAGAATATCTTTTTTTTTTTAAGATGGAAAAAACCTCAAAACTAAAAACATTGAGTACTTTGTATGAGTTTATTCTTCCAAACTACAGTCGAAGAAAACCAATTAAATCTCAAAAAACGTACATTGATAGGCTTTCGTAAATGCAATAGAATCACAAAAAGTGTATATTGACATTTTTTGACATAATGTTTGAAGTAAAACGAATTTTAATTTATGTTATTAGCATATAGTGAAAAGCCTCATTGTTTTATCTTCCAATTATTCTAGATTTAAAAATAGAATATAAATTCTATTAGCTTTCGTTGGGTTGTCCCTAATTTAGTGCCTTTCAACATTTTGTTTTCTAAAGGAGTAAAAAATACAAATGATGAATCTTGCTAGGAATTGGTAATAGTTTAACATTTTTTGATGATTGGGAAAGAATCATGTTATTACTAATTAATATAATTGTGAAGATTTTAACATCATAATTTTTGTTATTGATATTTAATTTATGATTAACAACTTCATGAAGACGTTATATCTAAGGGACATATATATACACTTCTTTTATAAAGTTGAAACAACAAATTTTTCTTTCTTTTTTTTTGCTGATAACAAATCGTGTTATAATACAATTCTTTCATTAAAATGAAAACAATCACTGAATATTGTGATTATACATAGTAGTGGTTCACACTAACTAAATGATCAATGATCATATAATACAATGTGAAAGAAATATTTTCTCAGTTTTTTGTCATTCAATATTTAGTCAACTATTTGAAATTTCGATGAATCTTTAACCTTGCTACCTCTTCCTTTCTTATAACCTTTTAAATCATCAAATTTCTCGTTTTTTCTATTCTTAGAATTGTTAAGTAATAGTATTTCTTCGTTGTTCCCCTCAATGGATCCTTCTGACACTGCAACGCTCATCTGGTCTCGATCGATATCCTCCTTTTTATAAGATTGATTCGAGTTTTCAGATCGATCGAAACAATGATGATTGGATCCTTCAACATATTCAATCCAATCAATATAGTCTTTCTTTGAAGCAAAATCAGAAGGACACTTAGTTGATTTCTCTGATTGATCAACTTGATCGCTTGGTTTAACAATATTTGCTTCACGTTGATGTTTCTGCTTGTTTTTGCTAGAACCTTCGAGTTTGTCCACACCATTACAAGCAACATTCCTAGTGGATCCTTCAATATGTTCTATACGGTCACGACCCTTAATCAAATCTTCAAGATGATCCATATGACCATATTTAACTGAACCTACATCAAGATTCGTATTTCTAACCAAACCTTCATCAAGCTGGTCCTTACGAGCACGACCACCATTTCTAACCGAACGTTCAAGCTGGTCCTTCTCTTTTAACGTTAGCTTACGTTGCATGGACTCCATAACTTTTGTAACTTTAGGTGTCTCTTTAGTTTCATTATTTTCTGCATTTTCTAATGCATAATTTTCTTGAAAAAGCTCGCGACCATCTTCTTCTAACTTCATGGATTCTTCTTTCCTAAGCTTGTTCTTGTTGAGCTTCACATATTTCATCGATAGCTTTTTTGTTATTTTCTTCATTTTCAGTTTTTTTTTTTCTTTTGATTTCAATACTTGGAAAATATAGTCTTCGACAATTTATATAGGATAGTGTAAAAAATAGAAAAAAAAAAGTTGTTTATAAAGATAATGATTACCCAAAAGAAGAAATTTGTTTTTTTTTTTTTAATAAAAGTTTTGAGAAATTGTTAATAATAAAACACGGTTTTAACTTATAAACAGCAAAACTTACAACTATCATGTCAAAAACAAGAATTTACGACAACTACAAAACTATGTCTTACGTGTGAACTTTACCAGCATTTGAAGATTTTTTTTGGCAACTACCAAAATTTAGATCGAAGATAAATTAATGCAATTAGTAATATATAGATATATTTGGATTAAACAGATTTTCGAAATTTTTGTAGTTTCTCCTATTTTTAGTAAGTAAAAGTCAATATTTATTTGAATGAATATACATAATCTATGCATAATGTATATATCATGCCGCTGTATGTTATCAAGTGTTTTCTATAACATGAATACATTTTATAGATCTAACAACTATATGTATCAATGTAGTTACAAATTATTAATTTTTTTTTATAGATTCTATCGCGAGTTGAAATGCTTTCCGACTAATGTCATGAGATGGTAAGGCCGCCTGCATTTCTGGATCAAACATAAATTAGTTTCTTTCAACATTTCCCCAATTCTCTCTTACTACTAAACCACGGCGGTACGAGTTACAAAAATATTACTTCTCTTTGCTAATCTCTACAGCGAGTTGAATTAGATATTTGATCTCATATCATATATGTTGAGAGTTGAGTCCTCCATTAAACTTGCAATAAGAAGAGAAAAGAACTAGTCGAAGAAAAAGAAGCAAAGGGAAGGAGGAGGAAGACGAAGAAGTTGTCGAAGAGAAGATGAAGTTGTTGTGTGAAGTAGTCAACGACAGAAGAAGTCAACAAGGAAATTGGGCTTGGGTTTTGTGTTTTTTTTTTTTTTGTGACGGGTCTATTAGTGAAGAAAGGCTCAAACAAGTAATTAAGTATGTTTTGTTGTATAATTTTAGGCTTGTGACTTTGGGTCAGGTAATTCGTGTAGATAATTCCGGAATTTGGATAGTTCGGAATTTGAAAAGAGTTAGCAAAAATAACCGAATTATATAATGGTTATGTTAGGGTCAGTTATTAGGTTTTCGGCTTTATTTTGGTTACCGAAGTGAACCAAATAATTTAGATTTTTTGTTAGTTTAATTCAATCGGATTGATTAGATCAGTTAAAACAAATAAATCAGGTTTAGTTTCAGTTAATTTCGGGTAACACGAGTTATTCAGATGCATACATCGTGTTGGTTAGTTCGGTTATTTTCTAGTAATACCGGTAATTCGATTAAATTCGTTTGAAATTAATCCAATCAAACGATTAAAAGTTAATCAAAAAATGAAAATGTTCAATTAAACCGGTTTTGATTACCATGATTAAACCATTAAAACCACTTATGCCTATTTTTATTATTTTTAAATATTATTAGTATATAACAATCTTTGAGACTTTTTCCAAAGCTTATCAATTCTATCACACAACAAGTCTCTCTCTCTTTCTTACAAGCCTTCACTGTGGTTGAATCGAAAAGCTATGTCTCAGGTAATTTTTCAATCGCTCTTCTATGAAAATCTCAATTTCACGATCTGGGTCATCATAAAGTTTGTTCCTTTATCGTGTTTTGATTAGGTTCTGTATCTTATTTAGAATTGCCTTCTCTGTTCGCTCGATCTAGATATGATTTGTGACTTAATTTGCTGTAACACTGATCTCTGGTTGTATCAATCTATTGAAATTTCTAGACTTTAGACCTTGATTGGGGTTAAATAGTAGTGAGGATACAGACATAATCTTGAACAGAGGAGATCTTGAATCTGACAAAAGGGGTTTGGTGTTTTGTGTTTGGTTTTAGATAATTTGATTAGACTAGAGCTGTTTTAAAGGTTCTTTGATGTCTTGTATTGTTCATTTGATATATGCTGCACAGAAGTGTTAAGCTGTGGGTTGTTTGTGTTTATATTCTTTGTTTGGTTTAGACTGTTGTTCTCAGAGTGGCTATGACATGTGAGGGATGTGTTGGTGCTGTGAAAAGAGTCCTTGGGAAAATGGAAGGTTAGTGTTTCTTTTAAAATCTTTGGCTATTGATGTTTATATGTTATGGTGTGTCTCAAAATGCTTTAAACCAATCTCATTTACTATATGGATTCGACGAAAAGAGGTTGTCAATATCGCGTAATCTGCGATGTTTACAGTCTTTTTAACTTCTTTTGCTTCAATTTCAAAAGCACGGACGTATCATTTGATTTAGTATTAACATGTGGATTCGACGAAATAGAGATCGTGAAGCTCTCGTGACCTGCAGTCTTTTTAACATCTTTTGCTTCACTCGGGTATTTTGTTTTAGGCGTGGAGTCGTTTGATGTGGATATAAAGGAGCAGAAAGTGACGGTGAAAGGTAACGTGCAGCCAGACGCTGTATTGCAAACAGTATCGAAAACCGGAAAGAAAACGGCTTTTTGGGAAGAGGGTGAAACTGCCAAGGCCTAAGGGAGAAGCAGAGCATTTCATGTGTCTCTCTGTTTTGTTTTTAATAAAATCTCTGTGGAATCCTGTTGAATGGTTCATCTCTGGAGCTACCCCCTTCTGTTTAATCATTTGAGTTGTTGTCTTTTGTGATATTTTTTTTAATAAGACCTATCATTTCCCAATATTAATCTGTCATCTTTAACAAAATGTTCTACATAACCTTCAATGGTGTTACTGTTTGGTTTAGCAGTATGAGTTTGGAACAAACAAGTTTGTTGAACCTATGTACAAAAACTATGTACAAGTTTCTCTGTCAATGTTGTCTTCAGTTTTATCCAAACAAGCAGCACTACAAGGGCTAATGTTAGTTAACATAGAAAACATATTTTTCAAACACATATTTGGGTAACTAAATACAGGGTCTGAGTATGCCCAACATTAGCCCATGTTGATCCACATCTTTCTGGATTATGGTTGTATTATGAAGCTATTGTCTCATGTTGTGGTGCTTTGGTTTGGAGCATCAGTTTTTAAGTCCATCGAACTTATGTTTGAAGAAAACTCAAAGGTTATCAAATTTGGAGAGAACGAGTTTACATAGAACATATCTCAATCAAGAAGCATTCATCAGCCTATGATCTTAGAATTAAGGAAACAAGATATTAATGAGAAACAAAAGATTGTGAGATTAAGCTCAAAGCAAGCCAAGCTTATCATAAAAACCTACTACTCATCAAGAGACTTTGTAATAGTATAACTAAGTTAGATTAGTTTGTCTCAATGCCATCTATACCAAAGCTTCCCCATCTACGTAAAGATGGCAGACAGATTTTGTTTTTTTGGAGACAAATGTAACCTAGTTCTAATGTGGATTAAAAAAAAACCATAATTATCTCTCGATTAGTATAACATTTTTAAGTTTAATGTGACTAACTCCATTTCTCTTGAGACAAATGCAACCTAGTTCTAATGTGGGGTTTGGATTAGTATATAACATTTTGACAAATCTGAAATATTCTGAAGTAGTTATAATGCTAAATCATTAATAAAGATATTGTTCTAAAGCAAACAAAACTTAGGTGTCATGAAATTGTGGATCCAATATAATCCTGCCGCCTTGTTTAAATGATTAATCATTTTATTGTGACTAGTTCCTTTCATATTGTTTGTTATATACATATGGTGGTGGCTTTTTACTATATCATCCATCTTCATAAAATTATGGATATCAATTCTAAGGCTAATATCACCATTTTTCGTTATTAAGAGATTGGCTTTTAAAAGAATATTTTATGACCAATGATGATACATTTTCACATAAACTTAATATATTTGAGAATTACAAGATCAAACCAAATTTTGAACTTTTAACATATATCAACCATGTTAGGAGAGGTATATCAAGCCAATAGACCAAAAACAAATTTTATGTAAATATATTAATAGTACCTCGCAATCTAGGTCAGGTACATTGCTTACGATCCGCGTAAGCCGGTAAGCCAATGGTACTTATTTTGGTTTATCTAGTAATCCGATAACATATGATCTGACTATCTTTTCGTTTTAGTCGGAAAACATTTTAACTTTTTGTTAAACAGTTATGGTGACTATTCACAAATAATCTCATTTTTATAACAATTCGACATATTTATTTTTTTGACTCATCGGATCAGCCGGTAAGATATATAATTTTGTTTATTTAATTTATATTTCAATAGTGTTTTAGTTTAAGATAATGATTTTAATGAATACATTCAAGGATTGGTAAGAGGAAAAATCATGTGTCACGATAAAAAGATATTGGGATGGGCCATTATGGAAGACATTATCATCATTATCTGCCTGCCCCATCCAGTTATGTCTCTCCACCTATCTCCACTTCCTTACTTAATTTCACATGTACAAACTTAATTACGAACGTACGTACATAAACATCATTAATTGGGTTATATACGATTTTAAATTGACCAATAACAATTCGACATTAAACTCAAGGGTCCTCTATATTGATCGTGGATTAAGCTACGTAACATAAGAAAATAAAATAATTCAACCCATTGACTATGAATAATATAGCTTATATGTGTAACTTTACGTTAGTTTACTATAAATATATGTATGTGTACTTAATCTTAGCTTATACATAAGCATACTAATTCTTTTTACGTATATAAAATAATTTTAACTCCTACATCTAAGAATTTTCGAGAAAAAAACACCGATTTTAAACCGCGAAAATCGGTCATTTGCAACGTTAGTTTACTATAAATATATGTACGTGTACTTAATCTTAGCTTATACATAAGCATACTAGTTCTTTTTACGTATATAAAATAATTTTAAATCCTAAATTTAGAAATTTTCTAGAGAGAAACACCGATTTTAAACCGCGAAACTCGGTCATTTGTAACTGCAAATCTTGAATATATAAGACTTATACAAGTTCATAATTTCAGTTCATCATGTTAATTTCATTGGCATTGCATATGTATATATAGTGGACAATATACACATCGAACTTTAGTCAGTTTGGTACTATTTCTTTGCATAGTAAACCGTGGAACCGACCTTAAACACTAAACATATAACATGAACTCTTATCTTGTTTGGTATAGTTCGTTGAATAGTAAAGCATGCACCGACCATATGACACATTATAAAGAATACGGCGTTTTGTTTCTTTCTTTTCTTGTTTTTA
This sequence comes from Capsella rubella, assembly GCF_000375325.1. Taxonomy (NCBI): domain Eukaryota; kingdom Viridiplantae; phylum Streptophyta; class Magnoliopsida; order Brassicales; family Brassicaceae; genus Capsella; species Capsella rubella. The sequence continues at coordinate 7,785,951 of NW_006238922.1, read as the reverse complement.
ATTTCATGATAATGAAAACATTCAAATAACAATTTTGGAAATAAAATTTGGACAAGAGCCAAGTGCATGGTTGGCTCAATAAGCTAAAAGATGTGTAATACATTTTTTTTTCAGTTTTAAGTTGTGTTACATTTAGAGAGGAGATGAAGTTCTGAAATTCCAAATTATGGCTTTGATTGGTGAAACTATAAAAAGCTTTACAAATACTACAGTTTTTATTTCTACCAATCACAAAACTTTACCAAAATTTTTATGAAAAATTTTATTTTCTGCTTATTTATATTGTTTTTATATACCGTTTTTTTTAGTTTTGCACTATTTCGTAAAAGTTTACCATTCTAATTTACAGTTTTTTTACAGTTTTAAGTACGTTACCAATTAGACCTATGAAAAAGAGAAAATAAAAAGAAGACAAGATCGACATTGCTGTTTAGAATTCGGTGGAAAAAGAAAAAAGTGGCTTTAGTGGTACATAAGGAATAATGTATTTGTATATAGATATGTACATATATAGCTAAGCTATATCACATTCCATGACATGTGTCCCATTTTTGAAACCTTAGTTTCAAGCTTTTGGATTTGATTAATGCAAAAGAAATAGTTTCACTAAAAATGCAATTGAAGATAAAGTGACACAAAGGCTCATAATAATATGCAGACAGAAATTTTCAATATTAAAAATATAGCCGTGACAACAATTGATTGATCGATAGAATATTCAAGAAATATGTAGTACATTCTATTTCTTTTTTTTTGGGACTAAATATTCCAATTCATTATATTAAGATAAATTAAAGTTATAATGGTTACGAATGGCAATACAAAACATGATCAATGATAATGAAAATATTCTCTCGCAAAAATTTAGAGGTCGCAGGTTCGAATAGCGTTTGGGATGAGACTATATAACATGTTCTGGTTTCGGATATGAGGGGATGTACGAACTTTTCGGCTCAGAAACTCTTAATTATTCAAAAATAAAATAATAATAATCTAGATGTGAGATTTATTCGATTTGATAAAAAAAGATTTTGGTTTGTACTATTTATTTTTTTACTTTTTTGCCGTTTAAAGAAAAAAGAATGCAATACGAAGACAATTTTCGTTTTATATCGTTAACAATATAAATTATACTAGGAAAGTGTTTTTTTGTAATATAGAAATCAACTAAAGAATTGTTATATATTTCAAAAAACTTTTCTAAAAAGAAATATGAAAATCAAAAGAACTAAAAGCTGGAATAAGAGTCTTCTCATTTCATGATTAACTAACTTATGGGGGAGAGCTCTCTCATCCCACACAAACACAAACTCCTAAGTAGCTTTTTTCTACCAACCATTCACTTTATTTTATTTTCTTTAAAAGGACCTTTATTTTTTTCCCAATTATAAGTGAACAATTGGATCACTTAAAATTATTGCTGTTAATTTTTTCAACCAATCAAGTTTCAACATTCTCAAAGCTCATTTTTAGTGACTTTTGATCAAAAAATAATCCACTAAACTAAAAATAGGATCTACCAAATCACCTTCAAAAAGAAACTAAAAAGAAGTCATATCCACAATAATGCAAATCACTATAAACTCTATCAAAATTAGTTTTGACTGTTTTAGGATGACGCGGTTCCTATAGGACAAAGTGCTTTGGTAGAAAATGATATATATACTTCACATCAAGGTTGACTCAATAGAAGACACACACATGACACAATGTTCAACTCTATTACTCTTAAAACATTATTTAGATTATTTAGGTCAGCATGACGCTGAGACTGAGTAATGCACTCAAAATGATGTACACAACAAGGCACACATGTGTGTTTCTGCCAAGTGCCAACACATTTAATTCATACATTCCATGACGATAAAGGCTTTTTACAGTTTTGTATCATTCCACGTTCATAATGAGTCATCCACTCATAAAATTCATAAATCCTTATGAACATTAGTTATGTCTAGTAGATTCTAAATGAATCTTAGAAACACCGATTTTTTTTTTTACTTTTATAAACTATATCGGTTGATCCGGTCAGTCCCCGGTAAAAACGTACCAAAATGTTTTTAAGTGAACTATATCGTCTGTTCCGAATTTGGAATGTTTTCCGATTAATGGCAAAGGATAATCAGACCTACATTTCTACATTTCTGACTACCAGATAGACCAACTGTACCTTACTTCAGTTAACAGGCTAACTACACAACAATAAATTTTGTTTCCATCTTGATGATATGAATGTAATATTTGTTTGAAAGTAATTACCATAACTACTTGGTGTGAATGTCAAAATAAAAATATGACTATTTGGCGCATATAATGTGACTAATAAAATAGAGGATTTACTTAATCTTAATAAATAATTCACAGCTAATTTTATGCTTAAAGTTATGTTCTTAAACTTATTGTTTAACTTAAAAATCAAAATACACTAGCCGAAAAATTAATCTACTTAGTATGGATTTTGAAAGAGTAAAAACATTGGACTTGTATTTTTCCTTATATATGTAATTTTACGTTAGTATATTATGACTATGTCTAAATTATTTCGACTTTTCTTGGAACGCCGTATACAAAACTGCCATCATTTTCATTTGATAATAAAATGTTGCATGCGTATGGATTTGTAAAGCATCGTTAAATGAGTTATATGAACTTATGTCGACTGTGCAAAGTCAAAACTTTGGACCAAAACAAAAGTCGTATAAAGAGAAAAAATGGGAACATTTTGAAAAACGTATATGAGAATTTTGTGGTTTGGAACGAAGTCACTTTTACTCGTATTCTACGGTTTTAGATTACAAGCGAAAACTACGTATTTAGATTTTCTCTAAGTGAAGACAAAGGCAAATTAAGATGTACATGAACTACCTTATTATTATGATATCTTATACAAATGCTAACACTTTCACTAATCCTATTCATTAATATATATATATTCATTTTTTCTTATTCTTTACGTGATGATAAAATCTACAAAATAGCTTAGTAATCTATGCGATATGTATAATATCATTGTTATTATTCTCATAATATTGATACATACTTTAATTTGCTAATTAGAGTAGTGTAAATTCTCATCTTTAAAAAAAAATTATAGTACTACTCAAAACTTGAATTCTTGTCTAAAATATTATATGTCTATCTTATATTTAAACCAAGAAATAATGTGATTTATTTGTTTAGAGTAAAAGTTTCCTCTTCTAATTTGTATCCCAAGTTTAATGCTTCATTATATTTTCCCAAACCAAACTTGATCAGGGTTGTAACATACTTATTGATTTAACGGTTTAAGGTCTAAATTTTTCTAATGTATAATATCTAATATTTCACTGGTTTTAAAGCATATCCATATGTGGATTTAGTTGCAGAAGTTTGCGAAAACGGATTTAGTATAATATTCGTAAAATATATATGACTGATTGACATTGGATACAATAAATTTTAATTATAAATTTGAATATAATTTTTGGTCAAAAAAAAAAAAATTGAATATAATTATATACAAATCCAAAACATATTATTATGTTTATGAAAAAGTTGAAATATAAGTTGACCTCTTTACTCAAGAACCAAAATTTGTTGGCACTGTAATCTTCAAAGACCTTAATGATCAAAGTCATGGAGTAATTACTCTATTGTTACACCTCAATCTCTCACTCTCTCTCTCTCAAGTCTCACCTAAATCTAATTATATAACATGAATCTAGGTAGATATTGCAATAAATTCATGTTAATAAGTGAAGAGAGCCCTATTCATAAATGAGCAAAGGAATGCCACAAGCCGAAATTAGTATGTATTATTGATGAAACTATGTGATCGTAAGCCTCAATACGTGGAAGTATAGAACCCAAAAATACAAAGCCAAAAAGAAAAAGTGACCCTCAAAGACACAAATCTCTCAAACTCTTTTGGTCGCTATACAAAAATACATATTAATTTTTATTTTTTCTAAATTTCTTTCAAATTCCCACAAAAAAAGAGAGTAAAGATTGGTATATTTTAGGTTTTTATGTCAACCCAATGATTTCATTTTTTTTACAAAAGAGACCATTTAGTTTTAAAAATGAATTCAAACCAATCCAAAAGTGGAAGAAAGAAGCAAATCCCAACTGCTAAAGTCATCAACATCCCACAAGCTCATCATATTGTTCTCTATAATGTTGTCCACACCTTCATTATTACTACTGTTACCATAATCGGACCACTCAAAATCTGCTGGAAACTGCAAATCTTTCAAGAAACTTGAATCATTAGAAGAATTCGAAGACGTGGAAGTGGATGAAGACATTGTTGAGTTGCTGCAGATAAGCTCTAAAGACTCTGGATCCATCAGAGGAACATCTTCAAGACCATAATCAAGATTCATTGCCATGAACTGATCATCATCTTGAGGCTCTTCAAGTGTTAACATGTTCTTGGTGTTGCTTGGTTCCTCCAGAGTCTTCTTGACTGGTTCTTGTAAAGGAACTTGAACTTTCTGTAGCTTCTTTACGGGTTCTTCGTCTTCTTGTTCGACGATAGAGAGTGGTTTATGCGTGAGAGGGTCAATCCCCATTTTTCTTAACTTCTTCTTGATGTGAGTGTTCCAATGATTCTTGATTTCGTTGTCTGTTCGTCCTGGTAAATGAGAAGCTATCTTTGACCACCTTCACATACAATAAACGAAACCTCAGAAACAGAGCAATATAGAAACTTGAAGGTCAAGTAAGAGAAAGAAAAAAGAAACGTAAAGCTCAAGTAAGAGAAAAGTTTGTTAACCTATTGCCGAGTTGGGAATGGAGATCAATGACCATCTTCTCTTCGTAATCAGAGAGAAGACCTCTCTTAAGGTCTGGTCTAAGATAGTTCGTCCAACGAAGTCTACAACTCTTACCACACCTAAGAAGACCAGCAAGCTTAGGAACAGCTCTCCAACAACATTGTCCATTGGTAAGGATGAAGTTCATGAGCTTCCTGTCTTCTTCTGCAGTCCATGGTCCTTTCTTCAACCCTACTTTATCACAGCATGGTTGTCTCCCCATCTCTCTCTCTCTATGGTTTCTATGACTCTATTTGGATTCTTGAACAGAACTGACTTAATACGCTGCTGTGTTCTAGCTTTCTCTATCTCTCAGTCTATGTCTTTGCCCTGAGAGAGTTAATGTTATTGCAAGTTGAAGAGAGAGTTGGGTAAGCTTGACAACCACCTATATATATGCATACAAATATATGTATAAGGAGAGCAAATAGAATGCGAGGATAGAAAAGTTTGAGCACTAAAGATTTTATATTACAAAATTTTTTAAAAAAACAAAGGTTTTATAATTCAACCTTTTCATATCTGGTTCACACACAGGTGGTCCATTTTCGCTTTTTTTTTTTATTGGCGATTTTAAAATAAATATAAATCCATGGATATGATAATAAAGTTTCATTTCTATATTATTTTCTTGTTTATCTTATATTTAAATATGGTTTGTGTGTGTGTGTGTGTGTATTATGTGATTCAATACCTTATAATATATATATATACAACATTGTAGCCTCGTTTATAAATTGGGTTGCTTATAAAATCCATTTTGGTTCTCCAAAACACAATCTTGCTCATGGTGATGTAACATGTAAACGATACACAGAAGAAGATCCAAGGACATATTTATACAGGATTCTATTATATATGGTCAAATTGAATTGACTCAATTCACATAAATAAATAAAAATCATCCATAAATCAATTTTATTTTAAAATTATCGCGTTTTTTTCATTAATATTTGTTGTTTTTTCAACTTTCTTATGCGATTTTTGTTTTTAAAAAAACAGCATAAAAATTATCCTACATAAAATTACACGTTATTTTTTTTTATCCGAATTAAAATTAAATAATTATGATTCTAGATTTAACTATAAACTAAATGTAGTCGGATAACAAATTTTGCGAAACAGTAAACACGATTTTGATATATGGAGATAAGAATAATAATATTAGCAAGATTACAAACTTTTTCACATAATTTTACTTTTATTTATTATTATTCATAATCATTGATATATTAATCAAATTATTTTGTCAAAGTGGTGCATTATGTATAGTAGTTCTAAAAGTATAGCTCATGGCTGAGGTGTGGACAAAACGACACGTGGAATGAGTAGAGAGGAGTGGACGCAAAACGTTTTGGTCGGAAAGTGCCACCTCATCCACTTTTTTTTTTTTTTTCTTTGCTTAGTTTTAAAGTTTGATTCTCTCACTCTCGTGCGTCCTTTAAAATGTCCAAAACAACAAAACCAATAGAAAAAAAAGTATTTTTTTTTGTCGACTATTTATTTGTTTTCATCCAAAAAAACAAGAATAGATGATGGAATTATTATTTTTTATTATTAATCTATCACGCGGAAACATATGAATATTTTAAAAAAAATGATATTATAATTTTTTATTCTTTTATAATCAAATTTATTAATTTTTATAAGTCAATTCTATTATCTAAATGATTCGACTATGAACAAACATTTTCGATCAATTAACAACACTTAATTTTCTATGTCGATTTTGAACATTTTAAATATTGTTCAACTCTTGACGACACTTTTTTTTCTTTAAATATCTAGAATCAGAAATAACGATTTTAAATATATATCACTAGAAATCTTGTGTAAAATTGTCTCCGCTAATTTTGATAATTATTAATAAATCGTATTATCTAGAAATTAAATTAAAAACCTTATTGTATAAAAATATTAAATTAATCATTAGTCTAACTATTGGGATTAGAAAACTTCATCGTTGAAGTTAATTTTTTTTTTCTAACTGAAATATTATATTTTGAGTATTGAAAAATCGTTGTGAATCAGTAGCAAAACAATATAAAAAACATATGTACGCCAACAACAAATACGATAAACCCATAAGATGAGTGGGGTAGAAATATTAGGATCACAAAAAATTATTCAAAGGATATCAAATGAAAAATTGGTAAAATATTATTGTTTTTAATGAAATTTTATATATTTAAACAAACTAATATCTTCAGATTTTGGATAATCTGATTAAAAAAAAAAAACATAATTATTTTGGATGGATGTTAAAGTTATCATAGGAATGGTCCTTGGTGACACCAATATGACGACGACTCAACGCTCACGTTAATAGCTAATATCTGATTGTATTATGAATCATTACCAAAAAAATAAAAATTCCTATATATAGTTACAAGTAAAAAAATTATAAAACATAGTTCTTCATGATCTTTGTTCTCACAGCAACAGGAATAGTAACGTTATGAACTCCATCGGTCCAACACAAGCTACCAAAGAAAAAATCAGTGTTCACTCTATGACTCGTTTTAACTCTAACGTTAAACGTCATCTTAGTATTCTTGGAAGCGAACACTAGAGTCTTGGGGTTCACATCAAACTCTATACCAAAAGGACTCTCAACCAAAGGTTTGTATACCGAACCAGCGGCTCCAACATTTGTCACGGTTCTAGTCACAGTGACCTCTTCAAAGATACTTGGGATTATGATGGAAGGCATGTTGGTATCAAGCATAGATGGCAAAGGCGAAGGGCATTTGTAAGTTTTACCAATTAGTTTGGAGATGGACTCATCATCGTATTCCGCGGAACAAAGGTAATGAACATAGTCATTGATCCCCATGTCGAAGACGAGGCCCGGGTCAGCTACTTTCTCAGGGTTGATCAGGCCACCTCCATAGTCAAATGGGTCAGCAAGTTTACGCGTTGCTCCTTCAGAAAATATTGGCTCTCCTGATGGATCAGTCCTCCATGCTTCATTTCAACAAAGAAAGATATACATGTTTAGTATCTTTCATGTTTTTTTAAAACATCTATTTGCAAAGGTTGTTCAATCCGAACCTGTTGTGACAAGAGCGGATCGGATTGCAGCTGGAGACCAATCAGGGTGTATTTTTCTAAGTAATCCAACTACTCCGGACACAATAGGAGTCGCCATTGATGTTCCCGACTTTAACTTATACACACCACTTACAGCTGAAAGAACATTGACACCCGGGGCTGCTATGTCTGGCTGCATTATCATAAGATAGATAGTCCCAAACTTCATCAACACTTGGATCAATGTGTCTGGAAAGAAAAAAAAAATATATCACTAAACATACCTTAAGAATTGCTGGTGAAACTGAATTAGGTCCTCTACAAGAGAAATGAGCCACTCTTGAGGCAACAGGCCGGCCAATGATTGTCTTGGCAGGGCTTATTTTTACAAAAGGCTTTCTGAAGAATCATAATGTTTCTCATGTGTTAGAAAAAAGAAAAAAAAACAAGAAAGGGAATGATAATTAGAGAAAAAAAAAACTTGGTTAAAGATTATTACTCTGTGGTTTGGATATAGTATAAGATGTCAGTTCCGAATTCGTAATCTACCACGGCGCAAGGAACATTCACGCCAGCGCAAACCGCGGAATTAAGTACAGATTGTGCAAAGATTATACCAGCAACTCCAGCTTCAAGTATGCTATTTACCCTTCTTCTCTCGACAGCGTTTGGTGTAAACGCAAGGACGATTAAATCTTTAGGTTGATCATCGTTGAACATTTCCATTGATAATGAAAGTTCTTTAAATCCAACTTCAGGAAATGTGTTTAAACCTTCACCCTATAACAGTCAGAGAGAACAATGAAATCACAATCTTGATTTATTATAGAAACAAAACAATAAAAAATAGAATCAAAAGGTTGGAACATACCAGAATAGTTAGATTATTTCCAAGAGTGATGGGTACTGGGAAAGAACGGTCCAAGGTTGTTGCGGCGACGGTAATAATCCATGGAGCAACATTATCAATGGTTTGAGCGTCAGGTCCTTCGTTTCCAGCAGCAGCAACAACGGGAATGCCTTTCATTACGGCTTGGAATGAACCGAATCCAATGTCATCGACATCGACATCGAAACTGGCAGGGGCATCAGTACCAATGGAAAGGGATATAACATCAACTCCGTCGCGTATGCTGTGGTCAATTGCTTTGACTGTATCGGCTGTAAAGCATCCAAGATCTTTCCAACATGTCTTGTACACAGCTATACGTGCATGAGGAGCCGCGCCTCTAGCGGTTCCTACAGCTAGTCCTTTATGGCTTGCATTAGCAACAAATGAACCAGCAGCAATTGCAGCGACATGTGTCCCATGGCCGATAATATCTCTCGGGGACTTGGACTCTGAAGCGAAATCATATCCCTCATTGTCAGCAAGAAGAGCTGCAGTGAAGAACTCAGCTCCTATGATTTTTTTGTTACAATGTTTTTTGGGGTCAAATCCATCTGCAGACACACATTTCCCCTTCCAACGCTTTGGGATCGGTCCTAAACCTGTGTCATTGAATGACTTTGACTCTGGCCATATCCCTGAGTCCATCACCCCAATAATAACTTCACTTCCCATCTTGGTATCATGTAGAAGACCTTTTGGAGTAGTAGGAGAAAGTCCTAAGTAATCGAATGTCCTCGTCGTTTTCAACCTCATTACTCGATTTGGCGAAATACTAAGAACCTCGGGATGCACTGATACAAAACATATATATTAGACTGTGATTTCACACATAGTTCCTTTTGAGTTTATAAAAATGAAGTACCTGAAAGGTTCTTTGCTTGAGAGGCGGTAAGTTTTGCCGCAAAGCCAGAAAAACCATACTTGTAACTATAAACTATAGAATCATTGGCAGTTTCTTTGCTAATGTCACAAAACATAAAAAAGAAGAAAATGAGCATACACTCATAAGTATTCTCAAAAAGCATTGACAACATTGTAACATTTGTACCTTCCAAGAAGTGATTCAAGAATTCGGTAATGCGATTTAGTAACCAGCTCAGGGGTATCATGTTGCTTTGCTCCCAAGTGTACAATATGAACCTAGAATTATCGAAACAAACAAAAGAAAATATAACTTCATATACCACTTAGTAGCTTCAATATATACTCAAAAAATGAAAAGAAAAAGAAGAAGAAAACATTACATACCTTGGTCTTGCCATTGAGTTGCACCGCGGAGATGAACACTCCGTTTAGGATCAAGACAAGGCTGATGACTAGAGAACTTGTATCTACAATCAGAAAAGATTTGCCCATTCTGGTTTAGAGGGTGTAGGTAATAACAATCTTTGCCCTCAAGAATGGTTTTCTTATTGCATTACAAGTTTGCTTGAGACATGTCTTTTGTTTTGTCTCATATATAAGAAACCTTGAAACTACACAACTAATCAACCGGATTCTAAAAATATACATGCCCATGTTACCAAATACAGTTAACAAACAAACAACAATACCAATTAAAAAAGAATATATTGAAATATCATATAGGTTATTTAACTTATTATATGCTTAATTTGGGATTTTTATTTTGGTAATCCATCAAATTAGTTTGCCAGGGGGATTAACAGTTAAGAACAAAATCTATTTCATTACCTCACAAACCTTTCTTACATCTTAATCCTGACTTGTTATGTGTCTCTTTAATTAGTCATCAGAGGATGTTTCTTGCTTCATTTGCCCATCTTCTATAATGGAATGATCTGGTTTGAGCAATGAGACTTCTTGAGATTTGGTGTTGTTGTCCTATTAGAACTCATAATGTGTTCTATAAATAGATATTGAAAAACAAAATGTAAACAAAAGAATGCGCTTAAAAAGAATCTCCAAAGCAAGGATGATAGATAAACTCTTAACAATCTAACTTTAATGTGTAAACAATAGATAAGGTTTCAGATTTGTATCATAACAACATATATATCAAGTGATCGAATCTAAACCCTAAAGGATTAAACCTGAATATTATTTAAGAGTTAGGGTTTGTTTTTAATACCTTTTCCCAAGAACACTATGAAGAAGCGATGATGACTCATTGGATTCATTGGTTGTGTAAATTAAATTTTGGGCTCTGGCCTCGTTTTCTAGGTGAGAGGAACCAAACTGGCATATGTTACACAATTTCATAAGCTAATTATTATTATTTATTTTTACGATTTTGGCACCAATTTCTTACGTAATTTCGAAGCTAAATCTCAATTCTACAATATTTTCTCAATTTTGAAACAAAATCGTGGTTTGTAGAGAGACTCAATCGTTGTTTTAGTAAAGAATTATTAGATTATCTAGACACTAAACTTTGTTATACTATTCGTACGGAACTAAAAAAACGTCGATTTAACTATCCTAAAACGTATTTTTCCTTTTTTGACAAAGATATTTTGAGTATGTTTTTGACAATTTGATATTTTGTGTATTTACTATTTAGACATAATGTTTACATATCACATTTTACATTTTCTTATAATATAAAATATTTCTACCTTTTTTTATTTAATGCTTTAGGAGAAGTTTTTTTTGTTGTAAAATAGATGATGCTTTCGATTTACTGCAAAATTTATTAGTTTTTATTGGTTGTTACTATATATATTCTGTAAATTGTTGTATTATATTGGTTCAATTATGTTTAAATATATAACTAAAAAATGTTTTTAGTTTAAAAATAAACAAAAATAATTATGCAAATACCTTAAACATCAAATGTACTATTGAAAAAAAGGAATGGAGTATATGTTTACCTTATAACCTCTAGAATTCGATTTCACATTTTACACGTAGACTCATAATGTGACATATAACACAATTATATATGTTTGTTGGTTAATTTTAATTTTAATTTTCTTTTACCAACAACATGCATGCAAATTTAAATGTGGATGATAACATAATAACACAATAAAGACAAAAAAATCCCAAATCATTAAATTAAATATCTATCGTTTTATTGAATAATCATAAGTTATAACAAACATATAGGTCGGTAACGTTCAATTACTCCTAAGATTCTACGTTTTTTTTTAAAAATTAAGTTTTGTAAACCTTCAAAAATTTATAAACCTAAATGTAACCTCAATATGTTAACCAGAAAAAATACCCCGGTTTAATTATTCTTAACATGGGTTTTTGAATCTTTTGACAGATAATGAAAAGTTTTAAGTTCTTAACTCGTTTTAATTCTACACCAATTAAATAAAAAAGGAAACAAATCCGTTTCCGTTCTAAACCATAAACCAGACTTACCCCAAAATTTACAAATTTAGCTTCGTTACATTCTAAAAAAAAAACTCCCAACGTTAGTAACCAAATCTTTCAATTTAAATAACGAGATGACTTGAACATAATCTTCATTATGCTTCTGGGATGCAATCAGAGAGGACATTGTTGAGGTAGTTCTAGAAAATAAACAACAATTCTATAATCTTGGAAGATTCTTCTAAGAAAAAAAGAATCTGCCTCAGCAAACAACTCCTTAAAATCCCAAACATGGGGTTGTTGTCTTCTTTGATTGTGTCTAATAATTACAAGCATTTTGTAGTTTTGTTCATAGGTTTAGTCTTAATCTTCAATATAGCCTTAATTACTTCTGCTAATGAGGAAAGCCAGGTATGTTTATCAAAGAAAAATTTGCTAATAACTTTTTCGCTATTTTACGCGATTTTTAATTCTTTTTCGATTATGATTTATATATATAGATTTACACTGTGCATTTGGGTATGAGGCAACATGATGATCCTGATCTTGTAACTGAATCACATCATGATATTCTCGGACCACTTCTTGGAAGGTATGTAATGAATGATAAGCATTGGTATATGTTTTACAATGTTGTTAGAAAAATATTGGTTTACAAATTTATATGTTTTGATTGATAACGCAGCAAAGAAGCCTCTCGTGAGTCTATGATTTATAGTTACAGACATGGTTTCTCAGGCTTTGCAGCGAAACTCACATCATCTCAAGCTAGGGAACTTTCAGGTACATTGTGAAACGTTTCTCTTGAGAAGACTTGTTTAACAAGAATTAGGTCAAACTCAAAACAAAAGAAGCTAATACTGAACTTGTATTTTGGATTTGTAATAGCGCATCCGCATGTTGTTCACGTAACAAGAAGTAGGAATATGAAATTGAAAACAACAAGGGTTAATGATTACTTGGGACTTACTCCAACCGCTCCGACCGGTCTCATGCATGAGACTGATATGGGAAGTGAAGCAATCGTAGGAATTGTGGACTCAGGAGTATGGCCAGATTCACCTTCATTTAGTGATAACGGTCTTGGACCGATCCCGAGGCGTTGGAAGGGACGATGTGTCTCAGGAGAAGGATTCAACGCATCGAGCTGTAATAGGAAGTTGATTGGAGCTAATTACTACTCAAACGGTATCACGCAAAAGTACAATGGAAAGCCTAACAAAGGCGAGGTCATGTCCCCTCTAGACAAAGTCGGCCACGGAACGCATTGTGCAACGACAGCCGCGGGTTCTTTTGTCCAAGACGTGAGCTTCCACGGTCTAGCTAAAGGAACCGCGAGAGGCAGTGCCCCAAAAGCCCGTATAGCGTCTTACAAAGTGTGTTGGAACAATGAGGAGTGTTTCACACCTGATATTGTAAAGGCCATGGATCACGCTATACGCGATGGTGTGGATGTACTATCGCTCTCGCTCGGAGCCACAGTACCGCTTGATTTCGAGGTTGATAGGAGTGATTTTGCGATTGCTGCATTCCATGCCGTTATGAAAGGTATTCCAGTAGTATGCGCGGGAGGAAACGATGGTCCTCAAACTCAAACTATCTCTAACGTTGCTCCGTGGATCATCACCGTCGCGGCTACAACCATGGATAGAGAAGTCTTCACGCCCATCACTCTTGGAAACAATATAACCTTATTGGTATGTATTCAGTTGCTTGTATCTCAAGTCACAAGAAAATGTGAGCGTTCATTAAACTCTTCTTTTTGTGGTATCTCCTTTTTTAGGGTCAAGAAGGTGTATACCTTGGAAAAGAAGTTGGATTCACTGAAATTCTTTTCCACGACGACCTGACAAAAGAAGATTTTCAAGCTGGTAGAGCTAAAGGAAAAATCTTGTTTTACTTCCAACCAGGGAAAGCTCAAGAAGATTATGCGGTTTTCGCGGAATCAAAAGGCGCGGTTGGCGTCATTATTGCGACGCATCCATCAGATAATATCGAAATTGGGAGTACGGATATCGCTTCTGCCTATGTAGACTTCGAACTTGGGATGGATATACTATTGTACATCCAAACAACCAAACAGCCAATAGCTAAGATCAGTCCAACCAAGACGTTCGTTGGCCGACCTTCAGCTACTAAGGTTGCAAAATTTTCGTCTAGAGGTCCCAATTCAATATCTCCTGCCATTCTCAAGGTGAAGTATTAACTCATTTTTACTATTTATTCTCTTACACTCGAATTGTCTCACAAGTTACTAAACCTACCCTTTTTTTTTTTAAGTACAGCCGGATATAGCAGCACCAGGTTCAGGTATACTCTCAGCTGTTCCATCAAAGACAGGATACGAATTCATGTCAGGAACATCTATGGCTGCACCTATCATTTCCGGAATCGTCGCACTTCTTAGACAAAAACGCCCTGACTGGTCTCCTGCCGCAATCCGATCCGCGCTCGTTACAACGGGTAAAACATACATATATATATACTAATTATTCAGACAAAAATATTTGTTTCTTGATCCCCAAGAAACACCCGCGTAATAACTTAATAACCATTTCAGCATTGCAAACCGACCCATCGGGAGAGCCTATTGCAGCCGAGGGTTCACCACGCAAACTCGCTGACCCATTTGACTACGGAGGCGGACTCGTGAACCCCGGGAAAGTAGCGGATCCCGGACTTGTCTACGACATGGGCCACAATGAATATGTTCATTACTTGTGCTCTGCAGGCTACGATGATATATCCATCTCAAAACTACTTGGAAAAAATAACACTTGCCCTTCTCCAATGCCATCAATGCTTGATGTAAACTTGCCATCCATCACAATCCCATATCTCAGTCAAGAGATCACTATCACTAGAACCGTGACTAATGTTGGACCGGCTGGCTCAGTTTACAAAGCTATGATCCAAGCGCCTCAAGGTATTAACCTTCAGGTTAGTCCCGAGACTCTTGACTTCAGTTCCAACACCAACAAGATTACATTCACGGTCAAAGTCTCAACGACTCATAGATCAAATACTGATTACCACTTTGGGAGCTTGACTTGGATTGACAATGGAGGTCACAATGTAAGAATCCCTATTTCTGTGAGAACAAGAGTTTTGCACTACAAGTTCTAACAATATTAGTAACGTTCTAGTATAATATTGTTATTGAACCAATGTGTATTATAATTTTGTTTTCTATCAGAGAGGCAACGTAAATGTGATAAGAAGCCCTTTTTTTTTATCACTATGTTTCCAAATTGGTTCTCTTATCTTAATGTAAGAAAATATAATATAAAATTATAATTGGGCCTAGATTCAAGAATGTGAAACTTGCTATAAGCTCCATGTTCGATTCTATTGTGTGAAAACTTTTGGACCACTTGGTCACTAAGGTTCTAGATTGGGTGGATTTGTGGGAAACTTTTAATCAATGGCTCACCTCCAAATTAGCAAAAATCCTTTGGTGAAATCCGAATATTTGATGCTAAATCTTGGAAATAATTTACAAATGTAAAAAATGAGAAATGAAGAGAGAATAGAATACTTGAAACTAAGATGTAACATGTGAAGGAGAAAAAAAAAAGTGAAATAACATCAACCGTCCAATAAGCCTATACTAAGAATAGGGCAAGATTCATTGTTTTATCTTTTCTCTCTGTCCACCAAAATCACATAAAATGACTCAATGCTAGCTAACTTTGGTGCATATTCGTAGTTAAAGTGGGTTTAAATCTTTGTGAGATAAAAACAAGACGTTAAAGTAGATTCTGACTAGTTTCTTGATCGATTGAGTCGCAGAGAACCAATAAAAAACCAATGATATATATTAGTTAAAAGTGGATTAAAAAAAAAAAGACTACTATAGTCTAATACATGGAACCTATCTAATATTGGTACATGTTCAAAGTTACTAAAAAATGTGACATTCGATATGTGAAATAGTTTGACTGTGTAATATAAATTCTAAACAAATTGATTTCACTAGAGGTTGTACAAACTGATTATGAAAATAGTCAGTATGATTATTTGACCAAAAAAAGAAGAAAATTGTCAAAACAAAATTATAAACTTTTTAATTTGGGACGAAAAACATGAATTTTCGAAATCTCATTTATGTCTTAATTTTTGTAACCTTATAATTAAATGGACTAATTTCGTTAATTTGGCCATTTAAGATACACTGTTAAATTTCTGTTAACAAAACATTCTCGGGAATATTTTTTCCGCTAAAATGACGTCGTCTTTATTAGAATATATATTAATTAATTCTCTATTATTTTATTTGAGCCATATAAATTAAACACTTTCTTCTAAACTTTTCTACTATATACAAACATATTATCCAAAAATAAAAACATTTTTCACTAGATATTTTCCAATCTTACCACTTTAAAGACCATGTCACTCACATGTAAATGTGATTCGCATCGGATTCTACCAAAGCAAAACGATTGGTTTTGTCACTATACCAAATCAATCGTATAAGTATTATATATTCTTATAGTCTTATACATGTTACTTTTTATATTTAGTATCATTACCTTTGGTTGTATCCTAGATATGAATCATATGCATAAAAACAAGAAACCATTTGTTCTTATTATAATAATGTTTACAAATTAAGTAATACGGTAGCTCTCAAAATTACTCTATTAATAGATTGAAAATGTTATTACAACCATCGGTTGTTGTATGCGGAGATCCAACACGATTTGACTACTTCATATATATATATCTAGACTAGAGTTTATATTATGTTTTTGGATTGTTATATTCAGAACTGAGTCTGAAACTTAAACTCGATTTCATTTTAAAACTGCACGCATTCATAATCATATAACCTTGTACGTAACGAGTTGCGTAATCATATGTTGTTGTATATTATATAAACACTGAAATGGAAGTAACTTGGATTTAGCAATAGTTTAAAACTTTATAATAACGAATTACCTATTTTTATCAACATATATATGTGATTGGACTTGGATGCATGTTCATGAATCGTTGTCAAACTTATTAAATTTCTATTATTACTATTTTTTTTTGGAAAGCTAACAACGACTTTGTCAAATAATGACACTAATGCATTATGTAAGAATCTTATTGAAAATTACATTATGGAAGAAAATAGATGTATTTGTCTTTATGGTTTTTTTTTTGTCAACGAATATATTAATAATCCAAACTGAATAATTTTGTCATTACAGTTTTTATACTGTGTTCGTTTTTAAAAATAAAAAATAAAATAAATATCCATACACTCAGACACAAAAACAAAACAGGTTATATGATCGTGTTCCATTCGCTATTTAAATCCGTAACTTCTAGATTTTTGTTAGAATTCTTTAGAATATCAACAATTTGAACTCTAGTATAACAATATATTATTAGAATTGGCTATTTCTACTAGATTTAAATTATTGATTCATCTTGATTCTTCTCTGGTTTCGAATTTATATTCAATGTAAGGTTAACAAAAAAACTTAACTTAATCAAAGTCTTAAGATTAAGACTCTTTTTTTAGTGATATTTATTTATTTTTATTTATATTTAATTATGGTATGATATTTAAGATAAGAGTGGTAAACTCATTTGTTATAAACTTATCGGATAATCCGAAAATATACCATAAAACATGTAGATGATTAAAGATATATGAATCCTACCTACAAGAAAAGAATTGAGTAACATCGATCACTCGGTTTTAAACCAATCAAACAAAGCTATCCATCACACAAGTGATAAGATTGGCCATTTTAGCAATCTTCGACCAAACCATGTGAGGCTATACGTTTTTGGTAGGGCTATTTACTCTTCTATGGTGGGGCTATTAATTCAGAAATTGGTACCATTTTTAATATAAGCTTCAAAAACGAATATGACAATTACGAGTCATCTCTCCGGTGTCCCTTCTCCGCATTTCTCACTTTAGAATTTAAGTTTTGTTACGACGTCTAATTTTTTCATAAACTTCTAATAAAAATGTATTAATCTTTGGCTTAAACATATATAAATGATGATATGTAGGTTGCGTGATTCTAGACCGATAACCTCGTTTTCAGCTATATTAATGAAAATTAGTTGAGTTAAACAAAAATTGAATAAGTTTGTATAAGTGATTAGAAAATGTAGCTATACCAGTGAAGTTAAGGCCAAGATTAAAGTCTTAACCTCTATGTTTAATTAGAGTGACAATGGCTTAAGTCTTCTCCAAAAGGCAAAGTTGACTAACGTTTGTCCCTTAATCTCCTGCTTGCGTATGTAAGAGGAGACCAATCATAGATATTTAACTACACTACTTAGATCTATGAAGTATTATAAAATTTAATTTGTTATGTAGAACCATAATAAATGGCTCGTTTGATAAATTGTCGGCTTTGAATATTTACTCCATATACATTTAACAAAAAAATATATATAGTTGTATACAATATTGTATTTATATATTGGAAAATTTGCAGGCGTCATAGATGAGGGGACTCGATCGCGAGAGGACATGAAGTATTATGTGAGGTCCATGGAAGCACCTAGATATGTAGATTTGACTTTAGAAATTATTCTAAGTTAGTTGAGATTCAGATTCTAATTCAGTTATTGGAGCAATATTTCATTTATATAATGTGCCGCAAATTATGTACTAATTCAACAATGTGATTAGTCAGCTTAGGGACTTAATTACATCATTGTACAACAAAAATCAGCAACTTTTAATTAACTGATTGATGATATGTAAATTTCATTAAAAGAATTAAGACCCTAATTAAAATGTCTCTATAAATCATAAATCACGATATTATATTATCTAAGATTAAACTAAAGAAACCATAATCACTATAAAAAAAAACATGGATAACCCTCAAATAGTAACCCTAACCATTCTTATCAAAAACATCTGGTATTCATGCATGCATAGATCAATTAGCAACACCAACATAATCACAGAAAACAAAACATATATACATAAACCACACATAATAACCTTCTTAAATGTTAAAACCAAAGCTTAATTAAGATCCAAGTCTCAAAACCATATAGCAAATATATCCAAAATAAACATCCCATGGAAAGTACAGATCCATAGATGGGAAGCCATTTAGCTCTAAGGGGTGGTTCCCTAAGAAGTTTTCCGGACGTGGCGGTCCCTTATGATTCCCATCTGCATCATCTATCTAGTGTCTCTTCAGTATACACATTTCAAATTCCGACAATCATTTTTAATGAAATCAGTGCTCAAAAAAATGTCGATAAGTTTATAAATATCTATATATATTGTTTTATAACGTATGAGGCATACTTGACGTTAAAAAAAATTGAGAGTATAGGCCAAAATCAATGTGTTTTGAGAAGCTAGCATTTTACAGCTTTGATTATTAATCATCATATTATATTTATAGTAAATATATATCTTTTCAATTGGTCCCCACTACACCCCTTAAACGATACTTTTAGTTCATCTTTTTTTGTACCTCATTCTCATCACACAAAAATTTACATAAATTTGCGGGTGCAAATGTTAAAATTACCCTACTATATTACATGTATTCAAAATTTTATAGTTTTGTTTATGATTTAATACTATATAGATAACTGGATAATTAACTAAAACCACGATCTCAGTTGAATCCAGTTAGGTACTCATTATCAAAAAAAATTACAAGAGAAAAACCGGCAATGCACCGAAGATGAAACCGGGTAGACCTGTTTTTGCGAAACCCTAAAAGCCATAATATGGTTTGCTCTCATTGCTACTTTCTTAATTGTAAGTCCATATTTTTGCTCTTAGTATAGTAACAATTGGTATATCTTTTTGGTCGATCAAGAGTTTAAGAAGCAATTGTATTAATAATTACTATAGATGTAACAATATATATTTCAAAGTTTGAACTAATTGAACTAATAGGAGTATCTTGCTAAGTTCAAACTGAACTAAGTGTATAAAATTTTTTCAAATAATAGATGTAACAATATACATATTGTGAACAAGATCTTTGTCTACTTATAAATAGTTAAATAATTTCATCATACGCATATCAGAAACTTGAGCTAGAGAACAACCGCACTAACTTATCATTGATGATGACATGTTACTACTACTAATACTCATTGTTCTGTTTATGTTCTATCAGCATTGGAACTTAGTTCAAAATATACAAAAATCCACAACAAGTTATATTATTCGATCTAGATTTGTATAAAGACCTCTTTAACAAACACTAGTCCATAAAAGGTTACCACATTTCAACTTTTAACCAAAAAAAGAACAAAGGTATTTGGTTGGTAATGTGTAAAGGTCTAAGTTATACGTACGATCAGAAATCAAAGCATCTACTTTTTGGTTTTTTTAAATTCGTTCTCGAAAGAAATCAATAGGATTGAGAGTCACATGCATTTTTGAATAATATTAAGAATTGCTTTGTTCAAAAAGTCTCATTGGGAAAAGTTTGGAGCTCACTTTAAATTATATAATTATTATATATATATATTTTTCGAAAAAGAGGCATACAATAAACATGTAACTAAACTTGATTAATTTAATCACCAAAACATACTTATAGTGTTTTTTGTAATATCTTTTTATGTGTTTGTGGTTACAAATGTGTTAATTAACATTGCGTAGTTAAAATGGTCTTTGTAGAATTGTAGTTGTTTGTGGTTACAAATCAATTTGATTGATATCGTTTTCATTCTTTGTCGAGTTCTCCTAGAGTTATCGTTTTCATTACAAATATGATGTCTTTAACACATTAAATTACAAATATGATGTGTCAAATAACATTTTTATTTAAGTATATACTATATTATTATCATTTACATAATTACGTATAATTCTACATAAATTTTACCCTAGAGAAAACTTACATATAATATAACATTCTGGAAGCTTGAATTACATATAATTCCTTAAACAAAAATTTCTTAATTTTCTATTCAAAAATCTGTTTTTTTTTTAGCTTTATATAATTTCTTTTTTGGTTAAATATCTTTAAATACGATTATGTAAGTATCTAGATATTTTAGAAATTTATATATTTGCGTAAATGTCATTATTTGAATTTAGATTCCGGTAACCAGTTGAGTTGGACATACCTATCATTTTTATGAAACGTGCATGCTAATCCAAATACTGAGATATCCCAAAAATTCATAAAACTGAGATATCCAAAAATTCCAAGAAATTATCTCAGCTCTTCACACAAAACTTAAAAGGTATTAATACCAAATTCTTTTGAAACATTTTTTTTTTCATTTTCCTTTTAATTTCTTACAAGATTTCCTACGACAAAGTTTTTTGTAGGATTTTAGTTAAAAATTTCTACAATTGTCTCACTTCCGTTTTTGTAGTAATCTTTCTATCGATTTCCTACGATATCTGTTTTTTTGTAAAAATTTGGTAGGATTATTTCTTACCAAAAATTTTAGTAGGAAAAATCGTAAAAAAACATGTAGTGATATTGTAATAAAAGCTGAGCTATATTTTTAATACAAATTCCTAATATCACATATTCAACACGTAAAATAACAACTAATACTATATAGTATATATATCTTCAACAAACAACAGCTCAGGAAAAAAAAAAAAAAAAAATATCGAATCTCTTTTGTCCCACTTCAAAATTTGTAATGTTGATTTTATAATAATTTTTTTTTTGTAGAATCGGCCACAAAAAAAGCAAAATAAAATTAAAAAAAAAAAAGTGTGTAAGGATGAGTCATGCATGATTGGGTAAGGCTCACAGCTTAAGGCTCTTGCTCGTGGATTGGCCTTGTAGGGACGATACGTCCTGAGGCCGTACATTCATCTTCCCACAACTTGTCTTTTAACCGGTTTAGCCAGTTCGATTGAGACAACTTATGCATATGATGTTTTTTGCTTTTATATATCAAAAAAATAAAATAAAAATCTTTCGTAATCAAACCCATTGATGATGATGATAAATTGGTGTTTTTCGATTTTAATTGAAGCATCATAATGACGTTCTTTTCTTCATGTCTATCCATTTCTTTTTGAGTAAATAGATCAATTACATTCTTCATAATATTATGTATGTTACAAAAATCTGTCACATTAGATTCCGGTAACAAATTTTTTTGTTATATGGTCTTTTGATTTATATATCGTTTCAATGGTAATAGTAGTTTGAGTAGACAAATCCGTTAACACTTTCATCATTTTTTGTGGATAATAAACTACCGCAAACCAAATTTATTTGTATGTAAAAATAGTCTTTAATTTTTTGCAAGTTTTTCCGTTTGAAAAAAATTGTTGCATAAAAAATAGAAATTTGAAACGTTAAATAAAAAACGATCTAACCAATATACGGATTTATCGACCGCAACCATTCAAACCATCTTTTACTTTTGGAAAATGATAAATTTGTAAAACGTCAATTGGTAAAGTAAAAAAAACACCAACCCATACGAACGAAAAATTCAACACCTACATAAATTATCTACCTACCGAAACTTTTTTATTTATAACCCAATAATAATAAAGTCAACAATCAATTTAATGCTATATTATAAACTCTAATTAATTATAAAGTAAAACTATTTCAATTTTATACGCCGAGTTTCCATTGGTAAAAAAAAAAAACTTTATAATACTGTATTTCACATTATATAATAAAGTTTGAAAAAAAACAGAGTATCCTCACGTCACCTTCTATCTCTGTATACCTTCATTGCACTATAAGTAGTACCACAACCACGAACTCCAAAAACATCATCTCATAACCCAAAACACACACAAATCTCAAGATTTGCTTATCTCTCTCATTAACCTTCTTGCTCCCTTTTCACAACCATGAGTCTTCTTGCAGATCTTGTTAACCTTGACCTCTCAGACAACACTGAGAAAATCATCGCTGAATACATATGGTTCGTCTTCTACCTTCTTCCTCTAGCTTTTTAACCCATTTGGGTCTCTCTGAATCTTCTTGTTCTTACCAGAGAACAAGACCATGAGTTTTAAAAGTCAATCTTTCCCATTGGTCTCTAATTTGGTTTTTTCTTGAAACAGGGTTGGTGGTTCTGGTATGGACATGAGAAGCAAAGCCAGGGTAACTTTTAATTAATCTTTCTTTGATAAATTAGTAACTTTCTTGTAAAGATTTGATTAGATTTGAATTACTAAGTCTCTGGTTTGTTGAATTACACAGACTCTCTCTGGACCTGTGACTGATCCATCAAAGCTTCCGAAATGGAACTATGATGGTTCAAGCACTGGTCAAGCTCCTGGCCAAGACAGTGAAGTCATCTTATAGTAAGTAAAGCCCTTTTCAAGATTTTCTTGAAATTACTCTTTCTACTTCAAATCTTTTCGATTTTTTTCTTAATAATTGGTTTCTTTTGTGTTTCTTAGCCCTCAAGCAATTTTCAAGGATCCTTTCCGTAGAGGCAACAACATTCTTGTGAGTTTGTTTAAACTTTGGTCTTTTCTTGTATATGTTCTGTTTTTTTAGGTATACAAGATTTTTAAAACCTTGTTTTGTAACGTTTTGATTAGGTTATGTGTGATGCTTACACTCCTGCGGGCGAACCAATCCCTACGAACAAGCGACACGCTGCAGCTGAGATCTTTAACAACCCTGATGTTGTAGCTGAAGTGCCATGGTTTAATCCAAATTCCTCTGTTTTTTTCGGTTTCTTGATGGTTCTTGAATACTGATTTTTCTCTATGAATTTAGGTATGGAATCGAACAAGAATACACTTTGTTGCAGAAGGATGTGAACTGGCCTCTTGGATGGCCTATTGGTGGCTACCCTGGCCCTCAGGTACATTCCGTTTCCTCGGTTTTTTCTTCGTTTCTCGTCTTCGATTTTTCTCTGTTCTCGGTGTCTGAATCTTCTCTTGCAGGGACCATACTACTGTAGTATTGGAGCTGACAAATCTTTTGGGAGAGATATCGTTGATGCTCACTACAAGGCTTGTTTGTATGCTGGAATTAACATCAGTGGTATCAATGGAGAAGTCATGCCTGGTCAGGTAATCATAACAAAGTTATAAAAAACCACTTATGACTTAAAAGTTTCAATATTTTTGCTTAACCAAATTGTTTTTGTTGAGACAGTGGGAGTTCCAAGTCGGCCCATCGGTTGGTATCTCAGCTTCTGATGAAATTTGGATCGCTCGTTACATTTTGGAGGTACAGTCTCAAACCATTCACTTTGAATTCTAATGAAATGTAAACTTAAAACACAATTTTTGATGGTTTTAAAAACAGAGGATCACAGAGATTGCTGGTGTGGTTGTATCTTTTGACCCGAAACCGATCCCGGGTGACTGGAATGGAGCTGGTGCTCACACCAATTACAGGTAAAAAGATTCATGAAATCTTATAACTTGTTAACCTTTTACAATGTTTTTGAAGAAATATGAAAAATGGTGAATGGTTTTTTTTTCAGTACTAAATCGATGAGGGAAGAAGGAGGATACGAGGTGATCAAGAAGGCGATCGAGAAGCTCGGATTGAGACACAAGGAGCACATTGCTGCTTACGGTGAAGGAAACGAGCGCCGTCTTACTGGACACCATGAAACTGCTGACATTAACACTTTCCTTTGGGTAAAAGATATTTACAACATTACTCTATTTGTAAAGATTTTATCTTTGTACTGATATCTTTGTGTTTGGATATGTTTTAAAGGGTGTTGCAAACCGTGGAGCATCGATCCGAGTAGGACGCGATACCGAGAAAGAAGGGAAAGGATACTTTGAAGATAGAAGGCCATCTTCAAACATGGATCCTTACGTTGTTACTTCCATGATTGCTGAAACCACACTTCTCTGGAACCCTTGAAGACCGAGATCCAAAAAAGTCTTGAAACATTGCTTCTTCTAATTTGGTTTCTTGAAAGTTCCAAGATTGTCTTTTTCCTACAGCTTATCTTATTTACCGGCTAGTTGCAACTGCCGGGGTTTGTGATTTGGGTTTTGGGTTATGTGGTTAAGACTTAAGAGCAAGTCTCTTTGCTATGTTTGTCTGACCTTTTTTAAGTATTTGTACTAATAATACGATCTCACAAAAGGCCTCTTCATGTATCAATGCTAGAGACTAAAAGATCTCAGTTATTAACAGTCCAATATATATATATAAGATACAATTTCGTTAAGGCTCTTTTCACGGCCCTTGAGCCAAATATGTCTGGCTTTGGCTGGTCTATTGGCTAATGATCTTTTATTTTCATGATGTAACATCAATGCTGGTCTTGTCTGGTGCGTTTTTGTCTATATGATCCGCAAGATCATTGCATACTCATCATTGACTATTTGAACCACAATGTCATCACTAGACTCAAGCCTAGGTAGGCTGAGTCGGTGTTGTTGTTGTTACCATATGACTATCTCCAAGGACACTTTACTTCCTTAGATGGTACCAATCATTAGCAGTAAAGCTCTTTGTCTCTTTTTGTATGAAGCAAACATACAAAGTAACAAGCTTGGGTCCATAGCTCAGTGGTAGAGCAATTGACTGCAGATCAATAGGTCACCGGTTCGAACCCGGTTGGGCCCTGTTTCTTTTTATCTTTTACATTACAATTTTTTGTCATGGGCCGTGACTAATCCATCTAAGGCCTCTATTACCCTTAGTGAGAAATCTAATTCTCTCGTCACATGGATCAGCCCAATGTAGTGAACACGTTAAAACTTGTAATGGTTCTTATTTTCTTGCTTTTTGTTTTTTTTTAAAACCCAAATCATTTTGTATCTTAAACAAATTAGAGATATAGAAAAGAAAGGCATCACCACCACTGTGTGTGGTAATATAGAAATTGGAAAACGTATGCAACTTTCTACTTTCCTCACCAACCTAGGGATGTGAATGAGCAAACATCTTCATCTACAAAACCTTTTATAAAACTAGATTCATTTTAGTAATGATGCATGTCAATCCACTTTCCTTAATTGTAATTCTATACTTAATGTTATATTATTTATACTATTCATTCGAGAAATTCGCGGATCTTAGCCTTTATACTAGTCATTCAAAATCATCGATCAATTAAAATGACGCACAAAGAAGAACGCGCATCATTTTAATTGACTGATATTTAAAGTTTTTACGCATAACTTAAAAAAATACATAACTTTTTTTTAGTTTATCTATTAAAATATTATAAAATTGAAAATGTCATTTAAATTGAAGAAATAACTTTAAAACATCGATTACAGTGACACGGAAATAGTAAACACCAATACACCATTAACAATTACTAAGTCTAAAACCATTTTCAAAACTTGAGCACTTACAAAAATGTTCGAACTTAAGAAAAGAATAAAAACATTATTTTCCACAAACTAACAAAAACCTATTCCGTTACGGAACCATCATATATGTTATTGAAATTGAATTGATTACGAAAACTATTGGATGGACAAGAAAAACTCTTAAACTGACACAACAACAAAATCCAAATCATCCCCACTAATCCACTATAAAGCCAAATTGACTTTAAAAGAATATAATCTAATCATTACAAAGACCAAAAAGCTTTACTAAGACCATAACCTAAATCTTGTATCTTTGCATTGTAATTGTATTTTCTTCAATGTGACAACCAAATTTATGATATTTAATCACTTTCGAAAAAAAAAACTCTATATATTTTCGTTGTCTATAACAAGGACTTGAAGTCCCATACTTATTAAGATATTAATGCACGAAATAAGTATACATAAGGGACCGTTGGCTATACGTTGGATATGCACTATGCACTATGCAATTTCACAAATCCAACTAACACACAAAATATAAAAAATAACATTTTCTCCATGGCATTATTTAGATTGCCGTATCCATTGGTGGACCATTAAAGCATAGAACCAACACCACCTACTTCTTTTTTTCTTTATACATTTATTTTCATCATATTCATTAGCCTTGCCACTATCCCACAAGTTTCATCTAACTCTCTATCCTTCCACAATGCTCCCATTTACCAACTACTACGTTTCTTCACCTTCCATGTCCGAGAAGAACGTTAGCAACAACAATGGTAACAAGAGGAGGAAGAAGAAAAAGCCGACTATGACGGTTTATGATGGAGGAGGAGGAGATGATTTGGCGGTGGTGAAGGCGGCGGCGTGGGCTTGGTACTTAAGGAAAGAAGATAAACCGATGATGAGAGAGTTTGATATAACTAGGGCATCAAGAACACCTCGACCTACACGGTATAAGATCGAAGCGACGAAGAACTTGATCCTCTCTGAGAATAGGGTTTTGGCTGAGAATAGGTTTTCTAGTAAGTCTCCTCTTTGGTATACTAATTACTCATCGTTTCGTGGGGATCAAGAAACGCAATACTCTCGTCTTCTTGATACTTACGAAATCAAGAACATCTCCAAGAGGCTTAACATTGATGATACTAGCTTCTCAGTGAGTTCAAGCAATGGTTTGTGGCACGACGGCGATGATCATCATCACAATCATACTAATAATACTACAAATAATGACAAGAGTTATAATGGTGGCTTCTTGAAAAAGGTGAGCAAGAGAAGTTTGTGGAAGGGAATGATTGTGATGAGTCCAGGGTCGACGGTTTGCGGGAGAAGCGATGACGTGGCATCGCAGGCCGGGAGGAGAACGGTTAAGGTTGCGGCGGCGGCGGAGGCTCTGGTCAGGTCGGCAGGAAGTGGCAAGAGTCAAAGTGGTCGTCGCTAACTTTAGTAGTGGTTTCTTGGGTTGTTGAAACTTTAAAGACTTTTTAGGCTGGATGGGACTTTCTTTTGAACATATTTTTTTGTTTGATTAAATTTTTATATTTTTTTAATTCCACTTTGTGATTTTCACCAGCTTTGTATTTTAAACAAATAGTAATAAATCATAAGTATATATGTATATATATAAAAAGTTTAATTGACTTGTGAAGAAATATTACAACTACACATGACTTGCATCTTGAGCTTGGATGAATCATGAACCTATAGGAAGCTTCAGCAGATCCTCTCTGGGCTCAGAGTTGTTTTTCCTTTAAATGGGCTGCAGATGAGTTAGGCCCAAATGTGAAAGTGTGTTTTGTTAGTTAAGTTAACAAAGAAATAATGGTTTTTTTTTTCACAGTATACTTTAATAACTCTAAGATCATCATTATCCATAGTCTCTTAACAAATCTTAAAGCTAAGATTTGTTAAGAAATGTCTCTTATCCATACTCGTTTTTACGATAAACTTTAGTCATAGTGATTTACAATGTAGAGTATATGTAAAACGAAATGTCATTTTGTAAAATAAAATCTAGGTTTGTTGTGGCCTCACTAGTGCATGAAGATTCCTATTCTTTCTTTTTTTCAGTCTTTTCCATCTTTTGACTGAGTACCAACTACACTTTATGTCTGCCATAGAATTATTGATGATCGTCCTAAGCACATAAAAATGAAACTTTAACCCATATCTTTTAGGGTGGGCATTTTAACTGAACCAAACTAAACCAAACCAAACCAACCGACCCAAACCAAACCCAATCCTACACTCAAATCAATTGGTTCTGTTTCTTTTCAACCCAAACGGTAAACCGAAGCGAACCAATAACCCAATGTGTTTTTAATTAATTAATTAGTATTAATAATATTATTGTAAATATATAACCTTACCCACATTACATTTGTTTATAACTTCGCATGTTTGATTTAATTTTTTGTTTTTCTAATAATTTACTTTAATTTTAATGTAGTATGTCTTTATTTTCCATGGTTCAAAGATAATTAGATTCAACTATGTCTAAAACTTTATATACTATATATTATATATCAAACAAAGGCTTGTAAGTTGTAACATTAGTTGACTTTTCTGAATCGAATAAAAACCAAACCAATTTAAAGCCAAAACCGAACAAAACATAAACCAACCCGAACACAAACCAAACCAAACTATTTTGGTTGAGTATGGTTAGAATTTTTTGAAAGCTGAATAAAACCTTTGTCATATACCAACCCATGATAATTTGAAGATGCACAAAAAAAGGTTGATTATGGAATTTCAAAACTAAACTACAATGATGATTAAGACCAAAAACTAAACTACAATGATGGTAATTAAAATGTGAAAGAATAAGAAGAAAAAAAAAAAGAAGAAAGGAACGTCAATGTCGGGAATAAAGAGAATAATAAAAAAATGAGTTTAAGAGAAGAGTTGTGGAACTAAGCTGTCGGCTACTTGACTCAAATCCTATCTCAAAGTTAAGGCTGACCAGCTCATCTTTGGCCCCTACTTCACACTTCCCTAACATTTTCAAATTTTTAAATTGTATCATACTTTTGTTTTTGTTTTTGTTTTGATATAAAATTTAATGTTTTGTAATGGAAAATCCAAAAAAATACAGTGTACAATTATTAGTTAAATAACACTAGATTTCATTAGAGGTTTTATAATTCATAATCAAATAATATAAATTTGTTGATTTTTTTATAAATCACTTTAAATACTAGTTTCAATGCACTTCTCGTAATTAATTTCCAGTTGATAAAAATTATGAGTGTTCTAACTTTTCCGATATTTTACTTATTACTGTTAAGGTTTTTCTAATTCCGCTAGAGATTTAGAAAAAGATAAAAATGGGATAAAATAAATTTTAATAAATACGTTAACAAAATTTAGTGTTCCGATTTACAGTTTTAACCATAGTAGATAAAAACAAAAAAGGAGAAATTTTTGTATTTTTTTAACTGAAAATTAGTTTTCATATTTTTTGTAAAGATAATTTAATATTTTTCTTACAAATATTATATAAAGAAATATAATTTTGTCGTGTTGCAATGCTTGATGCTAAATGTATTTTGTCTTAGGGTTACATAATAAAATCCTAACTATATTTTGGTTTAATACTTGTCTTATAACTCATATTCTAGATTTTGTGTTGGGTTTGACGGCGCCAAATATAATTGATTCTCTAAAACTAATGTATTTGCTTAATCCCAAAAATAGATTGATCAAAAGAATCATATAATATGGTACATCTCCCTTGTGACCTTGTCCGAGTGTTGTTAATTGATATTAGTTTTCTTTATTTGTCACATGTATCTTTGTGGTTCATCCATTGCATCTTTGGATGTTGTGATCTTGATTTCGGTTTGTCTTACTAATAATTTACTAAATATCATAGAGACAATAAAATACAAAGCCATGCTTGTTTGTCTCTTCTCTTAAACTTATTTTTGATTTATGTAATCAAGGATTATGTTGTAACTTGTAAGCAAGTTATTTTCCAATCAAATATATATGTTCATGACAATAATTGTAACCACTAGCATTGACTAGTTGGTGACTAAAATGTTATAATGTGGATTTTGGTGGGAGACTAGTTAGACAAAAGAACATCCATCAGAGTTCTATGACCATATATAGATTACAATAACAAAAATCTATTAAAGTAAACAAAGTTAAAAAATGTTATTTACTGACAGCGATCACCGAAATATATAGAAAAACTAATTAAATTGCATATTTATAATAAATAGTTTTAAAATATTATTTAGTATACCGATTATAAAATTAACATAGTTTCAATCTTTGTAGAAAATATTAAAATGTGTATATTATAGACTATGAAAATAATCAAAATTACATAAAATATACTAGCATCTTTATTTAATAATTTTTGTTTCAAGTTTTTCATGATTATATTATAATGAAAAATACTTGAAAATGTTCCCAAATGAAAATAAATTATATTTAACTATGTAAAAATATCCAATATTAACTTTAACAATTATTAGTATAAAATTTGATTAATTATTAATTAATTTTCTATTGTACTTTCATAGTTTTGAGTTAAACTATACATCTTATTAAATAGTTTACTTCACTTTATTAGTAGCCACAAATTTAGACATTCGTCTTAAAGTAAATCTAAACTCTTTTGGATTATTGTACTAGAAAAGTTGCACCATAAAATAAAAATAAAACAAAAGCACTTCTGAAATATTCTCAAATCTAAATCTCAATTTTTTTTTCCTTTTTTCAATTTTTTTTTTCTTTCATCCACAAGTCTTTTCAACAACAAGCCGCAGTGACAAATATAAAGATATTTAAATTTAACAAGTTAATATGAACCATATAATATACAAAAACATTACAACCACAAAAATCTACATGAACACTTTTAATTATTTTTGTAGGACATCTTCAAAAAACTATGTACCGTCCGATTAAACACAATCGAACGAATCGATCCACCATAAGACTCTACTCCCAACCGTATCTGAATAAAACCCGTTTCTTCAGAGGAATCTGCTACAGTCAGCTTTAGCGAAACCAACTCTTCTATTGGTTACATCAAACTCAACCCAAAGGTTTTGTTGATGAACGTTCCCGATTATATTACTAGCTGCACCAAGCATACTCGACCGTCCGATTCCAACGCAGTGAACTCCACCTCCTACGTTAACAAGAACCCTCTCTTTCGGAACAAGTATCTCAACTCCTCTAATAAACTCAAACACAAGATCACCTATCAACCGTTGGATCATCGCCACGTTACCATCGAAACACATGTCAGCTGTTCCACCGTACACGTAACCTTTCTTTAATCTCCGCCCTACACGTCTCACTACCTCTCCCCTCACCGCATCGTAAGCTGCGTCAACCAAGTGAGTAAACTCGGATCCTGAATCAACCATCGTTTGACCCGACCCGCCTGCATCGGGTCTAAAAACCGAACCGGAAATATTCAGCTTCTTTAAACCGAATTTAATCCCAATCATCGGTACAGTATAAGCCAACGGATCAAGATTCGGCATTCGTTGACTTTCAGGAAAAGTCAACAAAGAAACGTATTTAAAACCGTGCGAATTCGGGTTATCTCCGAGGTAGAACGAACCGGTTGGTGTAAAACCGGGCCGGTTCGATTTCGGTGGAATACAATAAGAGAACCTCGAAACCTTAGCTTGAGAGATAAAAGAGAGACGACCACGGTTCATTCCCAAAATACCCCTATCTTCAGAAGACTCAGTAGCGCAACCAAGAATCAAAGGAGGGGTAATTTCGGTATTTGAGAAAGTTATTCTCTCTTTTACAAGATTACCCTCAGCAAAAGTACCATCAGCGTAGAAGTAAGAGTAATGACATAACCGGTTCGAGTCACAAGAAGTGGGAAGTGTGAAATCTGGGATTCTTGGTTTACAAAGAGGGTGAGAGCAAGGTAAGGTAGAGAAAGAAGAAGACAAAGAAGGGTCAAAAGATGTCTTTGGTGGAAGCTTCTTCTTGCGATGGCACTGGATCCAAGAAAGTTGGCTACCAGTATCAAGAACCATTTGTTGAGCTTGTGGTGGTGTTCCTATAGGTAATGAGATGGTTAAAGCCATTGAGTATTTGAATCTTGATCTGAAGTTGTATGGATGAGACGACGGAGATGGGTTTTTCCGGGAGAGGAGGGAGGTTGTGAAGGTGGTGGAAGGTGGGAGAGGGAGAGAGGTTAGTGGGAAGTGGAGGGAGAGTGAGGTTGAGAGAGAGATGTAGTTGAGGAAGAAGATGAAGAAGAAGAGTGGTTTTGTAATGGGAGACATTTTTGTTGTTGTGAGTTGTGAAGTGAGAGAGATGATGGAGAGTAATGGGGATGGTGTGAGTGTGTTATATAGACACTTAACGTACACGTTTTGTTACTTAATTTTTCAGGTTTATTATAAGGTTTTATTTTATTTTTTGGTTTGGGGGAAATATTGTTTTGGGGTTTTAAGGAAGGATATACAATTTTCATCTAATTAGTATTTTCTGAAATAATTATCATTTTCCCTGAAACAAATAGATGATTTTTTTCAATAAATTAATTAATTATCTATATAAAAAACATTAAAGTAATTATCTAAAATTATGAAAATATATATTAAAGGCTAATCTGGATTTAGAAGATAAATAAGTTTTGTCCCAAAAATTTCTTAGTTAAAAAAAACATATGTAACATATTTTAATAATATTTTTTTTTTTAAATACCAAAGTAATTTGTAAATGATAATATAGCGGAAATTTTTTGTCAAAAATATATGTATGTTTTATTGTATTTTTCCGCATTGTTACATAATATTGTTCTATACTTATATAGATTAATTTTATCAATTAATAGTTCGAACTACTGATTTAACAAAATGATTCTAGGCAAATTTTTTAATTTTTTTTTTTAAGAATCATTTTTTATTTTTTTTTTAAGGAATCGAAAGATGGATTTCTACATTGGATCTAAAAATTGCTTACAATCATTTCGTTAGAAAATAGTAGTATTAGTTAGTGACTATTTTATCGATTACAACAAAATAAAGCTAGAGATTTTTTCACTACTGACTTACACCTCATACACAGCTTGCGAACTTAAGAAAAAAGTTTATCTCATATAAGCTAGCTAGTGGACTTTTTAATCGTTATATATAAGTGTTTTTGCCTTCCTTGAATGTGAAGTTCCCACATGTATTTAAACCAGTTATACCTTTGGCTAGATATTTTGCCTATGAATCATAAATTTGTAGCAATTTGATTATACTTTGGTATAATATAGGTATGGTGGCAAATAAGCGAATTATGTGGTTGTGAATTGAACATTTCTTTTCTAATATATAGTACAGTTGAATAATAATTAAGTTTCAATTCTTCGTTTAGTTGTAAGTATGATTTCAAGTAGTTGGATTATGTTAGGTAAGTACTTTATCAAGAAAACAAACAATTATATTTTAATATAATGTTTTTGCAATCAAATATTCGGCAGGTTTGTCATATGAGTTGAAAATCTCTAGTTAAAGGTATAACCTTAAAATAAATTTAGCGTTTGAATGGTTGTGGCTGATAAATTTGTTGTGAATAGAATAGTTTTTTGTTTATCACTCATAAATTATAAATTATAAGTTATAGTGATGCGTACCAAAAAAATTATAGATTAATTTCAAACCGCTTTTATATATAAATTCTTAATAAATTATTGTCCGTATGATCCAAAAATAATGTAGCCTAAACCACTAACGGATTGGTTTATCTTATCCACCATATCTATTCAAAGCATGCTAATTGTTATTATGAAAGAAAGTAAAATCTAACAAATGTTACAAGTGATTCGTCCAAAACTGTTACTAAAACAAGTGATTTGTCAAAAATAGTAATATATCAAAAATAGTATGTTTCTTTAATAATTTCAAGAAAAAGCTTATGTTACTGGGAAATAGGACAAAAGATCTTGAGGCGAAAGCAAATATCAAGTTTTTAGAAACGCGTTTTCTCTTAAATTTGAGACAATGATTTAATAACACATTTTGTCTTTTTATATAACATTCTCTATCAGATTTATTGATAATGATTTATATTTTCTTCTCTAACACTTTTTATTATCATTTCTAAATTTGGGTGGTTACAAACTTTTTTTGGTAAGTGATGTTTTATTATAATTGATTTGTGTTACCACTTTAAAATTTGATAGAACCGATGAGCAAAAGGTGTCACTAGCTTTGCTTTGAAGAACTGAAACCAATAACGCGTTGACGTGAGCTTTTGGTTATTTGTAATTCGATCCCAATTATATTGTCTATTGAATCTTGTGAAAATATTTATTTCTTTTTTTTTCAAATTAAATGTACATTAAAAATATAAAAAATGTATAGTACTAGTGATAACTATATGAATTTAATTTTCGTAGGACCATGTCTATGTTCATGAATCTCATCAACTGTTTTTTTATTTATAACATTTGAGACCATATAAATATAATATAATATTCAAAATCATAGTATGATTTAAACCGTAATATTATTTTTATCGACACAAATTGTAATAGTTTAAACTTATTTCTAGAACTCATTTGTACATATCAAATATGTAATATTCAAAACTATATAGTTTGATTTAAACCGTCGTATAATTTTTTCGATACGATAATCGAATACACGAAATTTATTTAAAGTGTATAAAACTCTTTTCGAAAGTGAATTTAGAGTATATATCAAAGTAGAACCATTGATCTACGATATTAAAATACTCTCTTAATTTGTTAACCAACAAATCTTAAGAATAAGTAGCAATTCTTCACAATTCCGATTTTATTTTATTTTATTTTAGTTTTGTTTTATTAGACGCTTTAAATAATAATGAGTTACGAATAAAACACGACAACATCATATTCCACCGAATTTAGAGTTGTAGAGAAAGCGACGACGACAGTTTTAGTATGCAAACAAATTTTTGAAAAAATATAGCACACTTTAAATCACAAATTTCAATGTCTCTTTCAAACAAAATAAAAACTATATAGTAAAATAAAATTATATACGACAAATCATATGTCAAAGTACTGGAACATACAAAAAGAGTTAGGCAAGCCTCATGATTCTACAGTTCTAAGTCCACTTGTCTTTTGAGTACGGGACCAGACTATGTTATCATTAGCCATTCAACTTAATTATGATATTTAAACTCTATTAGTTAGAGTTATGCTCATGAAGAAGATAAGCTCAAATTGATATATCTCTTTTGTAACATTATTGTTTTTCAGTATTAATGTTATATTGATTCCTCAACAATAAAATACTGTTTTGTACATCTATGTGAGTTAATAGAATTTTTGAAACATCCAAAAGAGGGAATATCAAAACAAACTTGGTAGTCTTTTCTTTTTGTCGTTGTCAAAAAGATTGTTTCAAATTTACATAGTTTCGTTTTCTCAAAATCGATCGTCGTTCTCTCCATACTCAATCCAATTTCCACATTTCTGACACTATCTACCATTATAAGATTTAACTGAAAACATGAGATTTCTGTTCGATTTTAAGGGTTTTAAGATTTGTTCGATTTTGTGGGGTTTTAAGATTTACCGAACAAAATTAAACCTACAAACTTTTTAGATCTTTTGAAATTAATCGAAAGAGTATGTATACAAAAATCGAACACGAAAAGTATCTAGGGCTTTTGAGATATATATATCGAAAGAAATTTTTGGAATATACATATATAGACTATCAACCTCTTAAATATCAACTTGATCTCCTTACTTAACATAGATCTTAACTAGGATAGTTTATGGTCTAAATTGTTCAAAAATACATGAACTACTAGTAAGACCATCATTAACGGAAGATGTGGAAGGATGATGCTTAGTGATAATAAATTAATATATTAACGGGAGATGTGGGAAGATGATACAAGAGGATCCACTCAGCACTTGCCACGTCGTCTAATATCTGAGCCAAACGTTTTAACATGGAGATGAAGACAACGTTGATGAAGGTTATGGTGGACTCCATGAGTAACATGAGGATAGTATTATGGACCCATGCATTTTCTACATAAACGATAATGATTCTTGATTGTCTTAATCCTACTTACTGTTGGCGATACATAGTCCGATGTCGCGTATAATCTCAATAACTTCGACCACAACTTTTTGAGCATAAAAATTTAAATGACCATTGTTTGCAATTTGCATGAAGAATCCATAATAAATTAGCCACATATTCTTTTATGACCATAGACAAGAATTGATCTAGTGCTAACCATTTGCAATATGTTTTGGCTTTAGAAAAGATTTTGGCACCGAGTTCATCCTTTCTTTAAAATCGAAATCAACTCAAGTGTAACAATCTTCAAAGAATGAAAATATAATGAAAACGAGAAATCGTAGTTACTAATTCATCTGTCAGACAATTACCTTTTTTTATAAATATGTGAAATTCGGACTAACCAGTTCTTTCTGATGAATTTTTTATTTTTTTGGAAATTAAAAGTTAATAATGAAACTAAATTTATTTTTCTCTTTTCTTTCTCCACCTACCTCTACTAGCATCAAATATAACGTAATTCTTTTCTAATTTCCGAAGGAGAAAATTCCAGATGAAAAAAACTGAATCCAAAATTATTATTCATTGATGCAAAAGCATAATTCATACATCATACAAAGTCTAGTCTTTACCAACTAATAGATCGATCTTAAGATTATGTCTATATTACTGATGCTAAGCAAGACAAAAATTAAAAAAAAAAAGTTATTAAGAGAAACTTATCATATCATTCATCAGGGCTAATTGAGTTTAACACAATTGAGTCCCCTAAAGTGTTTTTGAGCAGCACGATTTTCTTCTACCGCCTTGTCGACGACCTCTTCGCCTTGCTCTTCGTCAGAAAAGATCGTAAGTAGATGAACAAGAATGTCCATGATACAATCAAGAAGAGAAGCCTTTGAATGATCCATATGTGTACTGATCGATCTCTTGTATTAGATTGCAAGAGAGGGATGATGATGAGTATTTAAAAGTAAAAGTAAAGAGAGGTAGTGGTGTATTTATCTAATTCCTAATGAAAAGTCAAAAAGAGTGACTCAGATGTCCACGAACTAAAAAAAGTCCTCAACACTTCTTTTGTTGATTTAAACCTAAGATGCATATCACTATAAGATACATAGAATTTAAACCGAAGAGATATATACTTTTTTAATTTTTTTTTTATAAAACCATTTTATCATTATTAGAAAGTATTATATCAGATTTAATATATATTGATGATTTATGGTGAAATAATTTATAAATATAGCTAATTGGAAAAAGAGACATGTAGGAGTTTTATGTTTGTCTAGAGATGAAATTACCAATTTTCTCTATCTCTTAAATATTCTTTAATTACTAATTTTTTTTTTGAATTTCTAAGACATATATATTAATTATTTTAAATAAGGATCATATATCATTTTGAAAAAATTATTCATCCCATATTTTTTTTTTCTAATGTACAATATAATAAGTTTTTAATAATTTAAGGGTTATTAAATTTTTGTGTTAATTTTGAAATAATTTCTAAGATCATAATTTTTCGAGGATAAAATTATTTATAAAAAATAATTCTTTGGAGATATGTTTATTTATATAAAATAATTATATGAAAATAAATTAATATTATAAAATTATGTATTTATTTTCCGGATTCCAAGTGAGCTGTTGACTTAACCGAGTGAGCGGTTTGACTTAACAAACTCATACAGTTAGAGAAAACAACGAACGGCCAGGATCAAAACCAATTCCCCAACCACAATCTAAAACCGTCAGATTCAATGGCAATCATGTAAATAATACTAATCCTCAAGGGCATTTCTAAAACTTCACACAGATCACATTTTGTTTCAATTCGAGCGGGTAAACTCATAACAGAGCTCATCGTCTTCTTCATCATCATCATCACCATCGAATCCTAAAACCCTAAAATTTTCACAATCTAAATCGAACAATGCCGATACCAATCATCGAAACGTGCCGTAAGAGAAAGAGGAAGCCCAAAGTTTACAGCTCGTTACGGTTCGGCGAAGATGGGGTTCCGATTAACCGGAACGGATCGTTTCGGGATCAGATTAGGGTTTTTTTGCGGGATTGTGCTGATGTAGAGGATTATAATGTTCGTGGTATGCCTGTTTGGTGTACGCTTCTTGGTCATGAGACGACGAGCTCTGTTGTTCCGCTTTACACCGTTGAAGAAGATGTTGCTCGTTCTTCGGAACCTTATTGCGATCAATGTCGATGCACAGGTTCGTGCGATTGGTTTTGTGGTTTCTGGGTTTGATTTCAATTTGGGTTTAATCTATTTGGTTGATCAATTTGGTGTTTGATGAGATTTTGTGAATTGAGTTTTTTTGGAATATGGATTTGTTTCGATTAGGGTTTACAATTTTTTGTGGGATTGAGATTTTGATTACTGTGTTTGATGATTATGTTGAGATTGAGACTTTTGAGTAATGGGTTTTGGATTGTTCGATTTTGATTTGGTTTCAGATTGAGACTTATGAGTGATGGGTTTTGATGAGTATGAATCGTAAGATGTTGTTACTAAATAGGAATTTGTGAGTATTGATTCAGCTAAGTATTTGATGATAATGTTAACTCGTGATTCTTTGTATTGGTTTCACTGTTTCAGATTAGTATGTAGATTTTAAGATGTTGTTGAGCTGAGAGTCTAAGTACTGGTTTCACATTAGTAATGTATTTTTAAGGTGTTGTAGAATGGAGATTCTGAGTGTTTGAGATGAGTGAGTGTATATGAAGACGTGGGATTTTGGATTCATTTCTGTAACTGATGAGGATCAATGGTTGGATTAGTCAGATTTGGTGGCAGTTCTTGACTTTGATTTTGTGTTTTGTTTAGGGTGGAGCAATCATTTAGTGTCAAAGAGGAAGTATCACTTTATAATACCAACTGATTCTGAGTGGAATATGCCATTAGAAGATGATGTTTTTGATCTACAAATTCATCTCTTACATGGAGTGATTCATGGTAATGGATGTGGTCATTTGATCTCCATCAATGGTATGGAAGGAGGTTCTAAGTATATGTGCGGAAGAGAAATCGTTGATATTTGGGATAGGATTTGTAATAGCCTTGGAGCACGGTAATTGATATCACATTCATCTAGTCTTGTTGCTTTTGTTGGATTTTTTTCTTTTGCATGATTGGGATTTGGGAGATTGATAGAATGTGTTCTTGTTGCAGGATGATAACTGTTGAAGATTTCTCTAAGAAGAGATCTCTTGACCTGAGGTTGCTTTATGGTGTAGCTTATGGCCATTCCTGGTTTGGTAGATGGGGATACAAGTTCTGTCGTGGAAGTTATGGTGTGACCAAGGATGACTATGAGAACGCAATAGAGCTTCTTGGTTCACTAGAACTTGATCAGATAGACGTTGATTTCAGTGAGCATCAACAAACTAAAGATATCAAACAAGTTATTCGGCATTACAGAGAAATGAGTGAAGGTCATTTGAGGACATTCCGAGATCTTTTGCGGTTTATGCTCATCATCAAGTCACATGCTTCTCCCCAAAAGCTTCTTCCTGCGACTCCTCCTCTCCTGACAGATTCTCCTCATCCAAAAAGATCAAACAGGTTGCTTTTGAAGAAAAGTGATATCGCTCATAATGAGAAGTCTCCGAAATATAGGAACTATAGGACTGTGGCAGCTAACTTGGGTAGTAGATGGCCTGTGAGGAGACTGGAATTTGCAGCTGAAGTGATAGTAGAGTCACTGAAAGAGATGAAAGCAATGAATCCAAATGGTATGACTCGGCAAGATGTTAGGGATTCAGCTAGATTGCATATTGGGGATACCGGTCTGCTGGATTATGTGCTCAAGTCTATGCACAATGTGGTCATTGGGAATGTTTTGGTCCGGCGTTATGTTGATCCCATTACACGTATTCTGCATTATACAATACAGGAGCTTGGTGATGCAATGAAAGCCATAGAACCAAAGAAAGAAGAAGCTGTTGTGCTAGCAGAGATTACTCCT
The DNA here is from genome assembly GCF_000375325.1 of Capsella rubella. Lineage (NCBI taxonomy): Eukaryota > Viridiplantae > Streptophyta > Magnoliopsida > Brassicales > Brassicaceae > Capsella > Capsella rubella. Next base: position 7,745,728 of record NW_006238922.1, on the reverse strand, counting down.
TTGAGGATTTTTACTCCATTGAAACCTGGAGCTGATGTTTATGGAGATCTGTTATTACTATACACAAATGTGTTGTTGAACTATCCAGAATCTGAGCAAGTGAGATCTGCAACTCAAGCTATCCTAGACAGCAAGTTCTTCATAAAGGAGTGGTCTATATGGGACAACAATGAAACAGTCTTACAATATGTTTGCCGTATCAATCCAAGTTTACTTGATTTCAGATCAGAACAGGCCACAGAGCTCCCTCCAGGTGAATTGGTCACAGTTCCAATACAAGCCACAGTCTTTGATCTAAAGCGAGCCATTGAAGAAACTTTCAGAGATACTTACTGCATCTTAGAAAATTTTGTGGTGAGTGAGATTGAAGAGATCAAGGAAGGCATGGGTTTGACCGAGTCTTGTTCTGCATTAACAGTGAGAGGTCATGGGATTGACTTGGAATCAAACCTGAAGTGTCAAGGTGGATGTGATACATGGATGGTGAAATGTGTTTGCAGAGCTAGAGATGATGATGGTGAAAGGATGATATCATGTGATGTCTGTGAAGTATGGCAGCATACAAGATGCTGTGAGATTGATGATTCAGACACTTTGCCTCCACTTTTCGTGTGTTCGAATTGCTGTGAAGAATTTGCAGAACAACAGAGGAAACTGTTGCAGCCAAAATATGAATTTCCAAGTTCAGACAACATGTTTCTGATTGAATCTGCAGATGATTTCTATGGTGATCAGCAGAGATGTCTTGATTTGATTTTCCCTGAAGAGAACTATCTCCTGTAAAGCCAATTTTGGATCAATCTATGTAGATAACTCAATTCTTTTGGTAAATGAAACAAAACTGTATTAGACTTGTGTTGTGTTGTGTTGTGGTATACAAGTTTGGTTAAAGACTCTGCTACAAAGAGAGGTTTGTAAAAAAAATTGTGTTTCCTCTATATACAAATGTATAACTGTATTTGTATCAAAATGGTTTCTTAACATGTTTAAACTCAGTTGAAGAAGAGTAAGAACGATCAACAAAACCATTCGTCTTCATAACTTTGTTCATCATCTTCAACAACTCAGTAACCTTCTCCTTAGTGCCTTCACCACAACCAACTTGTAACATCACAACAAGCTTCTTAAACGCACCTAATCTCAATGCTTCTTCAACCTCAGACCCATCTCCACTTTTACAAATCTTCCACATCACTGAAACCAAACTCTTCTTCTCAGTGATCTTCAAAATCTTCTTCACCAAGATAGGTATCACCAACTCGTTTCTTCTCACTATCTCTCTTCCTTCGTTAGTATCGCAAACCGCGTTTAAAACCATTAACGCCTTTTCGCATACGCTGTTGTCTGAATCCACTAGCATCTCCACTGTTATATTCACAAGATCCAGTTCAAGAAACCTTGAAACGGTTTCTTGATTTGCCAAGATCATGTAATGGATTGAGATTAACGAGTTGACGCATATCGTATCGCGAGTAATCGATTTCAAGAACGCTTCTTCGACGCCATTGATCTTTGTTAACGCGTGAACATGAGCTACGTTAAGCTCAAGAAGCTCTTTAACAAGAAACGCCGCGTTTTGATCGCCATTTCTCAAAAGCTCCACCAACCTACTAAACGACGACGTAGACGTAAGTTCGGATTGACCTTCTGAACCAATAGGAGACATCCACGTAAGCACAGACACAATCTCCTCCAATAATAGAGTAGCGTTTGCGTTTCCGGAAAACGCGTCGAAACAAACGCAAAGAACCAATCCGGCGCCGTTTTCCCTAACGCATTTTCGGTTCCTCTCACTCTCTTTTCCCAACTTCTTCAACTTCCCAACCATCTCGCCGCACACGGCGTGGTCACCACGCCGCGTTGCGGCGTACAACTTCTCGCAAATCTCGGAAACTTGATGACTCGTCACGGGTACACGTGGCGTCGGGATTCGTTCAATCCCGCCGCCAAGTGACGACCCGCACCAACCTTGAATCATCCTCCTTATAGTATGATTCGGAATCTGTTCCAAACTTGACAAAACAGTATTAGTAACAGGACAAGTTTGGTAACCAGACTCAAACCATTTCTCAATGTTTTCACGGTCGTAAGTGATCCCTGAAGCAATAATCACCGGATCTTTCATTAGCTCATACGAAATCGGGCATTGAAACTGCGACGGGATCGCGATTTCCTCGTCTTCCGAGCAACTCGTCGCCGGAATGATCACTTTCTTGGTACCTCCACGACGTCTTACTCTCAATGAAAGTCCCATTCTTTGACTGTCTTCTTTGGTAATGAAGAAACAAGTTGGGACGATAACATTTATATATGTATGTGTACATAAAAACTTAGGGATATAATAAATGTTATATATTTAAATTAGTCACTATCGTTATACGCTTCTCGAACGCGAGTTGGGTCAAAGTTAATATTTTAGGTAAATGATAAAAAGAAAAAAAAAAAGAATCACGGGAAAAATGAAATATGAATAATGGAGAAGGTTTATGTCATATTATTCGCTAGCTGTTAAAGAATCGAAAAAATTGACCGTTGAATGTTTGAAAAAATTTAATGATATTGACAAGTGACTAATAATGTAGATATATGAAAGAAAATATATGTATTAAAAACCAATTCTTGGGTTGGGGTTTTTTTTTTTTGGGAGTTGTATGACTAGTGAAAATCTATGAATATAGTATTTTTTTCATTAAGTTTAAAAAATTTTCATTTAGCATTTTTTGATAAAATTATTTAACTTATAAAAAAATATATATATATATATTCAACAAATTCTAATTTAACCCATTATATAAATTTCGGTTACAATTATCAAAAGTTAAAATCTAATTTAACCCATTATATAAACTTTCGGTTACAGTTTTCATAAGTTATGGTAAATCATATATCATCAAAATGAAAATTTCGCAATGAGGAGAGTAAGTCTACTCTTAGAATATAAAAACACTGATGAATGATGAGATTATTCAATTTTTTTTTTGAAGATACACATAAGAGTTTTATTGCATATTTAATCCAATTTAGTATATTTTGTAAGCTAGGAATAAACTTACAAAAAAAAATATAATTTAGAGGGGTATTCTTTTTCCTATGACTCGTGAGAATCCATAGAATATAATTTTTTTTCCTATTGTTTTAAAATTAATATTTTAAAATAAAGAATAAAAATGTGAACAATAAGTTACCCTACGTAAATATAATAATTTAAAACTTTAAAAACATTGAAGTATGTAACCACATTCATAAACTATTCGAATTGAAGTTGAGTGTAAAATTAATCTAACTTTTTTCTTTCGTAAGAAAATTTTTAATCTAACTTTGTATGTTTAATCTGATCATATGTAAGTTGAGTGTGAATTTGAAAAATGAATCATTCAAAAAAACTATATACATAATTTTTGGAGTCGTGATTTGCGAGAATCCATATAATAGAGTAGTTTTAGTCTTTAAATATTAAAATTTATGATTATAAAAAATGAAGAAATAAATGTGAAATCGGCTAGTTCTAGAGATTGACCAAGTCAGTGGTCAAGACTAAAGAGTCGGTGCATGAAAACGCTACCATGCGCATATGTTTCATTACGTTTTACGTTCTTACCTGATTTTGTTATTTTTGATTATTCTATCAATCAAGCTTGAGATTGTATCACTCTGTCCATATCTTTCCTACTACTTTTAAATAATAGTTAAGCAACACGGCAACACCTATCTCCAACTCATTAACCCGATCTTAATTTGTACTTAGTTTTTCCAGCTAAGTTAATTAACTATATGTGTGTTCGACCATGCACGACCAACAATATCATCATCTCAACCAAACCATATTTATCTATACTATAATCTTAGGAATCGACCACTTGATGATATTAGAGGATATAATACCATAATTTCTGGGTAGGTGATGAGGATTCATGTTTATTAGACGACGACATAATACCGAAATGGCGAATTATGTTTTGATTGTTAACATAAAACATTTTTGTTAGTGAAATATTTACATTCTTAGTAAAGTAATAAAAAAAAGATGAGAATTTATGTTTTAATTATTCGATGGATAACTTGAATTTCGAACAAAAATAAATTTTTCGTCAAACTTTTGAAGATACGATGCAAAATAATTATATATTAAAAATTTTAAATGTCTTGGTTTAAAAATTTATTGATATCGAGAGTTATGTGTTCAAATCATAATATATTCTTTTAAATGATATATTTACATTTTTAGTAAAAAAAACAAAATGATGAAGATTCATGTTTTATAATTTATTTGATGGGTAATTTGGGTTTTGAGCAAAAAAATAGTCAAACTTTGTTAGATGCGAAATAATTACATAATAAATTATTTTTGTAAGTCTTTTAAGAATTTATTGATTTCAATACTTATTTGTTCAAATAATAACCTATTAGAGTCTTTATACACTCTTTTTCTATTTGAAAATTTCTAACATTTATGGTTCTTTGAACTCAATATTTAAGTTAGTCGATGAGATACTTTCCTATATTTTTCTTATGCAAAACCGTTATAGAAGAGTGTTTCTCTATACTATCGAATACATCAATGAACATTTTTTTTTTTGAATAATCAAAGAGGTTTGGGGCCGAATCCCATACATCCCCTCATGCCCGAAATCAAAGCATGTTATATGGTTTTAATGAACGTATTTGACTTGCAAGAAAAGGTTCGAGCTGAATGTGCTATAAGAAATCATCGTTTTGGTCAGTGAGTTTGTGACACAATGAGATCAATGAACTATGTTACATTCCTTGTTCTTCACATGCTCGACAAGGTTATTACTAAGATCACATTTTGACTGTGACTTGTGTGAAGAGTGGGCTTTAATTGTTGATGAGTTGGGCTCTAGTTTTGTAGAGTTGTCTAGTGGTTTTTTCTTCAATTCCTTGAGATACGTAACTTTCTAGAGTCTTCTCTTTTGGAGTGTCTTGTGTTGTGGTCTAAAAACATAATTGAGGCTATTTGCAAAATTCAAACGTAACTAAAACATCACCCACTACGAAGTGAATTGGTCAAATAGTTTGAAAAGAACAAGAAAAAACAGTTGAAAATTGAAGAAATGTTTGCACAATTTCGATTTAATAATTTTACAATAAAAGAATAATTTATAATGGAAAAAGTAGAAGAAATCAATCTGTGTAATCGAATGTCTAATTTTTCAAGTCATCTAATTTAATCATAGATTATTTTTTTCTTTCTTTTATTGTGTGTACCATATTTTTTACTTTCATATATTTTCCCCCATTTTCTTACAAGATTTATTAACTTATTATTTTTATTCTCGATTTCTTTTTTGAACAAATATCATAATAGGAAAAAAAAAATTCTACTATTTTCTTACGATATCAAGCATAGAAAATCAAAAAATTTCTTCTAATATTATTTTGTGTACTTGAAAAGTATTTGCTCCTAAGTTTTATTTTATGTAAAAAATGATAATTTAATTGAAAAGAGAATAAGGATATGTTATTTATTTAGTACTCAGTCACAGCAAAAAAAGTTGTACTATTATGTAAAATATGTGATTAACACTTCTAAATTGTCTGTTTAGTTGTACTCTAAAGTATGAACATAGTATTCATCTTTATTTGTTCTTTTTCTTTTAGGCCATAGTACTACTAATTACAAAACGCGTTATATGAAGAAAAGAAAAAAATAGTAAAAATATTAGTCTTTTCAAGATTTTAGAGCTTAATACAAGTTTGCTCAAATCTAAATTTAATTGTGTTATATATGAAAAATATATGTAATGTGTTTCTGTTTTCTTTAAGAGACACAAAAGTACAAACGTGTGGAAAAAAAATCACTATCTCTCTGTTCTATGTGCTGTTTTGTATTGTACTTATGTACAACTTTTATTTGGTAATTAGAATAACTGAATAAGTAATTATGCATACATGATTATGTTTTAGATCTCCAGTTCAATCAAGGCTTTTTGTTGTTCAAGTTCTGCTGTTTTATAAGCAGTAATAATTTGCTAACAAAACAAAAAAATATAATCTTTAAATAATGACATAATTAATAATTGTAGTCCTGACCAAAACTTTGTTTATTTCTTTGATTTGGTTGAACTGTTATCCTTTTAAAAAATATGTTTAGTTAAATTTCAAAAACAAATCATAACCAAAGCCATACCTAACCATCAATATTTGATTATGTATACTAAATTAAAACGGTCATAACCCAAAAATCCTAAAAAATCGAAAACCCGAAATACAATCCGAATCAACAATCTAGTTACGATAAAACCTCTACAAATTAATAATGTAGAATTGTGATATTTATTATTTTATCGATATTAAATGAACCAAAAACCAAATTTGAGATCGAAGAAAGTGCTGAATTTGTATCACTAACTACTAATTTAAACCAATATTGATATATATTATTTACTGAAATTAAGTGTAAGTTATAGAAACTAAATTCACAAAAAAAAAACATTTTAGTTGAGATCAAGTAGAGATGTCAATTTATAAAGATATTAGAAAACAAATGAAGATCCAAACAAAAGAGACAGCCATGTGAAGATGGATCCAATGCCCAACCTCTCTTTCTCTACCTCACTGTCATTACCATTTTCCACAAACTTAATACTTAAGACTTACAAAGTACACACGTCACCTTTTCTAAATCAAGAAAACAAAACCAAAAACACCAAACAACAAAATAATATTAAGAAAACTCAAATTAAGCCCTAAAATGTTACTTGCATCACAAGAAACATGAAAAGAATTGTGAGAGGAGGGAATCACAAAATATACAGAAGAAGAAAAAAAAAAAACAGATCTTGGGTTTGAGGAAGTCTCTCTCATTCATCGTCCATCTACTGAAGTGAAAGACTCAGCGAATCCGTAAGGTCTAGTGGGAATACTCATCTGCGTGTTGTCCAAGCTAGGTAAAAGCGATGAAGTTGAAGATTCAAGATCACTTCTTCCTTCATAAGCTTGCCATTTCTTTAGAGCTTGAGGCAAAGACATGTCAAGATCAATACCGTATATGTCTTCTGGATTCTGATCAGACGGTTTCCATAGCTCGACTAGTGAAGATAGAATGTTGACTGCGTGTCCCATGTCTGGTCTCTGGTAAGGCTCACGGGCGCAGCAATGGCCTGCTAGTTCAGCAACTGTGTGAACGCTGGCGAGTGTCTCTTCGTCAAGGTCTATTGTTGGGTCGATCGCTTTCTTGAATGATGATTCTTTGTTGATGTACATTCGTTTGAACCAGGAGACTAAGTGAATGCTCTCTTCTGGTTGTGATTCGTCTAGTGACTTTCTTCCTGTTATGAGTTCCATTAGAATTACCCCGAAGCTGTACACATCGACCTTCGTGGTCACACGACCCGTTACTGCAAGAATCAAGATCACAATCATCATCAAGAAACAATCTTTACTCAATAAAAGAACATTCAAAGAGATGGCAAACTAGCTAACCTGCATATTCGGGTGCCAAGTAACCAAATGTTCCTGCAATTCTGGTTTCAATCGATCCTTTCCCTTCAGGGGCGAGACGAACGAGTCCAAAGTCTGCAACTTTAGCCCTCATATCATCGCCTAAAAGAATGTTTGAAGGCTTAAGATCCCTATGAATGAAGCTTTGATGAGCTAAGCCATGGAGATACTCCACACCTCTTGCAACATCCAAAGCCAAAGTCAATCTCTGTTTCCATAACAGAGGCTTAAGCCCTTCCTCTGACCACTCAAACAAATGCCTACTCAATGTTCCTTGCGGCATATACTCATACACAAGAAGCTTCTCGTTCCCGTCCAAACAATAACCGAGAAGTGTAACCAAATGGCGATGCCTAACCTTTGTTAAAACCGCAATCTCTGATTTGAATTCTGCAAAACCTTTACCAGCAATCACACCATTCTCCATTCTCTTGACTGCGATCTTGGTTCCATCGTGTAATTCGCCTTTATACACAACCCCGAAACCTCCTGATCCTAGAATGTTATCTTCACTGAAGTTGTTAGTCACAGAACGAAGCACTTGTATTGAGATCAGCATGTTTCCTGCTTCCACCATTTGGATATTATCTCCTACCTCGCTCGTACCAGGAAGTGTGTAGGTATCACTTATCCCTCCAACGCTTACACTTGAACCCGCAACTGTGATTTTGACGCTCTCATTGTCAGATCCCGAATGTCGTGGATGCACCACTACTGCATTCGAGCTCTCGCCTCTTGTGTTACGCTTTTGCCTCTTTTTATACCAGCAGAATACTAATAAACCAATCAAGAAGATCAACAAAAGACCTCCAAGAACTGAACCAACAATGATTCCTATAAAAGTTGATGACTTCCTGTCCTTATCGCCAGTAATTCCTGTACCCGAACCACCTGAAGGCGAAGAAGAACCGGGAGGCGGCAAAGAGCTTTTGTCTTTTCCCATGTCAGGGTTACCATTAGTATTCACAACCACATTGCTTCTAAAACCCGGGACCTTCCCAAATAGCTGGTTAGTCGAGACATCGAGTGTTTTGAGATTAGGTAACGTTGTAAGCTCTTGAGGAATAGTACCAGTAAGATTATTGATTCCAAGAACGATCCTTTGTAGCGATTTAATGGCTCCAAACTCGGGAGAAATCGTCCCGGTTAGACCCATTTTCTCAAGATTAATAACAGTAATGTTCCCATTGCTACAAGCTATACCAATCCAATTCATACAAGGATCATTTCCTTTCCAACTCTCAGCGAGCCTCTGCGGATAACCGAATGAACTAGCTATCAAAAGCAAAGACTTTACTCTAGGATCACACTCACCAGGACTAGACAAGCAAAAGCTATTGGAATCTTTATCCAAATCAACTGAAACAGAGCTCTTAAACACAGGAACTGGTCCTTGAAGATGATTATTAGTCAAGTTCACAACTTTAAGTGACTCAAGACTTAACAAAGACGCAGGAACAAGACCTGTGAACGCGTTATCCCTCAAACTCAAGCTCTCAAGCTCCTTAAGACCCGAAAAATCCGGTAAAGAACCCGAAAACGCGTTGGAATGAAGCCAAACCTCTTTCAAACCAGTCATGTTCTGAAGAACATTGATAGAACCAGTAAGCTTCTGACCATTAAGCCACAAAGACTGAACCTGTGAGCCAGACAGACTCAAAGGCAATTCACCTTCCAAGTTATTGAAAGCCAAATGCAAAATCGACAAACCGGGAAACTCATCCGGTCCGAGAAAACCGGGTAATGTACCGGAAACATTAGCCGAATTCGCCGAGAAGTTCTGAAGAGCAGAAGCGTTTCTCAAGCTCTCTGGAATCTCCCAAGACTTAAAAGGATTGTTATCAATCTCTACAGATTGTAACGAAGTTAAACCTTCAAAGACATCACTAGGGATTGATTCAAAGTTGTTGTTACTAAGCATCAAAACTTGTAACGAAGCTAAACCACTTAAAGAAGGAACAGAACCAGAGATGTTGTTCCATTGAAGCTCAAGCCTTTCAAGCTCAGATAAGTTTCGTAGATCAGGAGAAAGTGTACCTTGAAGACCCGAATGCCCGATTTGGATCCGGGTCACACGTTTAGTACCTGTACAAACGACGTGAGACCATTTACACGGGTCAGGGTCAGACCAACCGAGAGAGACAGGTGGGTTTAAGCTCTTCTTGAGTGAAAGCATAGCAGAGACATCTCCATCGGAATCAGCTTTGGTTGGTTTGAGAAGAAGAAGGAAGAAAGGAATCGAAAAGAGAAGAAAGTTTCGTCTTTTCTTCATAGCTTTGAAGAAACAGAGGAAGAAGGAGAAAACAGAGGAGGGAGAGATTTGAGTAAAGGTTGAAACTTTAGGGTTAGAATTAGATGAAAGTGGAAATGGGAAGATGGGCCATTGAGAGAGAAGGAAGGAAGAAGAAGGAAGAAGATGAAACTATGAAGCAGAAGCCAAGGAGGCTGCACATGGGATGTCTGCCCCACTAAGCCAATGACAGTTTGGTAACAGATTAGATACATCTTTTTATTTATTTATTTTTATTTTTATTTTTTTTGGAGTTTTGAATTTATTAAGTAATCATAGGATTGAGATAACGTTTATTTGAAAAAATAGAGTATACTATATTGACTACTTTAGTGTGAGTTTTGGGTTTTGTCAAATGCTTCACATAAACGAAATGGTGAAACTAAAGAAGCAATAAATATCTCTATTTTTTTTTTCTTTAGTATATTGGTAAGAAATTATATTTTGTTTAGTTTTTGGGGAAGTTGTTGTAACCTAAAACACAAAAAAATATCTCTTCAATTTTTGTTTTCTTGTTTCATATTCGCTATATATACATTTTTTTGCTTTTAACTTTTAAGACAAGTTGTTGAAGATTGTAAAAGTGAGTTTGCTATATAATCAAATTTTGTGAGAAAGACATGGTGAAGCAATTTTTGTAAATAAATAGTGTATTTTAATGAGAGTGATTAAAAAAAAAATGTTATCAAATAAATAGCATATTACACGTTGTAAGATAAATTCTTATGGATAATCCATAGTATCAATTTTTATTTAAATAAAAATCGGAAATGTAAACTATTTATAACAAAAATTATAGACATAAAATAAAAATGTAATTAACCGATTTTGTCGCAAAAAAAAACAGTGGTTTATTTGTCAATAATTTTAACGTTGTTTAGATAAGTGATATAACGCGGTTTGGCACAAAATATTGATACCAATTTATCCGTTGTAACATTATTGTATTATTTTTATTAAAAATCATGGTTATTTAGTCGTACTATTGTTGTTAACTTGTTATTTTATATAACCTAAACTTGTTGTGTACTTGTAAGCTAATCAAGAAAAATCAATTACCCAAATAAGTATAATCGCTGTGCCAGTAACACAGTCTGAACCATTTGTTTCCAAATACGTAAATGAGGTGTACATTAATGTCGTAAAGAAGAAAATACAAATAAATAAATCAATCAATAAAGGTGTGATTTATATTATTTATTCTAATATTCGAGTAGTTCACCAAAAATAACCAAACAATTTTAAATTGGTTGTAATTTAGAGATCACACATCGAGGAGTCTAGGCTGTCAAAGGCATAAGAGTTCAAAAGTTGTGAAAAAGATTGGCAAATGATTCGTATAGATAACACACAAAAGATATATTCATAAAGAAGTCTTCAACTAAAACAAGAGGCCAAACAAATATATACAAACAAAAATAAATGAAACTATTATTATATGTGATGCAAAAAATTTATATATAAAAAAAGTTTGATGTGTCTGTTTTTAGCAAAATGCTACATGTATCTTTCGTTGCTGTCTCATGAATCATGGTGATCATATAAAAGTTCATTAACCTTTTATATTTACAAGTATTGTATTATTGTTACTTTTTTTTTATATGTGTATAGGAAAAAAAAAATCCAGGTGAAGATGATTCCCCATGCACATGGCTTCTCTGCAAAGATCTATAAGAAAATATAACATTATTATTTATAGGTTCTAACTATAGAAATTTCATTTTTTTTATAAAGAGAATAATGTTTGTTTTTTTAGGTTGGGTAATAATTGTGTTTGTCATAAATTAGGGAATGATGATGAATATGGTAGTGAGTGAGACCTATCAAAAAAAAAAATGATGAGTTCAACTTTTTACAAATAAGTGCAAGTCTTTATTTATTGGAAAACAAAAATTTGTTACTTGTTTTGGGTTAATATTAAAAGAGTATAACGATATTTGATATAAAAATTAATGTGATAAAAGATATTTTTCTTATATTTTGAGAATTTGCATATCTCGTCAAGCTAATATTTAAAGGAATTGTTTGGCACAAAATGTATATATCAAACCGTTCTCTGAGTTTTTATGAAAACAATGTTCCGTAATATTATCACGTTTCAGTTGATTAAATATAGTTGTTGAAAAAATAGAAAAAAAAAATATAAATCGAAGTATGCAATCAAAGCTTAGCTTATTTTGTTGTTAATAATATAACAATGAATTAAGTCATAGAGGCGACTCGTAAATTTTGAATTTTTGTGATGACACATGTTGTCGCTAATTTAGCAAAACTTGACGACATTCATTACTAATTTGTTAGTAATCAAATAATTATTAGTTGCTAATGAAACATATAAGTTAACAAAAATAAAAAAGAATATGTAATGCTTATTTATTTTTTAACAATTTTCTCCTAAGCCGTTTATAGCACAAAATATATAATTTATTTTTTCAAAGTAGTTGTCGTTTAAGTTTCTTTCACACAAATTTTTTTATCTTATTTAATATGTTTTCTAATTTATTTTATTAGTCAATATATTAAAACAATTGAGATAAATTATAATTTGCCCTATTATTTAATTCCTAGATAAAACAAAGAAATCAAGAAATATGAGAAAAATATTGAAGTATTTTGAGGTAATTCTAAAATATATATTTAGTGTTTTAACTTAAGAATTTTCTCATCTTTCCTAATTTCCTTAGAATTACCTTGAAATACTTCAATATGTTCTCACATGAGTTGAAGGATGATTTTGAGTCTCTAGCTTGACCACTCTCTTACACTTCTCACAACTTAGTTCAGATTATTTAAACCAAACAAGTGAACAACACATAACTTAACTTAGGTAGTATAGTCATACAGTATAACACAAACACTTCTTAATTTGGGCCTTGACAAATCTGCTGGGCTGGCTCATATAGCAAAACCACAAAGTCCAACATATACTTTTGTTGGGTTTAATCAACTCCAACATTTTTTCTTAGTTCTCAAAAATATTAATTGACTAATTTTGCAAAATTTTACATTTGCTAATTAATTTCTCAAGTTTTTAATGACTATAGTGACTTAAATTTTTTTTTTGACGTAACTTAAACATTTTTATTTATTTGACGTTGATTTTCTTAACCTTCAATTTACCTAACAATGTAAAAATGTAAAATTAATATACACACAGATTATTTAAAAAATCAATCTGCCAATTGCAAATACTTGAGAAATTAAATGTTCTTTTATCAAGTGTCAAGAATATATAACGAAGTGGATTAGGATTAATACTCTATAAACATCAAGTGTCAAGAATATTTTTGTTTAGAGACAAAACAAAATAAATATATACACAATCTTTGGTCGTCCTCCGATCTATGTATTTATGCCACATGAGCAATCAGTCAAACCACAAAAATAGACTTTACACACAAAAAACTATATATTGTTTTATGGAAAAAAGATACCTACCTACATGAAGGATGTTCCAATACATGGTCACACATCCGAAATTTAAAAATGTACCTCTAACTACACAAATTATATGTATTGCATGCCCACATATATGAACTATATGTAGTCATGTCGCCAACATCACGAACATTTTTTCCGGTATACTTTTGGCCAGAATCCGGCATTGACCCGTTTGACCGGCATTGACCAATATAAATATTCAAAAAGTATTTTAAGTTTTTATTATTTTAAAAATATGTTTTTGAATCATTTATATTATTGTATAATTAAGAAAATATATACAATTTTTAATATAAAAATATTTTGTATATATATATTCAATGCATTGATTTTTATAATTAGTTAGTTTAGATAATTTCAAAACTAAAAACAAAACTAATTAGGAATAATAATAATAAACAGAAAATTTTCCTATTTTTAAAAATATTCGGACATGAGTATCATTTGGTTTAATATTTGAATATTTAATATATAATATGTGAATTTTAAATATT
>NW_006238922.1:7703297-7731942 GCF_000375325.1 Capsella rubella | reverse complement strand
AAATATTGTGATTTTTTATTTATTTTAAGTGTTCTTTTTTATTATTATTTTACCTAATTGGTTTTTTATTTTAGTTTAGTTTTGAAATTATCGAAACTAACTAATTATAAAAATCAATTCATTGAATATATATACAAAATATTTTTATATTGAATATTGTATATATATTTTTTAATTTACAATATTATAAATGATTTAATAACATAATTTCTAAATATTAAAAAACTAAAATTTATTTTTTTAATATTTGTGTTGGTCAACGCCGGTAAAACTGGTCAACGCCGGTAAAACTGGTCAACGCTAGATTCCGGCGAAAAGTGTACCGGAACAAATGTTCGTGATGTTGGCGACATGACTACATATAGTTCGTATATGTGGGCATGCAATACATATAGTTTGTGTAGTTAGGGATACATTTTTAAACTTCGGATGTGTGGCCATGTATTGTAGCATACTTCATGTAGCTGCGTATCTTTTTTCCTTGTTTTATTTATAAAGAAACTAAATAAATGTCCCAACTCAAAATTAAATAATACATATATATTTATTGCATTTCTATATTATTTTACATTTGACTAGCCCAATTCTTCCTTTTTTGTTTTGTTTCTGTCAACAAATTGACTAGCTTTGTTTTTTTCAACAAAAAGATTAGCTTAATTCCCTAACTTAGCACTAAAATATCCACTATAAAAAGAAGAAGAAAGAACTAATAAGAAACTAAGTTAAAAAAACAGCAAAAAAAAAGAGAAGAGATGAAAAGTGGTGTGGTATTAGTCATAACACTAATGATCTTGTTCCTAATGACGTCGCCAATGGCTGCTATTCGTGAAGAACCATCTTTGATTACAATCAAGAGAAATCCTTTAGATCATAAACTTCCTTCTCAGCCAACAAAACATCGTCATTTGATTGGAATCGAGAGAGAGATCCCAACAGGTCCTAATCCTTTACATAATCAAAATGCTCCACAGCTTTCACCAACATCGTCGTATGATTGGAGTTGGGAATAATAAATTTTAGAAAATTCATAGAAAAAACCCAGGCGGTTTTTTGTAATACTTTTGTTATAACTAACCACAATTAATGTGTAATGTTTTACAGAATAAATAAATTTGTTTCAATGAAACTAGTATGATATATTTTTCATTGTTTATTATAAAAAAATGTTAAGGATAATTGAGGTTGGAATGGTAAAATTTTCAAATAAAGTTGTCTTATATGTTAATTTTAATTTTTGTATAGGTAAAAACCCAGGTAAAGTTGATTTCCCATGCACATGGCTTTTCTTCAAATATCTACTTTAAAGTAATAGAAAACATAATTTTTTATAGGTTCTAACTATAGAAATCTCATATTTTTAAAGAGAACAAATTTTATTTTTTTAGGTTGGATAATAATTGTGTTTGTCATAAACTAGGGAATGATGATGAATAATATGGTACTGAGTGAGAATGTAGACAAACAAAAAAAAAACTAAATTAATTCAAATTTGTTCAAATAAGTGAAAGACTTTATTTATTATTTCAAAACAAAAATTGTTATTGGTTCGGTTAATATTAAAGAGTATAACGTGAGTTTATATAAAAATTAATTTATGCAGTCAAAGCTCAGTTATTTCTGTTGTTAATAATATAGCACTCGTATAATAAAGTCACAGAGACTATTCATAAATTTTGTTGTTTTTGTGATAAAATATGTTTTCGCTAATTTAGGGAAATTTAACGATGGTTATTAATAATTTGTTAGTAGTAAAATAGTCATCAGTTACTTATGATGAATATAACGTGAATCAATGTAAGTCTCAAATCATTACAAGAAAACGAATATATGTAATGATGAAACTTTTTTAACAATTTTTCTCGCAAAATGTCTGATGCGAAAAAATTGTGATAAACATCATTCAATAGTAAATCCATTTTCGCAAAATTTAGATTCATTTTTTTTTTTAATTTATAATAGCTTTAGGAGTAAAAATATTAAAGCTATATGATAAAATTACAAATATATTTAAAATATTCAAAAAGCCAAACAAATAAAATAAAATTATGAAAAGTTTTAAATTAAATATAATTGTTTTGAATATAATCAAGATGTGAAGAACCCATTTGAGAGCAAGAGAAGATGACTTATAGGTCATAGAGAGGTCTATAGCACCAGTGAATGGGTCGCAAAGCTTATCCCTAAAATTTAAAACCATGTTTGATATTCATAGAAAAGGTTGGTCTTGTCAAATTGAATCTTGTGTAGATAGAATTGAAACTTGAGACTAAATTGTGCTTTTTTTGTATTCTAAGAATTTGGTCTCTCTTCATATCCCATTTAGTTTATGTTGTCAAATAGAATTGAATATAAGTCATTAATTAATATAAGTCATTAATTCAAAAGCATAGGTCCTGACTTTACATTATGTGTTTGGTCTCTCTTGTTTCAATTGATATTCCCATTTTTTATGCCTTTAAGAGTTTAAGGTGGCTAGGTTAGTATTCTCGAATTGCATTCTAGACTTGAAATTGATTTCATAACACTTTAAATCAAATAAAAACATATATATTATTTCATGAGACAATATTTTTCACAAAAAGAAATTAGAAAATAGATAATCTTCGGAAAATAAAGTTACTATGTTAGTCAACTTTTGTTTTACCTTCTTAATCTGTGATTGAATAACAAAACAAAAAAGTACAGTCAAGTTTTTTTTTTAATATATAAAGAAACTAAATAAATGCCTAACTCACAAAGATAATATCTAGAAGGAGGAATTTCAAAAATAATTCTTTTCATACACCTTTTTTAAAAAATACCCCCTTTTCAAACTTTATCAAAAACCCCACTAAAAATGTTGAAATTTATCCAAATATGTGTGTAAGCTTATAAATATATACACAAATTACCTTTATATATGTATAAAATTTTATATACCTTTCATAAATAGCGTAAAAATAAATTATAAAAACTTTATAAAAACCTTATAAAAACCGTATAAACCCTTTTAAAAACCTTATAAAACTTATAAAAACCATTTAAAACTATTTAAAACATTTTAAAATATTTGTATCGAATCTCCCAGTAGTAGTTATTATATAGAAGTACCTTATAAACTATATAAAACTTTATAATTTTTTATATTTAAAAGGGGTATTTTTGAAAATGGATAGATAAAGGGGGTATTTTTAAAAAGGGGTACACCAAAAGGGGTATTTCTCAAAAATTCTCTATCTAGAAAGAAGTCAAAATTAAATTACAAAATATATGAAGAAATTAAATTTTTGCTGATTAAATTTGTCAACGTTCCTCATCGGTGGGTTGATTAAATTAATTTTTTGCTGATTAGTAAAATTAATAGGCCTTATTTGCTCACTATTATTACAACATTTCAATAGGATAATATTTGTGAGCAAATTAGATTTATTAATTTACTAACCCACGTAACTCCAATTTCACCAACCCTTCGTTGTGCAGCATTGAACACACATTTTCATATATTGAGTAATATATATTTTTTTAAAAACTATCACAATATATTATAATTAATGATATGCAGGATATATATTACAATATAAGTTTTATCAGGATTTGACACATTGATAAGAGAATTACAAATCTGTATGACTTTAAATCTGTAGGATGCCAATAAATGTTTATAATTTTATTACTAAATTAGGACCATAATTTTTTTAAATATTATTATATGTACCACGGGTTAAATTTTAAGATTTGGTATCACCATTTATTTTCTTATATATTAATTATTAATAAACTTTATTTATTTTTTACTATGTATTAATATGGATTAATATTAATCATCATATATTTATAAAAATTATATATAATAGCAAAAAAAAAATTCAACTTTTAAAGTTATTTGTGTTAACAATCATATTTTAACAGTTAAAAGTGTTTACAGCAAAAACCTACAGCCAAAATCTCTGAAGTCAAAGTTTTTATAGTTACAATCTCTACAAGCACAAGTAACATCCGTTACCAATCTACCTCAATATATATCTTAAAAAATGCATATCTTCCAATTAATATTTACATTGCCTAGCTTAGTTCCCTAACTTAGCACTAAAACCCAACTATAAGAAAGAAGGATGAGGAACCAAAAGTAAACTACACAAAAAAAAACTCTATAAAGAAAAGTTAGACAATCAAAAACAAAAAGAGAAGAGATGCAAATCTTGAAAGCTGTTGTAGTATTTGTCATAGCCTTGTTCCTATTGATGTCACCAATGGCTTCAGCTATTCGTGAAGAACCATCTTTGATTGGAGTCAAGAGAGAAGTCCCATCAGGTTCTAATCCTTTATATAATAAACATCCTCCTCAGCCTCCACCAAAATATGGTCATCTGATTAAAGTAAAGAATAACTAGAGTGGTCTTTGATACTACTCTATTATCATTAGCCACAATTACTATGTAATGGTTTCCAAAATTATTGTATTTTCTTTCGATAAAACTACTATTATATTTTATTTGTCTATCAGAAAAAATGTTTAAGAAGACCGAGTTTGAAATATTGGTGGTACTCTAATTTAGTATTAAATTAAAGTATTTTAATATTGGTGGTATAAATAAAAATTAGTGATGTTGATAAACTAGTTAAATAAAGATTTACTTCAGGCTATTGATATTATAAATATAGTCAAACAAAAAAAAGTTATTAATATTAAAAGAATTGTGTGAGATAGTGATCAGTGTTTGAAATTAGCATGAATATATATATAAGTTTTATCATTGGTTTGATTCCATAATCACCAATTTTTTAAAATATGTAGAATGTTATATGTGTATTATTTTGATATCGAGAAATAAGATTTAAAAAATCAAATATTCCAAAATTAAACATTAAAGTATCATTATAATTAAAAAATAATAATACAAAACATATCCTTTGGCCTCAATTTATTTCATTCAGTCTCGTAGGAGTAACTGAATTACAACTTGCTTTTGGAACTGAGGATTCCTAAAAAAAAAAAAAATACAAATTATATTAAATGTTTTTTTAGTCAAGATTTCTACATAAACATAACATAATTTTAGAATGTATATAATAAACTAAACCAAAAGAAACAAAACCTAATGATAACACAGTCTCTCATGACAGTTTGGATCACAACGTCAAATCCATCTCATATAGTTTATACATAAACACATAAAGAAACGTTTAAATCATATATACAAATAGAATATAAATTTTAACAAACGTTGAAGATATGTAAAAACAAAGGTTTTGGCAAAAAGTTTAGAAAACCTTATGTTTTTGTGAAATCATTTTTATTAGTTATGGAATGGAAGAAAAATCAATAGACTGATTCGATCGGTTTATATAGGGAAAGATAATTAATATATTTTCTTATAAATTAGAAAATATTATATAGACTATGCTCTTAAATTCCGATTTTGTTATCTTCATAAAATAAGTTTGTTACTATAATTCTCAATGCATAATTATTACGGTGAGAATATTTCTCTTTTTAAATGTATAATAATTATACTACTCAATTTGTTTCCAAAACTATAGTGTAATCAATTTGAATGTATAATAAATATGGGTAAATCAAGATCCGATTATTATGGAATATTGTAGTTGATATTAATGTATTTAATATCGTTTCTGATTTTAGTAGATTTTGTGATCAAAATCGGAATAAATAATTTCTCAAAATTTCAGTGACAGAGGGAGTAAAATTTTACAAAAAAAAAATTGTTCATAAGCCGACAATGTATTGTATAAAATGAGTTAAATAATTTGTCAAAAAATTGGTTTAAACATCACTTATAATAAAACAGAGGGAGTAATATTTTACAAAAAAAAAAAGATATTTTTTAAAAATTCTTTCAAAAATGTTAATATAGAAATTTTATTCATATTTATTATATGGGGAAAATTTTGTTAAGATTTAAAATTTCATTTTCAAATTATCTCACTATATTATATAATACACATACAATTCCTAAATATGTAATGTTTAGTATATGTCGTGATTTGATATCAAATCTTAGTTTCTAAGTTCTGCATATTTTCTTAAGATATCAAATCATAATTATAAATCTTAAAATATTCCAAATATCATCTAATTAACATTTTACATTGCCTAGCTTAATTAGTTCCCTAACTTAGCAACTAAAACGCCACTATAAGAATGAAGGACGAGGAACCAAAACTAAACTACACAAAAACAACTCTATAGAGAGAATCAAAAACAAAAAGAGAAGAGATGCAAATCTTGAGAAGTGTTGTGGCATTTGTCATAGTTTTGTTCCTATTGATGTCTCCAATGGCATTAGCTATTCGTGAAGAACCATCTTTGATTGGAGTCAAGACAAAAGTCCCAACAGGTTCTGATCCTATACATAATAGTTATCCTCCACCAAGTAATCATCATCATCGTCGTCAGAGAGATCCCAACATGTCCTAATCAAGCTTTCATGCACCAACATCTTTGATTAGAGTCGGGAGTAACAATATCTAATGGTGTTAGATTCATAAAAGGAGACTTTAATTTGATACTACTTTATTTTTTTATTATCATTAGCCACAATTAATAAGTAATGTTTTACAAAATTTTAATGTATTTTCTTTCAATAAAACTATTATTCTATTTTTATTTGTCTATCAGAAAAAGTGTTATGAAAATGATATTTGGAATAGTAAAACGTTGCATTATTTCGTATTAGAAGTGGTTTACTACTAATATGAATATGTAATAGAATGGCTTCGTATTAAGAGAAAATTATTCACGTTAATGATTATGTCGATTTGTTAAAATTTGGTAAGATTTGTAAATAGTTTTAACATTATATCTATAAAATGTACTCCTATAAATAAGGAAATTACATTTATACACAAACAATATTTTTTTTTCCGTCAACGCACAAACAATATTCACTAATTACAATTTTTTTAAAATAATAATAATAATCATATTTTGGTAAGATTTTATTAGATAAGGAAAACAAAATAATCACCTTCAATTATGAACATAAATAATTAAATCGAACAAATTTTTTTTTGTATTTGTTAGCTAAAAGATTGAGTAAATATAGAAAATATAGACTAATCGCTATTCGCTACATTAACATTCCATGTTAGCATATATATAAATTTGGTAAGATTATTATAAAGAAAATTGAGAAACTTAATACACATATTTGAAAATTTAAGAGTATATTTCTCTATTCAAATTGTCAATCATAATTTTCAGATTTTTCAAAATATTATGCTTGCTCACCAATTTTTACAAGATTCGTTATCAAACATAATTCCATCATCAAGTTAGGCCCAGTAAGCGAAGGCCCAAGTAACCCTTGACGAAAAGTTTGTCTTCGCCGATTTTAGGCTAACTTCATTTTGTTAATTTTCTTTAATAATTTGTTTTTTCTTCCACATCGAAACATCATCTAACTAATATATATATTATAATTATTTCGAAATTTGCAAATAACAAGTAAGAAACAATTTAATCATATCAACAGTTTCCATATACAGTACAACGATTTTGAAGTGAAACATTAATAACCTAAAACTATGTACATATATAAGCCACAGATTATTAAATTATGTGGTAACAACTAAAATTAAATTTATGTTAACTTTCTATTAATCTAACAAAAAAATTATCAAAGAAAGCCCAATAGTAATAAATGAATGGGCCTAATCAACAAGAAGACAAGCACTATTATTTTTAGTTTCTTTTATATGTTTTCTATACGTTTTGTATTTATGCGATATCTTTATAATATCTAATATTTCGTATAAACGATCTTATAATTTAAGGGTTACGTATTTAATCATTTTGAAAGTAGATTTTTTTAGTCGAATTTTTTCTTAAGTAAAATAACATAAAATTCAATGATCCTTTGCTATGTAAAAGAAAAGTTTTTAACATCATTTACAAAAAAAAAAAAAAAAAAAAAAGAAGAATATATAATAGCTTCGATGTACTATCATCTCTAAAAAAATACTACACATACCAAGAATCACATGCAATAAAGAGACACCTATTCGAAACTGCATTGGCTACATAGCATGTACTAACATTACTATACACTATCATTATTCTATCATAGTCGGTAAAACTTTTGAGCAGACACGACCACCTGAAACTTGAAGTTATGTAAGAAAAAGAAGAAAAAAATCTTTCTATACAAAAACCAAATCTACAAAGTTAGGTTTCTCGTCTTATCATCTTTTCCAAAAGAGAGTTTTGATTCAACAAAAAAAAAAATATACCTTTGATGTATAAAATTATATTACTCTTTCAAGTTAAGTGGAAGATGAAAACACTTTGTGGAAAAGTATCAATAGTGAACGTTTTAGTAAAGGGAGAACAAGCATGTGGCTATAGATTTTGTTAACCTTCACAAAAGTTAACAATAAACATTAGAAATTATATATAAAAATTGAAAGTATCAAACTCATACAGAAAAAAATCAAAATACATGTGTTGACAAATAGAAAACATAAAATTTTTAGGGATTGGAAACAAAGGGAAACTACATACAAATTCCAAAATATGTCAATGTATATAAAGATTTGATGATCTACTTGATTTTCCAAATAATGTATTCCAAACACTTCCTTTCAAAAATTTAAATTTTATTGCAAAAAAAGTAGCTTTCATCCATAAGTGATGTTATAAACAGTTTGTTTCTTTACATAAACTGATCAGCTAGATTACATTAAAAGGTTGTTATATGCTGAAACCTAGTGCTCATCATTTTGTGTTCTAAATAGCAAAATTAACCAACGAATTGGAGAAACCCAAAACTATAAATCCGATCCGACCCGAATAGTCTTTTATTCGAATAAATTCGATAATTTTTGAAACCCGAAAACCCGACTATTCGAATAACCAGACTACAAAATTATTACGTTTTTAATATAACATTATATGTAAAAACATTTATAGAACTGTGTTTCAATCTATTATTTACCATATTATCATACGAATTCGAAAAGTAATATACAAAAATACATCATTCTAATATAGTAACAATTATTGGAAAAAAAATCCCTACCAAAATCTACTAAACAGGTTGTGTTTAGACGTAGAAGCGAAGAAACGGCGCATGTCAATTATAAACACAATGTGGAAAGAGATTCGAATTATTATGTGATGAGATTAGACATGAAAAAAAGTATTTTTGAGTGATAAGAACAAATAAAATAAATAAAGAGAAGAAAGAAAAGAACAAACCAAAAAAAAATTAAAGATGCAAAGGTCCAATGGGTGAGGAGAGGCTACCAAGGCACAGCAAAGGTCAAGATAACTAGTTTTAAAGAATCTAAAGTGTTCTCAAACTTCAAAATTTTTAAAACACTAAAAAAATATTAAAATTAAAAAATAAAAATAAAAAGCTAAAAACTTCAGATGTCCTCCCCATGCACTGAGGAGCTACTTCACTTTTTCTCTTTTTTTATAAAAAAGGAAAACACAATAACATAAAGAATCTTTTTATGGGATGCTGCCACCATACTTTATAGTTCTTGAATTTTGACATATAATGCATCTATGTTAGTTGCTTGAATAATATTTTGCTGGATTAAAAGATTAAATTTTAAAGAAAATAGTATTATCTAATACCATTGTACTATTTTCTTCTAGTATTTCTATTCTTGTATCAATGAATATATCACTACTAATTTTATTCCCAAAAAATAGATATCATTATGTAACATGAGAAAAGTTGATTATTCACTAACACTTTTTTACATGGATGATTTTTTTTTTCTGAGAACCAAATGAATTTTTTCTAAGAATCACTTATATATTTGTTATTTTTGTGATGGCATTTGTGGATTTTCCATTTTTAATAAAATCTTATAGATTTACTATTTTTGAGGTTGGAAAATACGATTAAACATGAGTTTTATTGTTATGTTTTAGTTTAGTCGGTTTTAATTTTATTTAGGGTTTAGTATTTACTATAACGTACGTAACGTAGAAAAAAAAGTAAACGTTTTTAAAATTCGAAAATAATAAATCTATAAGATTTTAATAAAAATTACACATTCATAAATTTTGTCATAAAAATAGAATTTTTCTCAAGAACATCATTTTTTTAATGTCTATTATTTGTTCTACTCATGTACGGACGGAAATATAAAAATATCTAATACACCAACTAGGCTTGATTGATGTAACTAGCAACTTGTCGCAGAACATATATTATTGTACTATGGATAAGAAGCACATATATATCTATATGTTATGCTAGTCTTAAACTTTGCATTCGTTAGTCAGATATACCAAAATGGTATATGAAAAAAATGATTAACATGATTTGTTTCTATAGAAAACCATTAATTCATGGTTGTTTGTTGTTAAATAATTCACTTTGGTGTTGGGAGTAGAGTTGCTTAATCATAGCTCACCACTATAAACGTTTTAAATAACAAAATTTTCATATGCTTTAAAAGTAAATGTAGTTTTTTGGTTACAAAAATGTGTTTTCTAAAACATATCTCCATCATTTTTAATCCATAATGAATGTCAATAATTGATACGAAAAAGATAATATCATATCATTATGGACCAACACCAAGAAAACATAGAATTTTTAATCTTTTTCAAAACTTGTAACAAAGAATAGTTGACTCATTAAAGAAAAGAATCTAAACCCTACAATCATCTACTATACTCCAAAACCTTCGATTCTCTATTTTTAGAAATTTCACATGATCAGATTGAACAATTAAATAAACTTTTATATATATTATGTATTATAAAGAGGGAATAGAATAAGTTGTATTGGACAAGAACATACGTAAGTAAGTGGAGAGACTGATCAAGAAGAAGAAAAAACAATAGAACTAGTTGTCGTGGTCCTACGATGGGATATGCTTTGTGTGTAGTGATCATCTTTAAACTTCAACTTTGGACTCTTATCTCAGATTTTGAGAACTGTTCCTGATCTCACCT
Organism: Capsella rubella; assembly: GCF_000375325.1. Taxonomy (NCBI): domain Eukaryota; kingdom Viridiplantae; phylum Streptophyta; class Magnoliopsida; order Brassicales; family Brassicaceae; genus Capsella; species Capsella rubella. Next base: position 7,721,018 of record NW_006238922.1, on the reverse strand, counting down.
CTCACATCAATGTCTCGTAAAATATATATGGATACAAAACTTCTACTGCGCATTTGATAGAGATATTTTTACTATTTTAATAAGTTTTGTTAAAGTATTGTTTTCTTTTGTTGGTTTTGTAAATTGCAAATGTAAACATGGAAGGCTGTATGGTCCAAGATTATATAACTAAAAACCAAGAAAGAAAATTAGAATCAGACTAGCAATAAATTTGAAAAAAGTAGTATGTGTTGTCTATAAAAGCAATTTGAGAAAATAAGAGTGAAGGTCAAAACAAAATATTTTTGGACGGTTAAAGAAATGATAATAATAATAATTATTTTCCGACGAAGAAGTATTCCCATATATAGGAATTAAAAATAAAAAACCGACAAAAAATTATGGATATTCAGTTGATTTACTAAATGTTATAGTTTACAGTTTCGAGTTTAGTGTTTAGTTTTGTAGAACTATTTAATGACTATGACATAACAAAATAAAAATTACTAAACTCTCTCAACACTAGTTTCGTAAGAAAATGATCGATTTTCTATTATTAGTTTCCACAATTTTTAAGAATCGATCAATACAAGAAAATTGATTACTACAAGAAAATGATCGATTTCCTATCATAAATAAAATATTTGTAGGATCAAGTATTTGAAGTAATTAGTAAATTAAGTATTCGTAAAAATGAAGTATTTGTACAAATGTACTAAACTCTCTTGCGCCTTAAATTATAAAATAAATAAAAAAGACTACAAAACTACAATAGTAAATCAAGAACAAGCTTATCTATGTTCCTAGTCAGCTTCAAGATCCCATCGATAATGGCCAACCATTTTTATAGCAAAACAAAACAAAGAAGCCTCAAACATAGAGAAACGCATAAATAGTTAAAGCACTTAAGCTTCGTGAAGGCCATTTTTTTAATAATCTGTCTTTACACTATTAGAATTGTCTTTATTTCTAACTTAAGTTTTTCAATAGTTAAAATTGTAAAGACTAAAGTACTCTCTCGTAAGAAAAACAAACCTATTGGAGATTTTAATTTAAAAAGAAAGTAAAATATCACTTAAGTTTTGTACTAAAATTCTGTTCATACGCTTCAAAATTATGGTATTTATATATATGGCTCTGCTTTTCCAAAATCAACATCATTATATCAATAATGGTTTTGTAATAGCTGATTAATTGAGTAGACATCAGTTTAGTAAATCGGTTAGTCTCTCAGTTTCACATATCCATTAATCAACTAGACGTTTGATTGATAAAATGCTCAATTATCACCTTGTATTTAGGAATTTATTTATTTTCCCTTTATTTTTTTATATCTAATTTTTCTACTTTTATTGTTGTCATATGAAAATTATTGATAAAATTTTGAAAGATACAACGATTATCGAATATTTTTAACATATCCGGCAAAAAAGCAAGCAAAAATAATGATTCAATTTTTTTAATAATTCAAGATGATTTAAAGGTTTTTTTAGGCCCAAGACTAATCCCTAAAGCTCGTGAAAATAGGTTAAATATTTTCGAACTACGATAGCTAAGGCTAGTCGAACTTAGGTGGCGGAGTTACTTCATTTTACCACTTAACCAAAACCACTTGGTTGAAAAAAAAAAATATCTCTAAAGAGACAAAAACATAAAAGAAAAAACAAGATTACATTCAAAAAAAAAAAAAAAAATTACATTCAAAAAACAGTGATTTATAATCAAAGAAACAGCGATTTTGCAGTTCGTGAAGTTTCAATGCCAACCACCATTCTGAAAATTCATAGATATAAATCTACCTTTCATCTAAAATCTCTTATAAAGCAAATTTACTCATTTTTCAGTATAAATGCAAGAGCAGTCACAATAAATACTCAACAGGTTAATGATAAACGTGGGTTTAGTATTTTGTGAATATATATATATATCTTTGGGTTTCAAAATTACAAAAACACAACACTCTAAACTTTTGTTTTTTTTTTCTTTTCTAATCTTATTAAACTTGAGAGTGTAGTTTTCATTTGGACTCAGATCCGATAATACTAAAGCCAACACACATCGAACTGGTTCCATTGGCCGCACTTGACTGCCAACTTTAACCTTTAACAGAATTTTAATTAATAGAGTAATTATTATGGACAATGAGTATGAAACCAATTAAACCATCACACCATTACATGATAGAATATTTTCTTAAAAATTTGTTTATAAATAAAGAAAATTATCCAAAGAAATAATTTATAAAAAAGAAGAAAAAAAACTGTGGCCTGACTTAAGTGTGAGACGTCCCACCATTGTCCCCTCCACTCCCACTCACAGCAACCTTAGCTTTTCCCATAATAAACACATACACTATACACAATCCACTCTCTCCTCTTTGTGCTCCCAAACCAAACATAACACTCACAAATACACAATACAACTCTCTCTCTCTCACATCTCTCATCTCTCTCACATCTCTCATCTCTCTCACTTCATCTCTTTCTTTTTAAATCTCAAAAACACTCTTCGATCGATGGAGTCAAATCTGTTCATAACTCACACTTCTTCTTCTCTCAAATCCCAAGCCTTTGTCTCCTCATAATCATCATCCTAAACTTAAGGTAATGAAACATTCTTTATCATCTTTCTTGGTTTTCTTGATGTTCTTGAATTAACAATTTCTATTTCAAGATTTCAAGTTTTTGATGATTGATCAACAATTATTAAGTATGGCTATGAGTTTGGTTTGTGTAGGTCACATATATATTATTGCCATTTATGTTTCATCAACTTCTTTTATTCCTCTTTTTTTTTTTCGTTTTGCTCAAAAACATTGGATACCTTATAAATAAATAAATAAATAAATAAAAGTTTATTTTAATTACTAAGGATAGATAATAATTTAGTTTGTGGATCTACTTCGTATGTTAGATGAGATTTTGCTGTCGGTGATCTTTTCGTTATATATGTTTGTCTGTTTTTGTTTGTTTGTTTGTTCCTTTGTGTTTATGTGTTTAATTTTTGTCAGATTTTTTGTTTTCTTTTTTGTCCTTTTTTTTTTAGGGTTTTCACAATTAATGAAATAGAAATTCAGTATGTAGATAATAAATTATAAAAAGTAACTAAAACTATTTGGAAATTAGTTAATTTTAATTTAAGTGAAAATTATTTATTGAATCAATTAGTTTAGTTTAAGAGTTGACTGTTTGATAGATGGATGTGTCAGTACTAAATTTGGCACTTCTGATGTTGTCTACTCATTGACTCGTTAGGACCATTTATAGTCACACCAATGTTTCCCCCACTGAAATAATTATTAAGAATCATTTTGTATGCATTATCTAACTTTGTTTGGACATAACCAATCCAATTTCTTAAAATTCTTTAACAAATCATTGCAGAAAAAATAATACAACACTCAGTAATCATGAGACCAATACTAGACCTCGAAATTGAAGCATCATCAGACAGTAGCAGTAGCCAAGTAGCATCAAACTTGTCTCCGGTTGGGGAAGATTACAAACCTGTCTCTTTGAATCTTAGCCTCTCTTTCAACAACAACAGTTTGGATCTTGAATCATCTTCTTTGACGTTGCCACTTTCGAGCACAAGTGAGAGTAGCAATCCAGAACAGCAGCAACAACAACAACAACAACAACAACCTTCTACTGTATCCAAGAGAGTCTTCTCTTGCAACTACTGCCAAAGGAAGTTCTATAGCTCTCAAGCACTTGGTGGTCATCAAAACGCTCATAAACGCGAGAGAACACTCGCCAAACGCGCTATGCGTATGGGTCTTGCTGGGGTCTTTCCTGGTAGAGGATCGGGTAGCAATTACGCGGCTGCTGCTACAGCAGCCGCTCTCTCGTGTCTGCCGCTGCACGGAAGCGGAAATGCGAATATGACGTCATTTAGGACACTTGGAATTCGGGCTCACGCTTCGTCCCATGATGCTGGTGGCATGACAAGGCAGACATCAGAGAATATTATTAGAAACATTGCCAGGTTCAACCAGGGGTATTTTGGTAATTGTATGCCTTTTTACGTCGAGGATGACGAGGCCGAGATGCTTTGGCCTGGGAGTTTCAGGCAAGGGATCGATGCGGTCGCGGCTGATGCGGGTAATGATAATCTAAGTGAAAGAAAAATGGATTTCTTGGATGTCACACAAGCTACGGATATGGAGAGTTCACTCCCAGATCTAACCTTGAAGCTTTGAGCTTTCCTTTTCTTTGTTTTTTACTTTTTTTTTTCCTTTTGAATTTGGATTCTTAATTTGGTTGCAATGAGCATCATAACTCTATTATGTACAGTGAGAGTTTCACGAACCATTTCTGATATGTTATCATTATATATGGTCACTATTGATTGATCGACCAAAAAAGTCAATTATCCTGTTTGCTTATGTGTGTATAAAGCCAAAGAGATATGTATTTAAACCAAATATTATGTTAATTATCATTATGTTATCAACTCTCGTTATATAATCTTTCACAAGTGATTTAGGTTCTTTGCTTATTACAGTCTAGTGGCATTAATATCTTGAAAAGTCCCTTTGGTTTCTGTATACACAACAATGTTTAAGAAAGTGTTAAGACACTAAACGAACTAAGATTCAACACCTAGCGTTTAGAATGCATAGACGATTTAGTTGGTTTAAATGCCTATAAGATCTTGTATATATCATGATTTATAAGTAATAAAGATCTAAAGAAGAAACAGAGCCCTCCTTCCAAGTTTTAGTTTACTAAGGAGAAGATAGATAGCAAAATGTTTTGATTGATCTATGGAGCAATGTGTCTTGTGGGTCTTGTGTAAAGAGGGAGACAAGTTTTGATAACAACTCAACTGTTTTGTTAGTTGACTCTCAAATACTTCAGCTAAGTTTATATAAATGATCTATGAATTATATGTATGGATGCATTGAAGTTCAACTTGATTTCAACTTTGTACATGTGTTTTGATTTCAACTTTGTGGATATAACATTATATATACCTTGAGAGTATTTCCAAAAGTGATCTCATTTAATTTTTATGATGATTTAATAAATAAAGTTACAATCAAAACATGTGGCATAAAAGACATATTCTTCAATGTCTTCTCTTCTTCGATGTCGATTACATTCTCAATAAGCCTTTTATTGTCTCCTATATATGTCAAGATCCTTCTAAATCCATTCAGAAATGCATATTAATGTTTTGTGTTAGATGTAGAGTCTTCAGTTAATGTTTTGTTCCTTACTCCTATAATATCAAGAACCAAGATTCCATAGATATGCATGCACATAACAATTGTGGGAAACTCTACCATATATTCTTGAAAACAAACAATTCAGGTGCAATGTACCATATCGTTCCTCTTGTGTCTATCAATGATAATATACTTACATTTTCTCCACAAAACTTAATTAGTCAAACCAATGTATGATACTTCGGAACATAGATTGCCATCTAAGAGTATATTATGTGGTTTTACGTATAAAATGCACACTCCTTACTCTTATGTATATTATGTAGTATGTAAAACAAATTCGACAAGATTCACTTTCTCCGATTGTGTAACTCAATCCGTAATCATTTCCCGGAAGCATCATGCAAATTTTAACCTCAAAACTTCTACAAAACAATATGCATGTAACCGATGTAAGAAAAAATAAAAAACAGCATTCATGTTATTCATAATATTAGCCATACATATTTTCAGTTTCAGTTGAAAGTTTCATAATATATGAAGAATTGTTTGGTATTGAAATGCATTTAATATATATAGTTGTTCGTTTGTGAACTGAACCCTTTATCTGGAAGAAGTATCAGGACACGGTTTTGTAGATGCAACATCTAAATGATGTTATATATAGATCTTGCATTTAGACACCAGATCCCGATACTACTTCCAGATCAAAAAGTTCAAGTCACCAAAAAAAAATACAAAAATGGTTGTGTCTTATTCTTTGCAGTCCTATAATGGACCAGTTTCTAAACTAAATATATATAGGTAGGTATATCGAAATCGCTAGATATTTCCATTTGGCCAGGGATTTTCACTCGGTCTTCTCGGACCCTAGGGAGATTACGGCCTAAGACCCGAACCGAACCTCCCTGGTTATCAAAAAAAAAAAAACATAGGTATATAGTTGATCACCTCTCATTCATTCTCAAAATATGCCTTGATTATGGTATATAGGAAAGGTTGAAAAAAGTTTGTTCTTTTCTATAATCAGAACAATAAGGAGAGCGACTTCAGAATTGAGCTCTCAGAAAAAACAGAGAAAGATGGCTAGGACCTCAGGTTCAGCTTAGATTCACAACGTTACGTAGTTCATGCAACATTTGTGGTAAGATCGACAATTAATTTGGAGACATCGTCGTCTCCATAATTAGTAGGCATACCACAAATGGTTCATGAACTAATGTAGCATCTAAGCTAGTCATGAGCTCATAAGTCTTTCTTGGTTTTGTATGAGAGCTCTATTCTAAAGTGCCTCGTTATTGACATGGTTACATTAAAGAACATAAATTTCAGCTCAATTATACCATAATATAAATCCATATTTTTAGATTGAGTGAGTGATGATACGACTATATAACTATGATGCGAGAAAACATCATTATATAATATAGCTCCATAATGTATGAAGTATGGGTTGGCTATATTACATGACCATAACAATTTGTATTTTTATTTGTAGTTTACATATAAAACGTTACCATAATGAATGAATAAAACCTGGGAAGTTGATCGGAATGAGCAGCATAGATCCCATGATGGTTATGATAGATTTTCACATATCGAAGAAGAGAAAGCACATAGATCTGCATGCAACAAATATATTAATGAAACTAACGTACGTAAAGCATATTATAAATTTATAATAACATGTAACTATGTATGTGACTAAGGGATATGATTCGATACACTCTTCTATTACATGTCTTGACGGCATCTGATGAGAGTGATGCATTGGATAGATGATGAAATGGAGAAGTTTTAAGAGAGATAGATATATAGAGAAGAGACTATTTGATTTGTATACTAAGAGATGATACAAGGATTTGATGAATACATGTGAGTGATTAAGAGGTTTGGTGGTGTATGTTGATTTACAAAGAGAGATAAGAAGTATATTTATTGCCAACAAAATATGTGGTGGCTCTTCTTATTCCAAAGAAACCCTAATGGATTTTTTTTTACAGCTGTTAAAAAAAAAAGTCTTAGGATTTTTTGCTATTTTTGTTTTAGTAATTGATTTCTTTCTTTGACTATATATGACATTATATATAAAACAAATAGAAAGAAATCAACAATTCTGGTCAAATAGAAAGAAATCAACAATTCTGGTCAAATAAAAAGAAATCAACAATTCTGGTCAAATAAAAATAAATCAATTTCTAAAATATTGGAAATTATATAATTAATGGAAGTTTGACATCTGTCTCCAAATCCCATTATATTTTGACATAATTTAATATTTAATATTATTATTTTCATAATATATAAATATTAATTTATTTTTTCATTTCAACTATATTTCGCAAAAATTGGAGCTTCCTAAATGTCTAGAGATCTAGAGCTAAATTATATAACGACATTTTAGGTTTTTTTTGTTATTTATTCAAACTTTTATTAGATATAAAACTTACAAATAAAAAGAGTATTTGCCTTAATTATTCTTCACTATATTATGCATTAAGATTTATTTCCCTATCACTTGAAATCATAACATTATATTCATCAATCACCAAACTAAAATTTCAAGTATTTCTCCATTCATTAAACCAAAAAAAAAAGAAGGTATTTCTCTATTCTAAAGATAACTTAGGTTTTCAACTACAATCTTTTGAATGATATATGCGATGACAAAACTTGTTTATCTACTATAATTAAGACCAAGACAATAAATAAAAAAGTGATGATGTAATTCCTTTCTTTATAATATTTTTATAAGCATAAGCTCTAAAATACGACTGCCTACTTCAACTCCTCAGTTTCGCTACATTCAAAGGCAACTCTCTTCGGCATCATCATGTACCAACTTGTGTGCTCGAACCAAGCCGTGTCCTCGGAGTAAGGTAGCACATAGTCATTCATCTGAACTGAACCTTTTGACCCTATAGCAGCAATACATTTCGACTATGGTGTTGTTACAAAGATCAGTTAGTATTTTACATATCATTATTTTGGTATACGTTCTAGTTTATTGGATTTATGTTATATAGAAACTAATGAATGTAGCAACAAATCTACTATAGATTAGGCTGGGGATGTACATAAAAAGAACACAACCATTAAAGCTAAGTCTAGACTATGGGTTTCATGATTAAATGAATGGAAATTCGGAATATGCAACTGAGTAGTTTATAAAGTTTGTTTTGTGTTTTCATTTGTAACTTACATATAAAATGTTAGCTTTAGATTAAAATTGAAAAAACAAACAAAATGAAGTATATATATAAGACAACAAAAATGTGGTGCTCTTTGTCAAACAACTAGATTTTAACCAGTGGTACACTGTGGAACTATATTTTTTAAAAAAAAATTAAAAACTTTTATTAAAAACTATTTAAAACTATATTTATAAAACTTAGGTAATTGACACTATAAACAAAAAAACAATATATAAATTTTTTTGAATAGTTTTAAATATATATCATTCGTCTTAGTTTTTTCAATTTCTTGGAAAAATATGATCTTCATTTTCATATATGTTGGGAGCAAAATCCCTCATTTATGGGTCTGGTGGATCCTATCCTCAACCCTATCCTCAAGGCCTAGTGTTAAGGAAAAATAATATGTATCCCACGAGATGAGAATTGGGAAGACGGGGTCGATGTTCCAAAGATGAACCCATCAGAAATGAGGGAAATGGGATGGAGAGAAAAGAGTTGAAGACATTGATGAGCTCGAAAAAGAGGAGTTGACCTCGGGATAAACATTTAAGAAGACATTTATAGAGGAATAACTTGAATTAAGAGACATCCATTATTTAACGTATGTAGAATAAAAAAAAAATGTATCAATTAGAGAATCATTGTATTTATTTCGTATTTAACACATGTATGAGTATGTATTTTATTTCATAAAATATACCTTTTTCGAGAATAAAAACACTATACAAATACTATTCTTCCTATAGTATTTCTTATAATTTTACTAATTTCTTAAGAGATCAATTTAGTTCTCCTCTACCTAGATTTAAGAGTCTAGAATTTGGCTCCCAAGAAACTATAATTTATAGTTAAAAAAATAGAACACATATTCTTTCTTTCTTTTTAATTATTTTACTATTTAATTCAGTCAAATGTTACCATATGGACACTTTTATTTTAGTCAAATTTGGCACAATTAGTATTTACTAATTACCATATCATTAGATATATTATTTCATTTATGTGCTACCAGGCTCATGTGCGTGTGTATATATATCCTTAATCATCTAAGAAAATTTTATTACATAGAGTTAAGAATGGGAAAGTATTTGGTTTGTCTTCTTTTTGTCCTACTTTCCTTTGATTCTATAAATTCCGCATTGACTCCTTTCTTCAGAAGATTTAATCTCCAAATTGTAAATCAGCTTGAGTTTCACAAGAAACTGAAAGTTCAGTGTGAGACTAAAAATTTTGGTATTCCAGTTACCTATCTTAATATAAGCGAGAGTTTTCAATATAAATTTATAATTATACCAAAACTTTTGTTTCGGTGTAACTTATGGCAGGTAAAAACTAAGTTTTTTATATATATATTTATTTACATATTTTTAGGTATATTAATTAGGGATGAGCTTTTTGTATTATTGAAAATTTGAATATTTTATGGAATAAATCCTGTTTTTGAGTTTTTTTAGTTCAATCCAAAACACAATTACTGTCATATGTAATATTAAGACTTTTCATGGATTTTAAAAGGTTGACTGGATTTTTAAAAGACATTTTTTGGTTTGCTTTCATGCATTTTGTTTTATATAGAATCTGCTCTATTGATTTAAAATTTTTGGTTGATTAAATTACATTTAGTTATACACTCAGTACATTGTTGACTGTACAGGAAGTTAAACAATTTTTGTTTTGTGTTTTAGGGACCAAACTATAAACATCATGTGTTCTTTGAAGCCTTTTTTCCGAGCCGAGATTTTATATATGGTACATGCACTGGAATGCACCCTAATGTGTGTATGTGGATCGCAAAAGAACAAGGAGTATATGTACGCCACGGGAAAGAATTAAGTGAGGATTTCAAGTATGGATGGGATACTCCAACAAAACAAAGAGAATTCGCTCCAGTTGGTGCACTTACAAATGAATCGGAATTTGATTCAGATAAAATTCTGAAAACTAATTAAAATTTTATGTTCAATCTTGGTATCGTTGTATCATGTCGAAGAGAATAATAATAAAGTTTTAGATTATGAGATTTAACTTCATTTTGGGGTAACTTATATGATTTAATGTTTTGTTTAGTATATAAGCTTTGGTTTTCAAAGTTAGTAACTCCCTTGATCGGGACACATATTAATTTTATCAGTTAGAGATCTTAACATGTGTAACTTATTTTTTTTATTAATAATTATAATACGTATGTAAACCAAAAATTGTTTTAAGGCTTTTCAATTTTTTGAAAGCTAATTAATTCTAATGTGCATAACTTCTTAAAACTTTGAAACGCTAATTGTAATGTGCATGCATATTCCAGTAAAACTAGAAACTATAAAATTATTTTTCCCTTCTAATCTTTTCAATAATAAACTTGAGAAAATAATGAGGTTATATGATTTTCGATAAATTTATGATAATGTTAGTATAGTTTTATTTACAATTATTTGAACATGTTTTCAACATATGAACTAAATATAAATAAGTCAATTTCTTTTTTCAAATATGAGATAATATTACCTTTTCTTTGTTCTTTGCTAATTTTGTTTTATTTATGTCTAGTTATTTTTAATATTGAGTAAGATATATTATTGATATAATGCAGATATTGTTTTGATATGGAACTTATAGGTCATACACATTGAAGTTGAGTACATAGCATTACATATTTACATGATGTAATATACAATTAAATTGTTTTGTGAGATGAAGTGTGTAACTCTAAATCCGGATTTTTTTTATAAATACTAAAAAAACATATAAAATCAATATTTAAAATACTAAACAAATAATTAACATATATTTTGTATAGTCATCTTCATGTGACTACCACTTAACATATACAATGGAATCAACATGAATTCATCTTCAAGCTGTCTTGCTTGTATGATTGATCCATATGAAATGTTAAAGTAGTTTTGCAGTATCAAATAAAATCAAGAAGTACATAACATCTTGGTCTTATAAAAGTTAGATACCAAAACACATGTATGTGTCTATGACACTACTAATATAAATATCATAACCTAACTAGAATCTCTCGACAAGTTTTACAGATGAACCACTTCACAACCTATGTCAACAGACTTCTTCAAAGCATCAACCACTAACTGTGTCTTCCTACTGATCTCTGGCCACCTATGATCAGCCTCTAAATCGCCCCGCTTGATTCCTTCGACAAGCCGCGTGAACTCTCTCAGCATCATTGCCTCTTGCGACTCCTCAGTTCCGCCACAATCAAAGGTAACTCTCTCCGGCATCACGTTCCAACCAGTGTGCATGTCCACGAACTTAGCACCACTTGTGTACTCGAACCAAGCCGTGTCCTCTTTGTAAGGTATCACATAGTCATTCATCTGAACCGAACCTTTTGATCCTAGCAATCCAATTCAACATATAGTGTTGTTACAAAAAGATCAGTTAGTATTTTACATATCTATGTTTTTGGTATACGTTTATATGTTATTTAGAAACTGATGAATGTTGTAACAAATCTACTATAGTCTAAAGGTATTCATTTTGGCACGGATTCAGTATTTTAGACATTTTAAAACAAGTATTTGGTTTTAAATCGGTTTTTTCAATTCGTGTCGGTTTAATTTTGTTCCCCTAGACTCCTAATCCCAAGCGTCACTTAAAACGGCGACCTCTATGTTTTTGTCAGAGATCTTTACCAATTGAGCTATTACCATTTAGTCATATTACGATTTATATTAATCCTATGGTATAAAGACAATGGTAAGAACCTGAGATAGCTAAGTCGGTGGAAAGCTGAGAGAGGAAAGAGCAATGGACTATTGCTGTTGTGGTCGAACCAAACTGAAGAGAGGCAGAACATGACAAGATAGTCCCAACCGAGTTTGTGGAGACAGAGGAGGGCATAGCTCTGACAGATATTGGCATTTGGTAAGACATAGCCCATAGAGCTGCACCTATAGGGTACCAACCAAGCTCTCCAATAGCTCCGGCTAAACCCATAGCTTCTTTAGTTAGTCTCTCCAACACTTGCTCTGGTACTGGAGTTGTCATCGTGGTGTACATCTACAAATATATACACATTGTGTCACTTTAAAGGTTAGTGACTGATCAGTGAAAGTAATGCGCATATTAATCGAACCAAACCGAACAGACTGAACCGAAACCGAACCAAAATTTCGGTTCGGATTCGGTTAGAGACAAAAAACCAGTTGGGTATTGTTTCAACTATCCATGGATATCGGTTACTAACCGAACCGTACGGATATCCATTCGGTTATCCGAACAAAACCGACATATTAAAACTGTATTTTAACCAAGATTCAAGCAAGTTTATTATACATAAAGGAATACAATTTACACAAATATATCAAACTGATATCATATATATTTAGACCAAAATATTCTGAAGTTTTAATATATACTTGTCAAAAAATTAATTAAAATTTATCTTAAACTTATTTTGTAAAATAAATTATACTATATCGAAAATAAACAAAACCAAACCAAACTCAAACCGAAAATAAACAAAACTTTACCGACCCGAACCGGTTTTAGACCCTACTCAAACCAGTTTTTTCGAGTCGGATTCCGGGTTGAGTATTCGGGTTCGGTTTTTTTGTCCAACCCAAAGAAATACTATAACACATTATGAATATATCTAAAATCGAGCCGAATACCCAAACGCCGAAGACTAAATGAGAATATTTTATGTACCAATTTGCAAAATTTTTAATTTTTAACTAAAAGAGCAAAACGCTTACGTGGCGAACATCTCCAAGCAATCCAGAATCAAACAACGTTTCTTTAATCTTAACCGTCCGTTGATGATGCAACCAAATCGTACCGTCCATAAACTGAACACCGTTACGTTCACACGCCTCCACGATCTTGTCCAGCTCCGTCGCGTCGAGAGCCGGTGGTTTCTCGATAAGAACATGTTTCTTCATCTCCGCCGTCATCACCGCCCATTTCCCTCGCTGAGTCACCGGCATCGTCAAGTAAACTGCGTCGACGTTTGCGTCGTTGAGCAGCTCCTCGTAGCTACCGTACACAGCGACGTTCTCCGGCGATAAATCGTTGGCGGCGGCGAAGGTTTTCGCGGTTTCGAGAGATGGGTCGCTGATGGCGACGATGACGGAGTTTGAGGATTGTGTTACTGTTCTGACGAACTTTGATGCGAATCTAATGCATCCAAGAAGACCAAAACGCACCGTTTTGTTGTCAGCCATTGTTGAGTTTTTGGTGTTATGTTGTGGCGATGTGTTTTCTTTGAGTTTGTGTTCTAATGAAAAGTGTGATGAGATGTGAATGTTTTCCACGTGGCGGATTCTTAGCCTTAGAGATTTTTCATTATCTTCTTTGATACATTTTCTTGAATTTACGTGATCTTTTGTTTTTAATACCGAAATTTCAATTACCTTAAATAAAGATATGTAATATTTGTTGACATATAAAGACTTGAATTACGGTGACCAAAAAAATAAATAATAATAATTAAGATTCGAATTACATTTTTTTTTTTTGGAATTACTACATTTTATTAATGAGAATTAACAGTGATCCATACATGCAAATAATTAAAGGTCCGAATGGTGAGAGTGCGGGAGAAGCAGTTTTAATATGTGGTACGGTTCAACTACGTTATTTAGAAAATAAATTTGTAAGACAAGTACGATTTGCGAGATTTTTGGACAACTAGATAAATACTATTTATGTTTTGAAAGCCATTTCTTCATACATATATATATATATATATATTGGTTAACAAGAAAGTCAAAATTCCCGTGTTGTATTGTCTGGACTCCTCTCCCTATTGTGTATTGGTTGACTCCTTTCATTGGCCATATAGGACTTTGTAGAGAAGATGGAGTCATTTTGGACTTTGTTGTATCTAACTTCATCAATGTTGATAATTTTGAATATGTTCCTCCTGCTCAGTATCTCCAACTCGATCGAACCAAGGTATCAGTAATTGCTTTATGTATTCATAAGGATCTTGTTAAGCATGCATGGTTCATGAAACTGTGTTAGTTCTGCATCTTAAAGATAAGACCTTTAATATACTATGTTCACTGTATCAAATGCGTGGGTTTGTTGCAGTGTTGTTTACCACGAATCTTGGGTGGACACACTTGCAAGTATGGATTCAGACACACTGAGGTTGGGTCATGAGTTACTTGGGATGATACACTGAGCATGACCACACATAGCTTTGAGCATAAAAGCTACAATCTCTTCACATGTAACTGTCATTCGTTTGTTGCACACTGCCTCAACCATCTATGCTATGGCGACTCGATGGAGTGGAACATGGTGAATGTTACTATTCTGTTAATGCTGAAAGGGAAATGGATGAGTCCTTCATTAGTAGTCTGGTCATTTATGCCATGTGCTTTCTTCACAAGTTTGGGGGTCGAGTTTGTCGGCTGGCCATTCTTGATCGGCCTTTCTTCGTTCTCGATACTACTCTTCGCGTGGTTCATAATTGCTACTTACTGTTTTAAGACACATATTACTCCAAATACACAACGACATGTATGTTGGTACGTATAACGTTAAAGCCTAGAACTAATTTGTTTAACATAACAAATTTTGCTATACACACAAACAGGGACGGATCTAGAGAGGAAGAGGGTGGGGCACGTACCCCATATTGTTTTTTTAAATGAAAATTTTTGAGAGATAATTATACTGTTTGTTCTGTCAAGTAATCTTTTTGCGTCATAGATGTGGCTTGCTTGAAATATATAATTATAATTAGATGGGGCACGTGCCACATCTATGACGCAAAAAGATTATTTGACAGAACAAACAGTATAGTTATCTCTCAAACAGTAACGTTTAATTAATCGAGTTTTCAACATCAAGCTTACTTGTGTTGTGGAGAGTTAATTACTTTGTAATTTTTGAAACTTAAATTATCCAAATAATTAAAGATAAATTAAAACAAAAAATTATCTAAATAGATTTTCCCCACAAATAAAAATCACCCAAAATGGATATTTAATAAACTTTTTCATATATATATATATATAAAGTATTTAATTATTTTTAATTATATATACGGGTATAACACAAAAAAAATATATACTTTGTAATGTTGAGCTGTTAGAACCATTTCAAAATTTCTTTGAATTACTTTAAAATAATAAATATATATTTTTAACAAACTTAATATTTTACTTTCGATTTTCTTTGTTGTTTTCACCAATTATAAATAACTAAAAGAAATGAGAAAAAAAATCTATAAGGGCAATTTAGTCATTTTCAATTAAGAAGCATGAAACGTATAAAAACTAAAAAGTAACCGAATCGTTTATAAAAAGATTTCATCAAATCACTCTGTTACACACACTGTTTTATCATTTATCTCTTCTTTCTCTCTCAACTCTCGACCCAAAGATTTTCTCGGAAAACAAAATCCACAAGAAAATGGCTAATCGTCGTATAGAGAAAGGTTCTACCTCATACCCACCACCGCGGCTCACCGCATCTCGTAACTACGTCGGAGCCAAAGCAAAAGAGATCCTCGCAACACACGACATCACAGGGATCAAAAAGCTCGTCACTATCCTCTGTCACGCTAAAGAAACAGAGCAAGAAACAGAGCATCTCTACAAAACCTTCGCTCACCATTTCCCAAACATCTTAGCCGTGAAGCTTCTAAAACTCTACATGTCCACTAACGATGCGACGACAAACCCAAAGATTCGATCTTTCTCGCTCTCTCTCCTTGCTTCACTTCTCAACGATCTTGACTACTCAGGGGCAGGTTTGAAAACAGAGTCTTTGAAAAGCATCAAGACCCATTTGAATACTTGTCTTTACGAACTTGAATCTTCTGATGAAGACTTTGGAATCATCTCAAGAATCGTATCTCACGTCGCTGTTGATGTTTTCATTGAGAACCATCCTTGGGATGAGCTCTGTTCTTATATTTTCTCACTAGATGGGAATAAAAGAGCTCTCTTGATGTTTAGTGAGTTGCCTACGCTTCTTGATGAAGAGTTCTTGATGCCGTTGTTGGACAATGGTCTTAGTTCAAAGATCTTTAAAGCGTTGGACTGTGTTGATGAAGAGGAGTGGTTGGTAGGTTTGGTAGCTGGGTTTAGTTTGATGCTTCAGCTTGTGACTCTGAAGAAGGAGAGTTTGGTTAAGGACTTGTTTTACGCGATTTTGAATTCGGTTTGGGAGATGGTTAACGTGAAGAAAAGAGAGATCGTTGTGCGTAAAGGTTTGCTGAAGATTGCGAGGAAAGTGGGAAGAGAAGCTTTGAGGTTTCGTGAGCCTGAGTATGAAGCTGTGGCAGATTGGGTTAAGATGATACAGAAGATTAGTGGAGTTAGTAAGATTACGAAGAAGGTTGTGAAGATGGTTCAAGAACTTCTTGATAAGTATTACATGGGAGGTCAAGTATCTGGTACTGCTAATGTTACTGATACTGGTACTGGTTTGGTTATTAATGATTAGTCTCAGTAATTGTGTTTTTGTTTCAGTGAGTGAGAGACAAGTCTTGGTTTTGTGGAAGCAATGTACATATAGGTTTTGTTTCTTTTGTGGTCTATTCATGTTGGTATGGATGCACTCACTGATTCTTGTGTTACCATTTCATTATAATGAAGTTGGAGTTGAATATATCATAATGGACAAGTTCTAAAGTGTTGTAGAGATGGGCTTAAGTGTTTCGATCTAGCTTTTGTATTCCTTTTGCTTGGCTTGCATTAGTGCCTTTGTGGTGCCGTTTTGGTTCTTGAAGGTTGTCAAGAAGATCCACTACAAAGGCAACGAACTCACCAAAGGCTTTAGCTACGTGTTTGTTAAGGTTTCATAGATCATATGGTACTGTCAAAAGCTTAAGATCTTGCCACAAGCTTCAATACAAACAATATGTAGAATTGTGAAGTTGATATAACTCAAGATAAATGATATGCAAACAAACCTTATTTTTCTCAGTTACGAATTACAAAAAAATATGTCATAAACTTTTCATAAAATTGAAAAATACATATTCTAAACTTCTACTATATAACAGTGAACGTATTATATTAATACATACTTATTATTATCCCATATTTACTTACAATCATATATATAAAAGTAAGGTTCCACTCTTTCCTTATTGGTGGAAAAATATTTAAGGCTTTAATTTAAAAAAAAATGTTTATGACAATCATTCAATACAAAATTTAATTACACTATAAGTTATAATCAAATGGTAAAGAAAATGAAAGGACTTAATCATATATCATTCAACAAAATAAATAAATAAATAAATGTTTATAACAATCATTCAAGACAAAATTTAATTACATTATAAGTTATAATCAAATGGCAAAGAAAATGAAAGGACTTAATCATATATCATACAACAAATTTTATAACGCTTATTGGTGGAAAATTTTTTAAAATCATATA
>NW_006238922.1:7702955-7703197 GCF_000375325.1 Capsella rubella | reverse complement strand
ATCTCATATCTTCATTATTCTCTTTGTTTTTTTTTTAAGTTCTTGCATGGGGTGAAAACTCATTTAAAATATCATTGTAAGAGTTTGATTAATTATTTAGTTTAAACTTTTGTTTTCAATTTTATTTATTTTTGTTTTTATGTATTTCTTTATGTCTTCATTGTTTTTTATATTTTTAAATGTAATACATATGTATAATAATATTTTATGGTTATAAGAAAATCAAGCTAAAGAAACCATCT
>NW_006238922.1:7680006-7702345 GCF_000375325.1 Capsella rubella | reverse complement strand
CTTGATTATATATTTGGTTAAAACTTTTGTTTTCAATTATATTCTTACTTCTTCATTTTTATTGTTTTTTATACTATTAAATGTATAATACATATGTATAATAATATTTTATGGCTATAAGGAAATTACTTTATCGATGGGATTCAAAAATATTGATTTCTGACCATCGCACCATAAGAAAATCAAGCTAAATAAACCATTTTCATTGTTTTACTTTATATGTTTTTTCTTTCTCACATATTCATGTATATTTATTTTATTTTCAAAGTATGTAATTATTTTAACAAAATATTTTTTGTTATATTCAAACCAATCTGTAAGACATCGAAATAAATAAAATTTTATACACAAATAAAGGTAATTTTGGTGTATATTTATAAGTTTACACACATATTTGGATAAATTTCAACACTTTTAGTGGTTGTTTTGATAAAGTTTGGAAAGGGGGTAAATTTAAAAAGTGATATTTTTAAAGGGGTATTTTTTAAATTCTCCCAATATCATTCCTATTTTTATCATTAACAATATTATTGTTTTATCAAAAAATACATAAAAGTAGTAAAGAAAATTACTATCAAAATTGATTAATTGAACAATTAATAAACGAATGAGTTCAAAAGATATGGATATATGCTTCTATTGTATGATTTAAGTAAATAACATGTAAAAATGTCATAAGCACTAAAATTTATTTAATCTATTTTTTATAAGTAATAAATAAATTAAAATAATTAAATAAATATACAACAACCCGCGCATATGCGCGGGACATTACCTAGTAGTAATAAAAATAGGGATTCAAAGTAACTCCCAAAATCTTTTTCGGCCACCCATCGGAGGCAAGATCACAAATATATATATATATATATATATATATATATTTTTGACATCTCAAGATCACAAATTGTATCCTAACAAATATCACAAAACATAAATATAAACAGAAAATAATACAATAACTAATACAAAGTAACAAACAAATAATACAATATCAACAGAAAATCGTATATAACTAAAATTTATATCTAGACATATGTTAATTAAAGAGTATTACCTCAAGAGGAGTTTCTCGACTAAAACTCGAACACAAGAAGAACAGTAAGATGTAAGTAAAATTTCAGGTATTTATACATCATGCAAATTAAAGAATTTTTTTTTTTAATGATCGTGTGGGAGTTAACCTATATTTACTCTGTATATGCATTTTCGACATAGCTAGAATAAAGACATATGTTGTTAATTTTATTTAAAATATTATGTGTTAAATTGTGGCATGTCAGCAGTAACTTTTATGTTTGACGTAAGTTACTTAAAAAAAATATGCAATTAGATTTTTTAAGTTTGTAAAATAAAAAAGAGATGCTTTTTGCTCTTTACAAAAAAAACTATGAGGCAAAATTTGATTGGTCATGTAATTTGTACTTTATGATATAAAATATAGCCGATAAATATTTTTAATTGTTTAATTAGAATTACTCATTATTGATTATTTTATTCTTATATTAAATTTAATTACTGTTTTGGGGAAAATATTCGGGTTTGTGGAAAATATATATATATATATATATATATTGTGATAAAACGTATTATTGTAATTTGGAAGGAAATACATTTTTTGTTGGGAAACATAACTTTTTGGTTTTATCGAAAAACGCGATTTTGTAATTTGGTAAAAAAATACATCTTTTTGAAAAAAAATTAGTTGAATATTTTAGTAATTTTTAATGCACCCTAACTTAAGGAACTATGTCTACACCTATATAAACCATTATAAACATATAATTTTGGTGCATTGACGCTTGACGGATAGACCGACTGACTTCATATATACCAACTTTGACTCCAACATTAATTAAGAAAAATTCAAGTTTTTTTTATATTTACTTATTATATTAAAAGCTATAAATAATAATTTGTTATACTGAATGGGTTATGGTTTTGTATAATTAAAAATATTTTGATATTTGATTATCAAATATATTTTTAAAATATTTAATGCCAAACCAATAGTGAAATAAAAATCATTAATAATTTATTTTCAAAAATTTAAAATTTGAATTAAAATCAGAAAAATTGTGTACAACTTGTCCACGAATAATATTTTGGACAACTTACTATGACAAATACACTAGACGTACGTCGAAAGTGGAATTCAAACTTGTTCGGTAACCAAAACTAACTTTTCAAGAACTGTTTATTCAAATATTTTATGTTAGATGCATACTTAGCATATATTCAAACTTGTCTATACATAGTTATAAAACTAACTTGTCCATGGAAAAATGATGTAAAACTTGACTATGTATATAAATATAATAATTTACATATATAATAAAAGGTGTGAAGATTAGATATGTCATTTTGCATACAACATATGACATGCAAATTGAAAAACAAAATCAAATATGACAGTTTAAGAAAGAAATACTATTGAACTATTTATCATGACATTCTCCTAAATTTTCTTAGTTTTTAAATGACCTTAAGTTTAAAATATCACATAACTGATTTATATGACAGTAATGAGTTATGAAAAAATTTGTGTCGACATTAATATAAATTTAAAATATTAATAAATTGGTTCTACAAATGCGGATAAATCATTTTAAACCTAATTAAATTGATTTTATTGGTAAAATATTAATAAATTGGTTCTACAAATGCGGATAAATCATTTTAAACCTAATTAAATTGATTTTATTGGTAAAATATTTTTCCATTGAGTAAATCTTAGTATAATAATTCATTCATTATAGATTTTTCTTTTATTTTGGTAATGGAAAGAAATCATTAATATTTTGTTTTTAAAAGTAAAAAAATAACAAAAAAAATCATTTATTTTTAGTAGCTCTCTCTCTCAAATCTTCTAGAATCATCTTCTCACTCTCTATCTTTCTTCTTCCTAAGTTCACCAAACACCAAAACTTCAAAAACCTCTCAAATCTTCAAAAATCAAAATCCTTCAGATTACAAAAAACCCAAAATTCAAAAATGTTCGGCGTCGTCTTCCCCAATCGAAGTTTCCCAATTGATATCTCAACCTTCACCCAAATCGATACTTTTCACTGGGTTCTCGACATGAACCACTTCGTCGGTAAGTAAAGACCCAATTTTTCAAAACCCTAAATCCCCAAATCAAAAACCCTAATCGAAAAATCGAATCTTATTTATCTACAGGTGAAGCATATGATCAAATCTCAGAGATGTGTATCTTCTTGTTAAACAACTTCAATCTCCCACCAGATAAAGCATTAGCTGTGTATGTTCAATCACCAGGCTCTGCTTTTGTGTTCTGTGGTGCTGTAACTTTAGCTAGACCTTCTGCTGTGTTGTCACTTCAATGGCCTGAACCTGGTAGTGCGGCGCAGATGCAACTCACGGCGGGTGATTCGAGTTCTTTATCGGCCAAGATTGGTGTTTCGGTTGAGGATGCGGCGGCTTTGAGTTCGATGGATGTTGTGGCTGAGAGGAAGATTGAGAAATTGGCTATGAAAGTTGGGGAGAATTTGTTTAACTTTATGCAGTCTTTTTGTGGTGTTGATGGGAGTAAATTGGTTGTTCCTATGGATATTTTGGATCGGTGGTTTAAGAAGTTTCAGGAGAAAGCTAAACGTGATCCTGGTTTCCTCAAAAGCTTTGCTTTGTAAGGTTAGT
This sequence comes from Capsella rubella, assembly GCF_000375325.1. Lineage (NCBI taxonomy): Eukaryota > Viridiplantae > Streptophyta > Magnoliopsida > Brassicales > Brassicaceae > Capsella > Capsella rubella. The sequence continues at coordinate 7,698,691 of NW_006238922.1, read as the reverse complement.
TTTTTTTTTGTACCTTGTGATCTTTGTTTTTTGGTTGGGAAGTTAGCTTCAGTGTACTACTTACTATGTATGATGAATTGAACCAGAGATTGTAGTTTATATCTCTGTTGATCTTGCTTCACGCGAATGGTGGTTTTGTTCCATTTGAGATTGTGTTCTGTATGATGAATTGAACAAGGGATTGTAGTGTTACTTAGTTTGCAGACATTTGAATTGTTGTTTCAGTATGTGGATTGATGTTTCAGATCATATTCTGCTCCTAAGCAAGTGTTGAACTTTAACATCTAGAGCTTTGGGGTAGATGAAAGGTGAGAATTAAACGATCTTGTGTTTGAGGAGTGAATCTTGATTCCTAGTTTTTGAGAAGTTTTCTCTTCACTATAGTGTGTGGTTTTACCCTTTTGATAATGTGTTCTTTTGATGAATTGATGAAGAGATTGGTGTTTACTTTAATTTGCCAGTTAGATAATATGTGATGGATATGAATATTTTTCTCCACTCTCCTTCGTTAGTTTTTGTTAAATGGTAATTCATTGCATCTTTACAGAGGATGATTTAGCCTTTTGGTTTAATTAAGGAAGTTTAGTGAGAACTTGGTGACAAGTACCGAAATATGAATAATAGTGTCAGTAAGTGAATGCTGTTTGAGGTCTAGTCAGAGAATGCTTTTAACAGTTTCAGTGTTCTCCTTTGGTTACATATGAATTCACAGTTGCGGCTGTTTCAGATCTGGCATCGTCTTAAGCTTTATCGTATTGCTTTGAGATAGATGAAAGGTGATTTAAACAGCTTATGTTCCTGAGAAGCTTCAGTTCACTACAGCTGTGGTTTTACCCATTAGGTTTTGGGGTGTTGATTGATGAACCGAAGAAAAGTATCGTTTTTACTTAGTTTGCAATGAGAATTCGTGAGGGATGTTTAAATTTTCTCTCAACGTGCTTCTTGCTGATATATGAATCACAAATCCATTAACTTGATGCTGTTAGCCTGTTACTGATCAGCTGAGTTCATGTAATTAAACTCAATCAAACTCTGCTCTTAGCAATTTATATTTTGTTGCCTTAAGGTAGAAGAAAGGTGAAGCTTAACCCGACTTGTGTTATAAGATTGGATCTTGATCTTCATAGTCCTTTTATTTGATCTTGTTCGGTTTTATGTTTGAGGACTGAGACTATGCAAGCTTGACAATAGTTAAGTATATTGGAAGTTGCGGCCATATTGGGCATCTATAGCGCTTTAGGGATCTAGCTGTGCGTTTCTGCGCTTGTGCTTCTATGTATTGGCCGTCTGTAACATTGACAACACAAAAAAGTTCAGATTTGGATTTGATTCTAGCCGTTCACTGTATACGGCTATAAGCTATGGTTCTTGCTTTAGTCTACACTTAGAGCTGTCTCTACTTCCTTGAGAAGGTCATGTTACATTGAGTCTCCTTCCAAATCAAAGATGATTATGTTTTATTATCTAAGTAGTAGCGTTAATATCAAACTGAATGACACAACGAATTTAACAAGCTAGGTAATGCACCTAACCACTAATCTACGGAATGCGAAAATAGTCACATCTTGTGTTCCTCCTGTGGTCGGAAGCAGAGCGAGGCAGAGGGTTCTCGAGATCCTTCACATAATCTGCAAAACAAAGAAATAAATCTAGTGATATGCTTATAAAGAGTTACCTACTGATCCTGAATAACATTAGCAAACCATAATGACCAGTTCATGCGTAATGCTTACCTGCGTTTGCTTCCTGTTCTGATCTTGTTCTTCACAGTTGTGTCCACAATCTTCACTGTGTTCAGTCATATTAACCATAATGTCTTCATTTGCTTCACAAACATGTGGAAGAGTATTTTAACTCAATCAAGGAACAACCATCCCGATTACTCAAATGAAGTTGTAAATCCACGTGTTCGTTGTTCATTTCAACTAGAGAAGCATTGTCTTTGTTTAGAGGGAAAATAACAGTCATACTAAATAGATTTTATGTAGTATGTATACGAAAATGATATATACTAGGATCTACCCCGTGGTACACCACGGGTCCATAATTTAATATATTTGTTTGGTTGGTCAGATTTTTGTAGTTGGTTTTTATAGTCTAGTTTTATACATATGTGTTTATTTCATTTAATTTTACATAATTGTATGAATTTTTATTATAAGTAGATTCATAGATATATGTAGTCAACTCGCGGTATACCGCGGGATAATTTTGTTGTAAAACAAATTATATTTTAACTTAACCCGTAAAAATATTTTATTATAGACAACCCGCAAGAAAAATAGAGTTAAAATATTAATGTACAATATTATTATATTTTAAAAAATTTAGAGTTAAAATATTAATTATACTTTAAATTAAGTGTTATAACATTAGAGCATTAGTAAGAGTTTCTATAATATTTTAAACCTTTCTAAGAAATTAAAATTTATAATATTTTGAAACTTCTAAAAATTTATTTTTCTTAAATATATAACCGGATTAAATAGAATAATTTATTTAATTTGGATGCCTAAGAAACCAAATTTCATGCTCATTTGTAGTTGGAAACATATTAGTCATATTTATAATGGTTTTGAACTTTTATATAAACATTTTCCCTTTATCAATTCAGTTATATACATCCGTTTTCAAAAATTTAAATTGCAAAATGTGTGAAAAAAATTTGTATTTTTATTATGAATACTTTTATGTAATAATATAAATTGAAAAATAAATAAGATTATATAAATATATTGGAGAGAGATTCAAGTTATTAGAGAGATATTTTAGGAAAATGTTTTGATGTAATAAATATTTGTTTCCAATTTTGATATTTACTTGTGATTTAATTACAAAATTTACTTTAAGTTTTGTTATTTATTCAAATGGCAAGGGTTTGATTATGTAAATATTACAAAATAAAAGGTTATAACCCAAAATAGATTTTAGTACAAAATGTACTTCAAAAATGTTAAGATAGATTTTTAAATCTTTCTGTAGGACACTTAGATATATCATACATTACATTTATCCATTATTTAGTCCTATCAAATTCAAATGTAAAATGTAAACATCCCTATATTAGTAAAAGAGAAGTACAAAATGGAATATGGGTCGGGTCAAAATTAAAAGATTAACCCGATTTTAACAATTGGATACTTCAAAATTGGATATTAAATTGGATTTGAATACATACATCGAATACTTACCATATCTAATTTTAGGATTGTATTATTTCCATAACTAATTATAGGATTTCCTAATATTTCTCTAAGTAATTTAATATAATCTACTAAAAATTTATTATTCTTCTTTCACTTTTATTTGATCTTATTTTTAATTTATGATATTATACTATATAATGTAAATATTTAATAAAAAATTTACTTTTTTTCATATGTTGCAATTTGAATTTTTCAAAACGGACATATAATACTCAACTACACTCGGTTAAATATTTTGGACAATGGTTTAAAATCATTATAAGTTTGACCAATATTAAAACCATTGTTCCGTGAGCATATTTAAAATTTCAAAAAAGTTTCAAAATATTATAATTAAAAGGTTCAAATATATAAAAAAATTTAAAATTTAAAATATCGAAAATATTTTTTGAAGACATAATTTTTATTCATAAAATATATTATATATCAAACTATGTAAATTTTAGATAGTTCACGCGAGTTATGAATAATGTTTTTTACGAGATGAATTCTGTTACGGTTGGTCCTTCAAAAAATATATTGTAAATATGTAATTTTTACGTATATTCCTACTTATACTACAAAATGGTCAAAATAATTAATTTATCAACAAATATTATTTTGTGCTGTTAAATTTTCATCGTGTTTTTAATTGCATCAAAACTCAATATATGATTATTTACTCACTTTTTTCTTTTATTATTTTATTTAAACGTATTATACAAGTATATGACTGCACTGTAATAAAATTAAAATGTAACATATTTTATTTGTTAAAGGTTATATATATGTAATTATTTCCTCCGCGCTGTAGCGCGGGTCCGAACCTAGTACAACATTACAACTGATGACAAAGAATTAACAAAATCAAACCCGATTATATTTTTACTAAAATAGTCTATTCGACAATTTCTTTTTTGGATTTCCTACCTAAAATGGAATGAAGTAGAAGATATGTTTCTTTTTCAAGACAATACAAGCGCGTCAGTGTTATTCATTACATGTTCGTGTGGCCTTGCTTGAGTCTTCCTTCACTTATCAAGTATTATTATACGTGGCATGAATTGTACCACAAACACATATTACTACGTAACCCTAGTTTTCATTTAGAGACAGGACACAGAAGCCGTAAAGGTCGGACACAACAAACACTTCACTTCACTTTCTCCTTTCCTCAAAAACATGTCTGCCTCATCTTCTACTGTCGTGCCTCCGCCGATGATGATAGACTGGACGGAGCTTCCTTTGGAGTTGACGTCTTTGATCTTACTACGACTCGGTGCTGTTGAGATACTTGAAAACGCTCAGAAGGTGTGCACACAGTGGCGTAGCATCTCTAAAGACCCTTCTATATGGCGAAAAATCGATATGCGAGACCTGGGAAATCGCAAAAAAGGCGACTTGGATTTCGGTATCTTGTGTCGTCACGCTGTTGATCGTAGCCAGGGCGGCTTGTTGGAGATCAACTTTGGTGCTTTCGCGACCGATGAACTCATCACCTACGTCGCTGAGAGGTTCTCTTTTCTGAGTTCTCTCTATCCCTTATATGCTCTCAAGCACATGGTTTCATGGACATCTAGAAACTTTTGCTTTATTTCACTGTCTCTGAATAGTTAGACACAAAATGTCCGAGTATATATGTTTCGAAATATCTGAAATGTGTTTGTTCCTTTTTATTTTCTCATGAGGATTAGGGCAAAAAAATTTTTTACTTACAATATCTAAAATTTTTTTACTTACAATATCTGAAATGTGTTTTGGTTATCATGTCTTTTGTGTACTATTCTTTTCGTATAATGGGTATTAATTAGATACCTGTATAGTAATTTAGAGTAATTATTTTGTGATTAGTAATTGTTGCTATGGCGCCGTAATATCTTTATAATAGTCCATTTTTCTCACATTGTTTGTTTTGTTTCACTTTCGTTAATTACTCTCATGATCATACTTAATCAATTACTAATCCTTTGTCATGTTTAATGAAACTTAAGTAGTTTGGTTATTAGTTAGCATATATAAGAACAATATATCATCAGCTTATTAATTATAGACTCTTATCATAGACTTGCTTAAAGCATCCCTAGACTTTTAGGTTTTTGAGGCATGTAAGGCATTGCTACTTTGCTAGTAACACGTCATTCATTGATCTTCTTCTTCTTTTTATTAGTTTTTGTTTTAATATGACACACAATTATTTGCAGATCAAGGAATCTAACAAGTCTTGGACTTGGAAGGTTCTTTAAATGTGTGACGAAAGCAGGATTTATGAAGGCAATCGAAAAACTTCCATTCCTTGAAACCTTCGAGCTCGCACACTCAGGGATTATACTGGATTTAAAAGCTGTAGGCCACGCTTGTCCTCGGCTAAAGACATTGAAGATAAACTCCTTAGGATTGTTAGCCTACATATTCAGCATCAATTCTGATGATGATGATTATGCCCTAGGAATCGCTGAAGCTATGCCCCAACTACGCCACCTCCAGCTCATTGGGGACAGAATAACAGCCAATGGCTTGAAGGCAATTCTTGACGGTTGTCCTCACCTAGAACACCTTGATTTACGCAAGTGTTTCAACATTAACCTTGCTGGAAATCTTGAGAAACAATATTTGGGAGGGGATCAAAGCGCTTAGACGCCTGGATGACTCCACCACTGACTACCCATATGATATCACTGTTTTCAAGTATGGTTTTGTTGGTCTTGTCAACTTATGAACTCGTTAATGTCTCCTCTTTTCTTTATGCTGGTACTATACTTGGTTATTTTGAATTCCTTATTTTCTTGAACTTTTAAATTTAAGCGCGTGATTGTTACTAGACGATGGTTTTTTCGATCGATTAGTATTTGTTCTGTAGGGCGATGATTTTCCTTAAGTGGATACTTGATTGTTAATTAAATATGCTTCTAATCTAGTGTCATAGTTTAAGGTTTAGCTAATTATTTGTCTAATCAAGTAACCTAAGAAGCCTTAGATTTCAAATGGTGCCAAAAATATTTGTGAATGCAGTCGCAAAACTACTAAAGCTTAAGGGAGCTATAGGTCTCACTCATGGATATGGCTAAATTTTAACAATCAATTATAGAATTGCCATTTTTGTGATGGCATTTGTGTATCTGCCATTTTGTCTAAATTTTAAGATTTGCATTTTTTAGGTTATGTCAATATGATTAAACATGCGTTTAATCTATTATGTATGGGTTTAGTTGGGTCTATTTGTTCTTAGGGCTTAGTATTTGTTATAAAATTAGCAAAACAAGTGCAAATACGAACATTTTCAAGTGTTCAAAAATGACAAATCCATAAAATTTTAGTAAAAATGGCATATTGATAAGATTTGTACTGGAAATGGTATATTTCATAAGAATCCCAAATTTTAAACTTATATTGATAGATTGAAGCTGAATTGCTTGGATTAGAGGCGTTCTCACGCAAAATTTAATGAAAATCATCGACTACTTTTGGTGAAACCAGGTTTGAACTACGCCACCTCTCAGTGGCGGATCTAGCCAAACCAAACACCAGGTGCAAAAAGTGTCGGAGAGAAAGATTGAACCCTTGATCTCTATATTGATCTGGTGCATTCTTACCATTAAGCCACTTTAACCTTATAAATTTGTATACAAATTAAACAATTTAAACTTTCATTTGTAAAGAGATCCTTTGATTTTTTTTAATTATCATTTGAAGGAATTTACAAGAAAAACAAAAATGGTTTAAAACTTGGCTAAAACAAGTTCAAGCCTTAAGATGACCTATACTTAATTAATTACCAAGATTTTCACATCAGCACTTAGTAATAAGAGTTTAAAACTACAGCTAGAAGTACAGATTCACATCCTTCATATACATACAACGTTTGATCAGCAAAAGTCTTCAAGTTTTTACTAAATAGAGTTTTGATCAGAAATTTCATTTTTGTTTTTCTTGTAAACTCCTTCAAATGATATACAATTTTAACTCAAGGGTTTCAGAAGCCAATGATACATAGAAGCTATCCTTGGGCCTTTTTTATATTTACTACTTTTCTTATGAATTGGGTGTTACAATCGTGTATTTGCCTAATTAGAAAAAATCAAGCGCGTGATTTTATTCGTTACATGTGCGCGTGGCCTTGCGTGAGTCTTCCTTCACTTATCAAGTATTATTATACGTGGCATGAATCGTACCGTAAACACATAATATGATAATACTATGTAACCCTAATTTTCATTTAGACACAGGAGCCGTAAAGGGCGGACACAACAAATCACTTCTCCTATCCTCAAAAACATGTCTGCCTCTTCGTTGTCTACTCTCGAGCCTCCGCCGGTGATGACAGACTGGACAAAGCTTCCGTTGGAGTTGACTTCTTCGATCCTCCTTAGGCTTGGTGCTGTTGAGATACTTGAAAGCGCTCAGAAGGTTTGCACACAGTGGCGAAGGATCTGTAAAGACCCTTCCATGTGGCGAAAAATCGATATGCGAGACATGGGATACCGTGGAACGGCCGACTTGGATTACGATTTCATGTGTCATCACGCTGTTGATCGAAGCCAGGGCGGCTTGTTGGAGATCAAGCTTGGTGTTTTCGCCACCGATGAACTCCTCAATTATGTCGCTGATAGGTTATATTCTATCCCTTAGGCTCTCAAGTGCATGATTAGTTTGAACGGTTTTGCTTGAATAGACACAAAATGTCCGAGTATATATGTTTGGAAATATCTGAAATGTGTTTGGTCCTTTTTTATTTTCTCGTCAGGATTAGGGCAAACAAAATTGTGATTTACAGTATCTGAAATGTGTAATAGTTCTTTTTCTTCACATTGTTCAAGTCTTGTTTTGTTTCACTCCGTTAATTAATTACTTATCCTTTGTCATTGTTAATGAAAACTAGTAATTAGATTATAGCATCTATATATAAGAATGTCATAGCTTATCATAGACCTTTTAATTATCATAGACTTGCTTTAAAGCATCGTTATCATTTTTTGAGCCAATTAAAGGCATTGCTAGTAACACGTTATTCATTGCTTTTCTTATTTTACATGGTTATGAGTTGGTTAGCACTTTGAGAATTTCTAGTTATTGCTCTTCTTCTTCTTAGTTTTTATTTATTTAACTTGACACACAATTATTTGCAGATCAAGGAATCTGAGAAGTCTTCAACTTCGAATCTTCTATACATGTGTGACGAAAGAAGGATTTATGAAGGCAATCCAAAAACTTCCACTCCTTGAAACATTCGAGGTCTCAATCTCAGGGATTAAACTGGATTTAAAAGCTATTGGTCATGCTTGTCCTTTGCTAAAGACATTGAAGCTAAACTCCTCAGGATTTTCAAATTTGTCAGACTACATACCATCTCGCAGAAAATGTGATGTTGATGCACTAGCAATCGCTGAAAGCATGCCCCAACTACGCCACCTCCAGCTTCTTAAGGACAGAATTACTAACAATGGCTTGAAGGCCATTCTTGATGGTTGTCCTCACCTGGAACACTTTGATTTACGCGGGTGTTCCAACATTAACCTTGTTGGAAATCTTGAGAAACAGTGTTTAAAAAGGATCAAAGAGTTAAAACGCCCGGACGACTCAACCGCCGATTACCCATTTGATGCGGCAATTTTCAAGTAGGATTCTGACTCAGATGATGATGACTACAATGTAGATTTCGTTGACGACATTGAGGTCTACTATGCCGAATAAGGCGACAAGTATCAGGGCTATTTATCGAATTTTTCTCGACACAAGTTGGTTTTGTTGGTCTTGTCAACTTATGAACTCGTTCATGTCTCCTCTTTTCTTTATGCTGGTACTATATACTTGGTTGTTTTGAATTCCTTATTTTCTTGAACTTTTAAACTTTAAGCGCATGAGTGTTACTAGGCGATGGTTTCTTCAGTTAGTATTTATTCTTGGGGGACCAATAATAAACCGTATAAACCCAGATCGATGGAAAAACAGATGAGAACTTTGTATTCAGGTAGAAATAGCAATATAACTATCGATTCGTATAGAAATAGTATCAGAACTTAAGAAATATAGACATGTAAGTCGAGATCAAAGTTACGTGTGGTTCTAATAAGATGCAATAGTTTTAGGGGAGAAATAGATCGTTGATCCCGAGACATGCATGGATATGGCTACATTTTAACAAACAATTATAGAATTGCCATTTTTTGTGATGGCATTTGTGGATTTGGCAGTTTTTTTCTAAATATTTTTATGGATTTGCATTTTTTTTAGGTTATGAAAATATGACTAAACATGCGTTTAATATTTACGTTCTTAGCTAGGGTTTAGTATTTGTTATAAAATTAGCAAAATAATTGCAAATACGAACATTTTTAAGTGCTCAAAAATGACAAATCCATAAAAATTTAGTAAAAACGGCATATTGATAAGATTTGTATTGGAAATGGTATATTTCATAAGAATCCCAAATTTTAAACTTATATTGATAGATTAGAGCTGAATTGCTTGGATTACAGGCATTCTCGCGCAAAATTTAATGAAAATCATCGACTACTTTTGGTGAAACCAGGTTTGAACTACATCACCTCCAGCTTCTTGAGAACAAGACTAACGGAAAGTGACGTAAACGCCATTCTTGATAACAATCTGGACCTTGACCACTATGATTTACAAAAGTGTTTCAGCATTAACGTTTTGGGAGATTTATAGAAATGGTTTTAAGATTTTAAGAAGCCTACAAGCCGAGCCGCAATCTTGGAATTGACAAAGAGTATTTCGGTCGCTCCAACAGACGAACCAAAACATTCTCTTACGGTACGACACCTGAAAAAAGGAGTAAAAGACATTCTTGAAAAAAGAAAAGTGAAAAGTACTGAACAAGCAGAGTAGCTCGTCGCATAAACTCATTAAACTCAGCCTTGACTATCTGTGTTAACCGTTCTACGAACTTGTAACCTATAAATCCTCTTGTTTTAGCCAAGTTCTTGCTCGTTTGTAAAGAGATCCTTTGATTTGTTTAATTATCATTTGAAGGAATTTACAAGAAAACAAATATGGTTTAAAACTTGGCTAAAACAAGTTCAAGCCTTAAGATGACCTATACTTAATTAATTACCAAGATTTTCACATCAGCACTTAGTAATAAGAGTTTATAACTACAGCTAGAAGTACAGGTTCACATCCTTCATATACATACAACGTTTGATCAGCAAAAGTCTTCAAATTTTTACTAAATAGAGTTTAGTTCACTAAGAAAAAAGAAAATTAGAAAAAACATACACCATTACACCAATGAGCAAAAAAAAAAAACTAAGAGAGAACGAACCATGGCTTCAAATTAACAGAAATTTCATTTTTGTTTTTTCTTGTAAACCCCTTCAAATGATATACAATTTTAACTCAAGGGTTTCAGAAGCCAATGATACATAGAAGCTATCCTTGGGCCTTTTTTATATTTACTACTTTTCATATGGATTGGGTGTTACAATCGTGTATTTGCCTAATTAGAAAAGCTTCCGTTGGAGTTGACTTCTTCGATCCTCCTTCGGCTTGGTGCTGTTGAGATACTTGAAAGCGCTCAAAAGGTGTGCACACAACGCCCGGACGACTCCACCGCTGACTACCCATATGGCCATATGATATCACTGTTTTCAAGTATGGTTTTGTTGGTCTTGTCAACTTATGAACTCGTTCATGTCTCCCCTTTTCTCTCTGCTGGTACTATACTTGGCTGTTTTGAATTCCTTATTTTCTTGAACATTTAAACTTTAAGCGCGTGATTGTTCCTAGGCGATGGTTTTTTTTTTTTCTGTTAATTAGTATTTGTTTTATAGGGTGGTGATATTTTCTTAAGTGGATACTTGATTGTTAATTAAATATGCTTCTAATCTAGTATCATAGTTTAAGGTTTAGCTAATTATTTGTCTAATCATGTTTACTCCAACAACTATTTCTCTTGTATTTTTGATCCATTCCCCTAATAACTAGATGATCTAAAACTATTTATATCGGTTGGTGACATAAATTACGGCAATCAATACAAGGATAAAACATTTTAGTAGGATCCCCTAATATGTTGCTGATGCATAAACAAAAAAAGTTGCTCCTTGTTCACACTCTATGCTATTCCGTGGCAGCCAACACAAGACTTATCCATTTTATAACAACACACAGCCCCAACACCATATATGACAATAATTAAATATATTATACAACTACTATAGACTCATAAAAGATAGTCACAAACTCAGTTCAAATCACACTCATTCACAATCTCATTTCAAAAAAAACAAGTAAGAAACTAACAACTTGTATGCAAGACAAATTCACTAAAAACAAGTGTCTTCTGAAACGATAAGAACAAAAAGAAACACCCACATTCTCATTTTAACGAAACAGATTTCAATCTAACAATTTTAATTCTTTCTTATTCACTAAGAGGAAATAGAGAAGACGAACAAAAAAGTTTCTTTTCATCAGGTTTTGGATTATACTAACAGCATATGTTACAGACACAATCACTTCAATGCAACAGGTTATAGACAAACAAGTTTCTTTTCAACCGATAACAACATAAGACAGGATGAAACTTGACTTCAAACAGAAACTTTCATTTTTGTTTTTCTTGTATATTCATTCAGATAATATAGTAGTACCCTTGGACCTTTCCAAAAAAAGCCGATGATAGAAGTACCCTTGGACCTTCTTTTATTACCATTTTTCTTATGGATTGTGTGTTACGCCACAAGTATATACTAAATCGACTTCCTCAAATTTTTGTGAAACTGAATTAAAACAGGAAATGTTTTATATAAAGTTGTCACCAAAAACAAAATTTTATAATTCAATCTTAAACTAATTAAACAACTTAATATGTTTCTTAAAAAAATAGTCTTGAGAAATTCTAGTAAGTTTTCTATGAAAGTTTTGTTAATGAACCGTTGTTTCTTATCATTTTCTTAAGATATCATATCCTCACTTCAATCCATTCTACGAGATGTCTTTCAACCTACAGTATATTGTTTTTGAAAGAAATATAACCAAGGGTGTTAACAACATTCTATACATATTTTTGACTTACGACTCGAAACATCAATATCCATTTCCTATACCATTGAAAAAGCTTTCCTTAGTCTTTAGATACTTTTTGATACCAACTGGTCCCTCTGCATAGCCTGCAATTCAAGGTGGAACTGAAAACACACACATCCTAAAAAGAACAACATAAGCAAGTATTCACTCAGTAGGACCTTACATTTTCAAAAAATAGAAACTCAGATCGAATATGCAGATTCCGAAATTTGCTGAGAACACCATTCCAGTCTTCAATAACCTGGAAAACCTTAAGTCTTAGGATAAGATATCCTTAAGAAATCATCTTATATAAGATACACTCAATGATCATAACATCTTATAGAAAATATCTTACCCAAAGATACCTCTTAAGATACATTGAGGATGGTCTAAGTACTCTCTATACACTCAATGATCATAACAATGCTAACTAATTGAGTTATTATTATATATTATTTTTTCTTTTTTCATAACAATGCTAAGCAATCTTTTTTCTTCTTCTAATTTTCTATTTTATATATTATTATATTTTTGTATTTTTCGGTTCAATTCGTTTATATTCGGTTTATTTTGGATAAAAAACCAAAAATCCGAACTCGATAGATTTTTGGTTATTACGGTTATTTATTCAAATACCCAAACCGATCCGAAGCTAAATTGCTAAAGTAACCGAATGTATTACCATATCCGAACTAACCAAAACCGAGCATAACCAAATGCCCAGGGAAGACAGTTGTATCGATCACAGAGCAAACCTGAATATTAAAAAGTGGAGTTGTTTCGGGTAACATAATCTTCAAAAGTAAACTTAAATGAAGCAAACTTTTTCATACTTGACCTCTTACCCATTGAGACAAGAGTGTACGTGGTGAATGAACTGTTACCTTTGTTTTGGTATATATCAGACTAATATCTATCTCGGTCGCCAGAACAGAAGTTCTATCTAAACATTTCTCCTTCAGTCTCGTTCTTTGTCCAATCAAAATAGGAGAAAAAGAATACATTTTGTTGATCATCACGTATAGTTCATCTTAAGGATATTCTCAAACTCAAACTGAGATAACTAAACTTTTCATGAGACTGTGTATTATAGTTTTGCTTAATGTATGAGGGATAAAAAAGTGACTTGCCTTGACTTTTCTGAGTGAACATCAGATCGAAAGAACGCTTAACTGGATATCTTGCATCTATTGCAAATCTTTTTCCAGCGAGGCAGAAGCTCCAAGATGTTTAGAAACAGGTCAAAAACACCATTTGCTTCCTGAAGAATAATAATAGACAACAAAAACATATGAAGCTTGAGAAAGAAGTAACTAACAGCACACATCAGACACAAAAGGCTTTAAAAAGATGAGAGCAGAGACCAGAGGATGAGTGGAAGAACAGATTCATCATCTGTGAGGCTGTGAGGTACTTCTTGAACATATAAAAAAATGGCTTTAAGAAAACGCTAATCTTCCACAGAGACTGCGAAAAATCACATTCTTGAAAACGTAAATCAAATAAACAAGACCCATAAAGATAGGCTATATATAGGTTTATATATCATACGTTGAACATAGTTTCGTTTCTCACATCCCTCCTTATCACAAGGCATCTTAAAGTCTATTCTGATGATCTGAATGATCTTCTCGAATGTAAACTTCTCGAATAATGCCTGTGATAACCAAAAACGTTTCCAGCCTCACTTTCAAGAAAGATAGGTTTCTCAGTGGCATAAGAGATTAAGGACAACAGAACGAAACTTGCCTTGACTTCTCTGAGTGAACCAGCATTGATGAGCAGACCAAAAGAACGTTCAGCTGGAAGTTCCATACCCATCTTGCATCTATTGCAAATCTTTTTCGCCACTTCGTACACTTCAAAGTCTGAATCCCAGCGAGGCATAAGCTCCAAGATGTTTAGAAACAGGTCAAAAACACCATTTGCTTCCTGAAGAGTAACAACAAAAACATCCGAAGCTTAAGAAAGAAGTAATTAACAACACACATAAGACACAAAAGGTTTTAAAAGATGAGAGCAGAGACCTGAGGATGAGTGAGACTGATTCTCTTGAGTAGGAACATACAAAGAATGTCTTGTGGAGAAGAGATTTCATCATCTATGAGGCTGTGAGAACATAGTCCATCAAAAAATGGCTCAAGAAAACGCTAATCTTCCACAGAGACTGCACAAAATCACATACTTGAAAACGTAAATCAAATAAACAAGATCGATACAAAATAGGTGCAGGCTAGTCAAGTTCTGCAAAATTAGACCTTGAGTATCATAGCAAGAGCTGAAACAAAAGTGGCGTATAAACGAGCTGATCTTTTTCTTGCTCCAAGATCCATTACATAAGTCACATTTAATCTTCTAGTTTCATCAAGCTTTACCTGTTTAATGGACATACATGATACATATGAATCTATAACTCATGAGCAGAAGGAGATAAGATAATCAACTGAATATACTAAATAACATAACAATATATATTAAAAGAACAACACATATTACCATGGAGCACCTAATTGACCAAGTCCAGATCAACCAACCAATTTGATGGAAAAATCTAGATCAATATCTTTAACCCTGCAAATTTAAAATAACAATCATGAGAAACAAACATAGAAGAATCTTAAACTGAGCCGAGGCATTTGAATAGGCAACACGGGGCGTAGTTTCTCACCACCAACAATCTGCGTTAAAGACTCATCGTTAGAAGAGTTTAAAACTGAGACGAGGCATTTGTATAAGTCACAAGGGACATATATCTATATGTTATATATCAACGCTTCTAACATGTATCATTTTATAATATTTTCACAATGAACACTTTCGCCTTTCACGTATCCGCTTCTAATTCTATAACTTAGATTTTATGTAGTATATGAAAATGGTATATTATGTAATTCAATCAAATGTGGCTGTAAATTATAAGATAAATTTGATAAAGCATTAACTAAATCAAACCCAACCACGTTTCTTTTTTTGTTGGATTTCCTACCTAAGAAGATATGTTTCTTTGTGCATGTGAATTATATATTTATATTTGCCTAATTAGAAAAATTAAAGCAAATAAACATAACAAAGCGCGTGAGTGTTATTCATTACATGTGCGTGTGGCCTTGCTTGAGTCTTCCTTCACTTATCAAGTATTATTATACGTGGCATGAATCGTACCGCAAACACATTATACTACGTAACCCTAATTTTCGTTTAGACACAGGAGCCGTAAAGGTCGGACACAACAAACACTTCACTTCTCCTATCCTCAGAAACATGTCTGCCTCTTCGTTGTCTTCTCTCGTGCCTCCGCCGGTGATAACAGACTGGACAAAGCTTCCTTTGGAGTTAACGTCTTCGATCTTATTAAGACTTGGTGCTGTTGAGATACTTGAGAACGCTCAGAAGGCGTGCACGCAGTGGCGAAGGATCTCTAAAGACCCTTCCATGTGGCGGAGAATCGATATGCGAGAACTGGGAAACCGCGGAACGGGCGACTTGGATTTCGATATCTTGTGTCGTCACGCTGTTGATCGAAGCCAGGGCGGCTTGTTGGAGATCAATCTTGGTGTTTTTGCGACCGATGAACTCATCACTTACATCGCTGATAGGTTCTTCTTCTTACGCTCTCAAGTTTGAACTGTTTCATTATGGATATCCCGAGAATATATATGGCTTTGCTTGATTTCACTGTGTGTATATATGTTTCGAAATATCTGAAATGTGTTTGTTCCTTTTCTTCTTATTTCTCGTAAGGATTAGGGCAAAATTTTGTTGAACTTTTAATGTATGAGCAATGTCTGAAATATGTTTTGTTTATCATGTCTTTTTTACAAAATTTTGTCTGAGTAGAATCACAAACTAGTAAAGTTTTCTTTTATGTGCGTACTCTAGTACTTGTGGTATTGTTGTTAATGAACTCTTTGGTCTATATCATAGGCTTTTCTAGTAGCACGTTATTCATTGCTTTACTTATTTTACATGCTTATAAGTTGGTTAATTAGCACTTTGAGGATTTCTAGTTATTGTTCTTCTTCTTCTTAGTTTTTGATATGACTTAACACACAATTATTTGCAGATCAAGGAATCTGAGAAGTCTTGGACTTCGAATGTTCTATACATGTGTGACGAAAGAAAAATTTGGGAACGCAATCGCAAAACTCCCATTCCTTGAAACCTTCGAGGTGTCACACTCGGGGATTAGACTGGATTTAAAATCTATCGGCTACGCTTGTCCTCTGCTAAAGACATTGAAGCTAAACTCCTCAGGATTGTCAGCCTACATACCCTCTATCATCAAATGTGATGATGATGATTATGCACTAGCAATTGCTGAAACCATGCCCCAACTACACCACCTCCAGCTTCTTGGGGACAGAATAACTGACAATGGCTTGAAAGCCATTCTTGTCGGTTGTCCTCAATTGGAACATCTTGATTTGCGCAAGTGTTTCAACATTAACCTTGCTGGAAATCTTGAGAAACAATGTTCGGAGAAGAAAGACTTCAGACGACCAGACGACTCAACCGCTGATTATCCGTATGATCTCACTATTTTCAAGTATGATTCTTACTCAGATGATGATGACTACTACAATGTAGACTTCCTTGACGACACTGAGGTTTACTATGACGACTAAGCAGCTGGTATGTATTGGCGACGAGTATCAGGACTATGTATCGAATCTCTCTGGAGAAAAGGTTGTTTTGTTGGTCTTGTCAACTTATGAACTCGTTCTTCATGTCTTCTCTTTTCTCTATGTTGGTACTATCATTGGTTGTTTCAAATTCTAATTTTCTTGAAATTGTAAACTCTGAGCTAGCGGCTAATTGTTACTAGGCGATGGTTTTTTCTTAAGTGGATACATTAATGATGATCAATTAATTGAAATTATGAAGTTATTTCTGTTAGTATATATACTTTATAGGTCCCAGATAAATATGCTTCAAATCTAGTTGATCAGTGTTACGAAGACATAGTTTAAGGTTTAGCTAATTATTTTTCTAATCAAGTAATCAAGAAGCCTTGGACTTCCAATTTGCTGCTCACATAGATTTGAATGTTTATGAACAATGCAGAATAATGTTTGTATATATTATGAATTTGTTGACCGCATGTTGATTTCAGTATCTGTTTTAGGTAATGTGCAATAAATTAAACATTTAGTTTCATATCTTTCATTCTATTTATCTGTTCATTCTTTTATATGGGCATCTCAATACAACTCTACTTTTCTTTTAAATTCGTTATATAAGATATGTTCCCCAATTCGAGTATATCATCCATCCTTAATGGTAGTATCTTAGGGTATTCTTAGCTTAAATACAAAATTAAATTAAATGAAAAATGTGTTTTAAATTAAACATATGGACACAATTAAAATAATTTTAGAATGTTTTAGCATTTTAATACTAAACTAATACTAAGAGCCAATATTAAGAAACTACCATTAATGTTGCTCTCACATTCTAAAATAGAAGCAGTGAATAAAAATAAAATGGTAGTTAAGAGAAAAACTCTATTGTAATTATTGATTTTTTTATATTTTATAAAACGGCACTAGCTAACCATGTACATTTATTCATTATTTTGTTTTATGAATTGGATATTTTGTACTGTTAGTCGCATATTTATTTTATAGTAGAATAAAGAGATCATAATTAAAATTATATGATTATTACATGCTTAAGAATTGATCATAAGTACAGTATTATAAATTTTTTTTTCTTGGTTTAATTTATATGATCACAAGCAGATCGTGGTGTTTTGTAAAGACCCATCTACTTCGCTATATATGTATACTAGTCGGTTGCCCGCGCTACGCGCGAGAGTTTATTATGTTGTTTATAAGTAATTGGTTCGTATTTTATTTTCTACTTATTTTTTTCACTATACCATACTTTACTTTTTAAAAACTTAAATTGTGTTTGTATAGAAAAAATATTGAGTTTTAGCTTCATTAGTCGTTGAGAAATTAAGTGTGTATAGTATAAGTCGAAGTGTGGGCGTAAATGGAAGTGCGGTTGAGAATCATTGAGAAACGTGTGCTATTAGGGTTTTTACCAAATATAGATCTAGATATTAATATTTTGGGCCCTTTTATATGTTGACATGAAATTTGAACATGATTTGTGGGTTTCGGGCGGATTGTTGTATTTTTAATTGTTTACATTATCTCTTTATATATTGTCATAATTTATTATTTTTTGTTTTACGTATTCCTTTTTTGGATTTGTCGTACTTTATATCTCGTAATGATCATTTATATACTATTATATATTTTTCTGATTTTTGTTTTATATATATATTTTTTTTCATATGGAAAATTTTTTAAATTTAACATATTCGTATAATTTACTTTATATTTAGTTTATTTCATTTAATAATGTTTTATTTTAATTTTCAATTTTATGAAATATAGTTAATTTTTTATTTTGTTTATGAGTTTAACATATGTGTTGTATTGGAACAAATAGTTAAATTT
>NW_006238922.1:7557562-7678188 GCF_000375325.1 Capsella rubella | reverse complement strand
TTTTTTATTTATAATATGTCTATATATATATATATATATATATATATATATATATATAATTTTTTTAAATTTACATCCTAACAAAAGATAGGTTGTAAACTCGTGAAGTTCATCTTTAATGATGTATTTCCGGGTTCAAAGTTTGCCAACGGACATTATTTATTTATTTGAAATATGTAATTAACATTTCGAAATATATATTTTTTGTTTTAATTTATTTCATACAAAAAGATTTGTTGTAGCACATTGGATAAGCTCATCTACGGTTACTTTGTCTCCGAGGCAAAGGCGTACATTTACTTTGTCTTCTGTTTTTTCAGGATATCGATGTTTTATTGATGGTTCATGGAAGGATTCAGAGAAGTATGCAGGTTTAGGGTGGTATTGTCAACATTCTCAAGATAGATCCACGACGACGGGAGCTTCGAACACCCGTAGAAGTCTTTCTCCTCTCCATGCAGAGGTAGAGGCACTGATGTGGGCCATGAGATGTATGATCGGCCATGACTACAGAGATGTTGAGTTTCTTACAGACTGCTCAGATTTGGTGGAGATGGTGTCTTCCCCCTCCGAGGGGCCAGCTTTCTCTGTATACCTGCAAGATATAAGAAGTGATAGAGAAGAATTTTCTACTTTTTCTTTATCTCTGATACCTCGTAATGCGAATGTAAAAGTGGATAGTTTGGCACGTAATGTGCGAACTCATCCGGTCTTGGTTAAGTTTGTTAACAATTGTCCCCCCAATTTGCTTATTGAAAGCTAATCTATGAAAATTTGATGTTGACAAAAAAAAGATAAGCTCATCTACATTGATGTATTTATGGGTTCAAAGCTTGGCAACGGAAAACCTTTTTTATTTGAAGAATGATTATCTTTTTGAAATATATATATTTTGTTTTGATTTATTTCACAAAAAAGATCCGTTGTAGCACACTGCTCAAGGTCATCTACATTAATGTATTTCTGGGTTCAAATCCCGGCGACAGAAAACCTTTTTTATTTAAAGAATGTTTTTCTTTTTAAAATATATATATTTCGTTTAAATTTAATTCATACAAAAGATCAATTGTAGTACACTGGTTAAGTTCATCTACATTGATTGATGTATTTCCGGGTTCAAAGCCTGGCAACGGAAATATACCTTTGCATCGTTGCGCTTGTCGTCTTTGGAGGAGAACTCGCGTTTGCTACTTGATCTCTCACTCTTAGCATCTTAATTCTCCTCTTAACCGAAGAAAAAATGTTGTCTTTGAGTCTCCTCTTGCGTTATATAGTAAACATCTCTTTCTTCACCACGGGACTTTACATCTTAGCTCCTATCTACCAGACGCTCACGAGATCGATCAGCTCAGATTCTATATGGGCAGTCACAGTTTCACTCCTATTGCTTCACCTCTTCTTGCATGATTACTCTGGCTCCACCATTAGTAATGCTTATCTGTCAATGCTTCAGTCTTTGTTGCTTCACGTCTTCCCTCTAGGCTTCATGTCTTTGCTGTTATGCTTTTCTCAGTCCAAGTCTTCCTCTTTGCTCCTCTCGTTACTTACTGTATCAAGAAATTCTCATTTGGGTTGCATCTTCTCTTCTCCTTTGCTCTCATGGGTTTGACGCTTTACTCTTATCTATGCGCTGCATACACTCTTCTTTCTTGTCTTTCTTCTTCTCGTGCTTCTTGTCAATGTTGTATGTCCTTATTGGCTCATTAGGATGCAAGAGTACAAGTTTGAGATTAATGGTCCTTGGGATGAAGCCAAGCTTTGCTTCGATATTACAGATTGATTGATACTCTTTTGATAGTTAATAGACTTGCCTCTATTTATTTATCCGAGTCTACAGTTAAGTCTAGTCTGGTGTTGTATTTAGGGATGTTGCATTGGACTCTAATAAAATATTTTTGCGTGTGATTCAAAGCATTTTTATTCAAAGAATTTTAATCTTTTTTAAACATGTATATATATATATTTCGTTTAAATTTATTTCATATAAAAAGATCCGTTATAGCACACTGGCTAAGTTCATCTACAAAGATGTATTTCCGGGTTCAAAGCCCGGCAACGGAAAAACTTTTTTTATTCAAAGAATTTTAATCTTTTTGAAACATGTATATTTATACTTCGTTTTAATTTATTTCCTACAAAAAGATCCGTTGTAGCACACTGGCTAAGTTCATCTACAAAGATGTATTTCCGGGTTCAAAGCCCGACAAAGGAAATCCTTTTATATTCAAAGAATTTTAATCTTTTTGAAACATGTATATATATATTTCGTTTTAATTTATTTCCTACAAAAAGATCCGTTGTAGCACACTGGCTAAGTTCATCTACATAGATGTATTTCCGGGTTCAAAGCCCGGCTACGGAAAACCTTTTTTATTCAAAGAATTTTAATCTTTTTGAAACATGTATATATATATATTTCGTTTTAATTTATTTACTACAAAAAGATCCGTTGTAGCATACTGGCTAAGTTCATCTACAAAAATGTATTTCCGGGTTCAAAACCCGGCATCTGAAAATCTTTGTTATTTAAAGAATTTTAATCTTTTTGAAACATGTATATATATATTTCGTTTTAATTTATTTCCTACAAAAAGATCCGTTGTAGCATACTGGCTAAGTTTATCTACAAAAATGTATTTCCGGGTTCAAAACCCGGCAACGGAATATCTTTGTTATTCAAAGAATTTTAATCTTTTTAAAACATGTATATATATATTTCGTTTTAATTTATTTCCTACAAAAAGATCTGTTGGAGCACACTGGGCTAAGTTCATCTACAAAGATGTATTTTGGGTTCAAAGTCCGGCAACGGAAAACCTTTTTTATTCAAAGAATTTTAATCTTTTTGAAACATGTATATATATAGATATATCGTTTTAATTTATTTCATACAAAAAGATATGTTGCACTGGCTAAGTTCATCTACAAATATGTATTTCCGAGTTCAAATCCCGGCAACGAAAAACCTTTTTTATTCAAAGAATTTTAATCTTTTTGAAACATATATATATATATATATATATATATATATATATATATATTTCGTTTTAATTTATTTCCTACAAAAAGATCAGTTGTAGAACACTGGTTAAGTTCATCTACAAAGATGTATTTACGGGTTCAAAGCCCGGCAAAGGAAAACCTTTTTTATTCAAAGAATTTTAATCTTTTTGAAACATGTATATATATATTTCGTTTTAATTTATTTCCTACAAAAAGATCAGTTGTAGAACACTGGTTAAGTTCATCTACAAAGATGTATTTACGGGTTCAAAGCCCGGCAAAGGAAAACCTTTTTTATTCAAAGAATTTTAATCTTTTTGAAACATGTATATATATATTTCGTTTTAATTTATTTCCTACAAAAAGATCCGTTGTAGCACACTGGCTAAGTTCATCTACAAAGAAGTATTTCCGGGTTCAAAGACCGATAACGGAAAACCTTTGTTATTCAAAGAATTTTAATCTTTTTGAAACATATATATATTTCGTTTTAATTTATTTCCTACAAAAGGATCCGTTGTAGCATACTGGCTAAGTTCATCTACAAAGATGTATTTCCGGGTTCAAGGCCCGGCAAAAGAAAACCTTTTTTATTCAAAGAATTTTAATCTTTTTGAAACATGTATATATATATTTTGTTTTAATGTATTTCTTACAGAAAGATCTTTTGTAGCACACTGGCTAAGTTCATCTACAAAGATGTATTTCCGGGTTCAAAGCCCGGCAACGAAAAACTTTTTTATTCAAAGAATTTTAATCTTTTTGAAACATGTATATATATATAGATATATCGTTTTAATTTATTTCATACAAAAAGATATGTTGTAGCACACTGCCTAAGTTCATCTACAAAGATGTATTTTGGGTTCAAAGTCCGGCAACGGAAAACCTTTTTTATTCAAAGAATTTTAATCTTTTTGAAACATGTATATATATATAGATATATCGTTTATTTCGTTTAAATTTATTTCTTACAAGAAGATCTGTTGTAGCACACTAGCTAAGTTCATCTACAAAGATGTATTTTCGGGTTCAAAGCCCGGCAACGGAAAACCTTTTTTATTCAAAGAAT
This sequence comes from Capsella rubella, assembly GCF_000375325.1. Taxonomy (NCBI): domain Eukaryota; kingdom Viridiplantae; phylum Streptophyta; class Magnoliopsida; order Brassicales; family Brassicaceae; genus Capsella; species Capsella rubella. Next base: position 7,674,113 of record NW_006238922.1, on the reverse strand, counting down.
TTTAATCGTTTTTGAAACATATATATATATATATTTCGTTTTAATTTATTTCCTACAAAAAGATCCGTTGTAGCACACTGGCTAAGTTCATCTACAAAGATGTATTTCCGGGTTAAAAGCCCGGCTACGGAAAACCTTTTTTATTCAAAGAATTTTAATCTTTTTGAAACATGTATATATATATTTCGTTTTAATTTATTTCCTACAAAAAGATCCGTTGTAGCACACTGGCTAAGTTCATCTACATAGATGTATTTCCGGGTTCAAAGCCCGGCAACGGAAAACCTTTGTTATTTAAAGAATTTTAATCTTTTTGAAACATGTATATATATATTTCGTTTTAATTTATTTCCTACAAAAAGATCCGTTGTAGCACACCGGCTAAGTTCATCTACATAGATGTATTTCCGGGTTCAAAGCCCGGCAACGGAAAAACTTTTTTATTCACAGAATTTTAATCTTTTTGAAACATATATATAGTTTTAATTTATTTCCTACAAAAAGATCCGTTGTAGCGCACTGGCTAATTTCATTTACAAAGATGTATTTCCGGGTTCAAAGCCCGGCAACGGAAAACCTTTTTTATTCAAAAAATTTTAATCTTTTGAAACACACACACACACATATATATATTTCGTTTTATTTTATTTCCTACAAAAAGATCCGTTGTAGCAAACTGGCTAAGTTCATCTACAAAGATGTATTTAAGGTTTCAAAGCCCGGCAACGGAAAACCTTTTTTATTTAAAGAATGTTTATCTTTTTGAAATATATATTTCGTTTTAATTTATCTCACACAATTAGATTTGCTTAGCTCACTGGTTAATTTCATCTACATTGATGTATTTCTGTGTTTAAAGTCTGTCAACGGAAAACCGTATTTATTTAAAAAATGTTTATCTTTTTGATATATATATATATATATCTTGTTTTATTTTATGGCTTACAAAAAGATCCGTTGTATCACACTGGTTAAGTTCATATACATTGATGTATTTCAAGGTTCAAAGCTTGGCAATGGAAAACCTTTTTTATTTAAAGAATGTTTAACTTTTTGATATATATATATATATATATTCCGTTTTAATTTGTTTCATACAAATATTTCATTTTAATTTATTTCATACAAAAGATTTGTTTTAGCACACTGGTTAAGTTCATCTACAATGATGTATTTTCGGGTTTAAAGCTTGGAAACCGAAATTGTTTTTTATTTAAACAATGTTTATCTTTTTGAAATATGTATTTCGTGTTAATTTATTTCATACAAAAAGATCCGTTGTTGCATATTGGTTAAGTTCATCTACATTGATGTATTTTTGGGTTCAAAGCCCGGCAATCGAAAACCTTTTTTATTTAAAGAATGTTTATCTATATGTGGTAGCAAATTGGTTAAGTTGATATATTTTGGGTTCAAAGGTGGGCAATAGAAATATTTTTTATTTGAATATGTACTAATATATTTTGAAATATTTATGTTCTCGTGTGAATTTACATCCTAATAAAAGATCTGTTGTAGCACACTGGTTAAGTGTATTTATAATAATATATTTTTCGGAATTAAAGTCGGACAACAAAAATATTTTTTAAAATTTAGAGGTATTGTTTTCTGTTTTTAAGGTAGATGTTAGGTAAATGTTCTAGTTTTATCCCTACTAATTTAATGTACTGATCAATATGAAAAATTATACTCTTGTAAGAGGTAAAATACAATATTTAATAATTTATTAGATTTTTTGAAAAACCCTTCAATGATACTTAAATTAAAACGAAATGAGTGATAATTTAATCAAAACTTAAATGGGTATAGTTAACAGCTTATTTTATGTGACTAGTCTTTTTTTATATAACAGCTTATTTTATGTGACTAGTCTTTTTTTTTTTGAATTTAATGTTAAATTATATTCAAGAAAAAATTTACATCAAATGCAGCGTTTGATAGAAAATTAAACGCTTAGTAAAAAAGCTTAGAAAGAAAATACTAATATTTTAAACACCGGTTGTTTGGTGTGATTGGAGCCACAGTTGGTAGCCATCATCATCATACATTCACAGTTGATTTCGGAGTTGCCTATCGACACACTTGATGGTGATTGCTGCCGGTGTAGGTGCTTCACCATGAGTAGAGGACAATTTAGTGAAGTCACTAATCAAACAATAAAACAGGGAGTAGAAATTATAAGTTTAAACGCTTATCAAAATATAAAATAAAATGAGGAAGATGAAACAAAACAAACCAGATGATGTTTGAGTGTAAATCTATGGCCATGTAACTACAGTTTATATGAGTTTTTATACTTTTTTGACGTTAAATTGATCAATTAATAATTTTATTGCAAATACAGAAATCAATTCAGTGACAAGAAGAGAGCAATGTTAACAAGATATATGAAAGGTATTCACATAAAAAAAATTTCAAATCATTATTCTATTCAAATTTACCCAAAAAAAAGTAATAAGAGAAGTAGGTTGATAGTCAAAATTAGTTACCTAGATTAATACATCGAAGATATGATCAATGCATGTATAAGATGATAAGGAAATCAATAAATAAAACAGTCATATTTAAACGAAGATGGTCAATCAATGAAGACTAATAAATGGGAAAAACAATATTTAGATTTTTAAAATTTCGGAGGTGTGAAACAGTACTCAGAGAAACAAAATCTATTTTCAAGGTCCACGGAAATCTATATATACAAACAAAGAGGTGTGAGAAAATAACAAGTGCGAAATTTTTAAGCTAGGGGTACAACGAATACACACAATTTTTGGGTATAAAACTTTGCAATTTTTTGGATCATTAACAAATATAAATAGTTAGATGAGATAACGGAAACAATCTCATCCGTTAGATTAAAACGATGATCCCAGCAACCATAGAAAGTGGGTTTGAGCAACTAATTAACAAAGAGGTAATAACCATTATTACCTTTAGATGATAATGGCTAAGCAAATTTAAAGTCAAATAGGATTGGAAAAACAAAATTTGAAGAAACAATTGTTTCAAGAAAATAAATTTTTAAAATGAAATAAAACAAAACAATTAATAGTTTTTTTTAATAAAAACAAAGAGCTGTAGAATATTTATATATAGAACGAAAGGGTGTGACTGTGAAACATTGCATTGATTAAATTACAGGGGTTTTTATTAAAAGATGCATCCTTTTTAAAAGACACATCCCTTTAAAGACATATTTTTACTTTTATATATTCTGAGATTAAACAGTAACCTTTAGATCAAATGAAAATCAATCTGAACCGTTAGATTCAAAAGATGACGTCAGCAGTAAACAAAAAGTGGGTTTGCTATTATATATAGATTCTGAAATAAAACAGCTTATTTTAAAATTAATATTTTGAAATAAAACAGCTTATTTTAAAATTAATATTTAACAGCTTATTTTATATAATAGATTATTATTTTACTTTTAGTCCTCTTTTTATCGTCGACCCATAGGAATAAATTAATAATTGAAAAACTAAAATAAAGACTATGTCATTTCTTGAACCTCTTTTTTTTTTTTCATTTTACAATTTCACATGTAACTTCTACATTTATTAAAATAAAATAGAAGAATATATTATCATTTTATGTAAATTATTCTTTTTTTTGTCAACTACCTAAATAATTCATTCATGGTTTATTAATTTCGTTTTAAACTATTCATCTACATCTTTCCTCATGAAGACCAAACTGAATCCGAAGACGAAACAGGTGTTTTCTATGAACGTGATATATGAGTTTATTCTGCGGTAAGAAGGTTACCTTCACTTACGACGACTAGTAGAAGAAGAAGAAAGAACGTAGCACTATTTGGTGTGTGATACAATGCAATGAACTTTGGCATACTTTACGAATGTGTCATTTTCTAAATTTGTATGGATTTTTTTTTGAATATTTAAAAAAATTGTCCATTATTTATGATTTTTTTTTGCTAAAATATATATTTGCTAGTAATTATTATACCCTAAAATAAATAAAACTGACTAAAACTAAGCATAATGAATAAAACGCTTGTTTAATCGACTACGCATATTTTGGTTCAAAAAAAAGAAGAAGAGTAAAACGCATATTTAATTGCATTTTTGCAACATGAAAAATTGGCAAATCAAAAATTCTGCTCTAAAAAAATGGCAAAACATAATTGATTCTTATTTTTAATATTTGATTAAATTTAAAGTAATAGATTAAAACAAACAAATTATAATTAAACATATGGCATTTAGGGTTGTAAAATAAGATTTCATAGATTCTAAATACAACAAACTTCAAAACCCATTCTTACTGAAAAAAATTTCTAATTATTTTAACTATTTAGTTCTAAGAACTTCACTCAAAAATTAAGAGTTTCTCTTAGGTTTAGGGGGTGTTATTGAATGAAAGTTTTTAATGGATTTGAATTATTAGTGAATTATTAGAATTCAATGGATTTGTAAATGCATTTAACGTGGGATTAAGGTGAATTTCTATGTCATTAGTGGATTTGAAAGATATTACTAACAGGATTTAAAAGTCACTGTTAGTGGACTTAATTTTTTATGTTAAATAAAAATAAGATAAACTAACAATAAATTATGTTAACTGTATCCAAATTAATAAATTAATTAATTGTTCCCATCACGATCCATTACGATGACTTCTCCTTATTGTTATTAAACGTCTAAAGCTCCTCTTTCAAAACAAAACCTTTTGAACCATATCAGTATGATGAGTTGAAAGGCTGAAGCTAGTTACACGGGATAGATCATGTCTCTATTGCAATCATCAAATCAAAGGTTTTTTGGCATCATATCGATGAATCACTTCTTAACACAAATTGTATCAGTTTCCAATTCGTCATCCGAGAATTCAGGGTAACGAGATAGGTCTACGATGGTAACTCCATTACCAACAAAAGAGTGGAAGAGAGAATGATTCATAAAAAGAGATCAGGTTGGTGTGAAACAGTGATCATTTGGTAAGAGCAGACCTGGGTAGAGCCATCCTTATTTTTTTCCTTACTCATTCTAAAATCTGAATGAGAGAAAGAGAGAGACTGAAATACTTGAGAATTATGTGGGATTCTGTTTGTTCATATTTTTAAAGTGGAATACGTTAAAATCTAAAGTAAGGGGGTGTTGTTCAACCTTGTATTTTAATTGATTTGGATGTATTTCAAAATCTAGTGTTATTTAATGATGTATTTTAAAAACCACAATAAAATCTGTTGTTATTGGATTTAACATTTGTTGGATGTATTTTAAAGTACTTTAAAACAAGCGTTATTCAATTTTCAATGGATTTTGTTTCATTTAAGATTTTAATGTATTTTACATCTAAAACACGTACAAACACAATCCTAACATTTTTCAAAGTATTTCATCTCTTTCAGACCAAATCCATCTTAGTTGTATTTAAAGGCTATTGAACTTTAAAATCCACCGGTAATTAAAATCCCTTAAAATTCTCCATCCAATAACACCCCCTAACATGAAATCCTATGGACATTCAATAACAATTGTTTTAGAAGTATTCTAAAATACATTAAACAAATACACTATCCAATAACAGCAGATTTTAATGTACTTTTTAAAATACTTAATTGAATAACACTAGATTTTAAAATACCTCAGATTTCTTTAAAATACAATATTCAATAACACCCACTTAGTTTTTGTAATTACTAATGTTTTGTAGAAAAAGCAAAACAAAACAAAAGAAAAAGAAAATAAATCCAAGTAGAAAAAGAAATAAATCCAACGAGAAAAAGGAAATAAATCCAACGAGAAAAAGGAAATAAATCCAAAGAGAAAAAGGAATAAAACAACACACAAAGCCATTTAAAATCCCTTTGTACCTCTCTGAAGCTCTAAAACCACAACATCGGAGAGACTCCAAATCCCAACGAAACGCTTTCAAATCTTTTACTTTTCTGCGATTTCACTTCCTCTGCTTAAAACCCTTTTGGATTCATCCTTCTCTCGGTATGTTTTCTTATCAAAGATTTCTCCTTTATCAGTTAAATTCACTTCTAGATCTTGATTCTGATCGATTCTATTGATGGGTTTCTATTGAATTGTGATTTTGATTTGAATTGCTAATTGTAAATTAAGGTTGAACTTTGTATGATAGATGAATAGATTTAAGGTTTTCCCTAAATTCATGGTTAAAGTTTCGAACTTTATCAAAAAAATCCTCTTTTTATCGATTATTGTGATTGTGATTGTCAAAAGTTGAATCCTTTAAAGGTTTGTGTCACTGTTCTTGCCTGTATGAGAATTTCAATAGTTAGTGGATAGTTTATGTGTAAGACCCTTGTATGTTGGTGTGTGTATTTTGTTTGGCATCTTAAAGATGTCATGAAACTTGTGGTGAAGGTTATATATTGCTGTTCGTCTGGCATGTTAACTCAAAGTTGGAGTGTTAGGTATGAGAACTTGGTTTGCAAAGTAATAGTATTAGGTATGTTCTGGCTATGACCTATGACGATAAGTTGGTGTTAGAAGCAAGCTTATTGAGATTTTGTTATAGTATTTGTTTGTTCTAATATATTTTGATGGAGCTGTGTATGTTGTTAAATGGATTGATCAGTACGTTATGCTGATTGAATCAGTATGATTCTGATGTTCGTGTGTATGTCTGGCAGGTTTTTAGTTGGACGCAGATAACGGCTTGAATTAGTTCTCGATAAGTGGTAGCAATTATGGATGACTGGGGTAAGACTATGCTCTAAGTTTCCTGTCTTTATTCTCTATGTATGTGGATGTAATTTATATCACAAAATTTAATCACTTGCGGGTAGTGTGTTGGAGTTCTGTTTCTTATGGTTTTTGTTTTCTGATTTCAGAGGACGAGCAAATTGCACCACTTCCAGCAAAAGTTGAACTGAAAAGTAACTGGGATGATGAAGATGTGGATGAAAATGAAATTAAGGATTCATGGGAGGATGATGATGAACCTGATCTGGTATAACTTCTTTTGTACTCTAAGATATCTTTCTCTATTGCTTATGCATAATTTGGTTTGAGGATCAGCAAATTTTTCTATGAACCTGATGTTTTCTTTGTTTTGTGTAGCCGCCTGTTGTAAAGCCTGCTCCAGAGAAGGCTCCTAAGAAAACTGTTGAAAAGAAGGGTAAAGCAGTTGAAGTTTCAAAAGAAACACCAAAGGACGAGTCTCTAGATCCTATAGCGGAGAAACTTCGCCAGCAGAGGTAGAGTTTTATAAATACTACTCTTTCCCACACATAATGCTTCGCTTCTAATCATTAAGAAACAAAATCATTTTATCAGAACAATTTATCAGCCAATGGAATATCGTGAAGGTCTTATATGTCATGTTCTTTTCTATCACAGGCTTGTTGAAGAATCTGACTATCGATCAACTGCTGAACTCTTCCGAGTGAAGGATGAAGGAAAAAACCTTGATACATTTATCCCGAAGTCTGAAAGTGATTTTTTGGAATATGCTGAATTGATTTCTCATAGGATTAAACCATACGAGGTATGCTGTATTCTGTCTTACACCTTTATTCTTGTTGGCCTATAACAAAAGTCTTATGGCATTTTAAAACTCATATTTTGGTTTCTGTTGCAGAAAAGTTATCACTATATTGCTCTACTCAAAACAATCATGAGACTTTCACTGACTAACATGAAAGCAGCAGACGTTAAAGATGTTGCGTCGTCCATTACAGCGATAGCAAATGAAAAACTAAAGGCAGAGAAAGAAGCTGCTGCAGGCAAAAAGAAGACGGGTATGTGCAATCACAGTCATTTTCTATATTCTGTCCCGAGTTGTCTAGTTTCGTTGTCGCTTATAGTAAATCGTTATTCTGAACCATGAATGGTTTTTCATTGCTTCATCAGGTGGGAGGAAGAAACAACTGATTGTAGATAAGCCCGATGACGACCTAGTGGCTGGTCCTTATGATGCCATGGACGACTTCGATTTCATGTAGATTAAAATCTTTTTTTGAGCAAATGGATTTTGGATTGTCCAGCGTCTGTTTCATCATTTATCTCTCAGAAGAGCAAGAAGAAGCAAAGTTTCTTATTTGTTGTTCGTCATTTTATTATCTAATAGAGCAAGAAGCAAAACTTTCTTATTGTGGAAATATCTAGTTGGAACAATTGAATCTTTTGTTTGGTTTTGGTCTGGAAGATATCTCTGGAGAGTCTAAGTTTTTAGGTTCTTTTTGATGATTTGAAAAAGGATTTGATAAGTTTCTTTTAAAGATTTAGTTTCTTATATCCATGAACGCTTCTCTGGTTTGCAAGAGATGTGAACACCAAACTATACCATACAAGGGCAACAAAAGCAACTAATTATTCAACATATCTTATCTTAGTATTGTTAAAAACAGTGACATAAGTATCTAACCCGTGTTTAAGTATTATCAGATTAATGATACTTTAATTTTTAGTAATATCGATTCAAACTCGTTCCATCATACAACGTGTCTATGTTATTTTAAACTTCTGATATATATAAATATACATAATTTTATACATTTTATTTAGTTTAGATATATCTATTATAATATTGTAAACTTTTAAAAAGTTTAAAGTTTACTATAAACTTTAAATTAAAAAGTTCAACTTTAAAAACTAAACTAATCTTCATATGTAAAATTTTAAATTTGGATGCTTATTAAGTGGAGATTCATGCTCATTCGGATTTATATTCACTCTGGTCTTATATATATAATATGACTCTGAATCATTATTTAAACACTTTAGCCGATGTAGGACGTCAAATACACAAATTTATATGAATATAGTAATATATGCCAAAAATAGATTCTTTAATTTCATGTATTATATGATGATTTAAAGAAAAGAAAAAAAACAAAGATGAAAGGTGAATCAATTTTAAATTCTAAACAAAGATTGCCTTAATTATTGAAGAATTTCTCTCTGCAGTTCCAGAGCTCCTATAGATTTGAGACAACATACCATGGGTGATGGGATTAGTGACTACAAAAAATTATATGGTAGGCTTAGGAGGTGATTCGGTGTTTGGGGAAAAAATATTATCATTGAATACAAAGAACTGAAGGAATAGTATCTTCAATAATATTTGATGGGGAAAGCATAGGTATAGAAAATATTTTGTGCTAATCCAATACAATCAGACACATGAACTTTTAGTATTAGTTTAGTCAAAAATGTATATCATGTTTTTGCTGAAAATAGTTAAGAAGAAAACTAGAGATGTGGTGTATGAATAGAAACATTATAAGAATTAGTAGTCTCTTACCGAACCATAATCAGCTACGAGTTAACCTCAAATTTGACGAAATAGTTCTGAAAATAAAGATAATAGAATTGTTAATCCATATTACTATTCAAGCTTTATTATCAAGGATTCAAATGTCACGAGTTAAATGTTAGTTAGTTATAAAGGTGAGTTGGAGCATCATAATCTATGATTACAACGTACAAAGAGTAATATTATATATTTATATATATACGAAGTGGTTCTCAACTTTTTTTTTTTTTTTGGTTCTCAATTATTATATCATGTATAGAATTTTTTTTTCTTACATGTATAAACGATAAAATAAAATCACTGAAATTTTTTTCTTGAAGACCATGCAAAAGATGAAGAAAAAATAATGTAAACGAAATAAAGATAGATCTCACTAACTGGAAAAAAATGAGAAAATTATGGTTCTTGATGACAAGAATTCTTATAAGGCATGTATAAAATTCTAACTAACAATATTGAATTTTCTACAATACCTCCAAATTCAGCTATAAATTCTAAACACACCAATAGATGAATATTTCTCGAATATTATTACTAATTGTTATATATATTTTTTTGGATAAGACGTTTAGGTTTGTGTGACCAAAACTTTCAATATGATAACAACAAACGTATCTAATATAGAACTCAACTTTTGCATGTTTATGACAATAGTTGCAACTTGCAAGACCATATTTATTCTGTCTTAATTAATAAAGTCCACTTATAGTAAAACAGACTTTACCACTTTGGGATCCATGGAAACGTGGTCAGGACTCAGGACTCAGAGCGATCTCACATCACTTTGATGTATCCTAGAGTTGTTTCTTTCTTGTTTGTTTTCATGCATTTGCTTTGAGTCTTATTCTTAGGTCATTCAAAGTCTTTTTTCTCTTGTTGTGTATAGTCTTTTGTCCTCTTTTAAGTATCTTTGGCGAACAAAAAATATGATGAAATGTGAAAATTTACATAGTTAAAGGAGTATGGAACACGTACGTGGAGCCAAGAATATTTACAAGTGTAGTGTCCGATCAAGGAATATTCGTTTTTATACATGTCGAGAAAATGGCAGCCAGAAGAAGCTTGTCGTATTGAGAAGTACATGTTTGTCTTTTCTAAACATATCCAAATACTGTATATGTCATAGAATCAAAAACTATTGAGTAGTTCTCAAACCAGACCAAGAAAATGTAAGTGAAGAGTTAAGAAGTAAATATTAGTTAGTTAAACCAATATAGTTGTTTGAAAAAGTACTTTGGTAGTCTTTTTAGTGGCTTTGCTTGTAAAAGACTAAGCTAAACTTTTAGTGTATGTCTAGTGAGAGTTGTTGTGTAAATTGTGGGAAAGTTGTTGTTGTGCTTGTGTAAGAAGTAAGATACACAAACATCAATGAAGCACAGAGATTGATAACTAGGGCAGTTTAAGAAAAAGTGATTCTTAGAAGTGTAGTGTCTGGTCGAGAAAAAGTCGCTTTTATACATGTCAAGAAGAAGCTGCTCGTATTGAGAAAGCACATGTTTGTCTTCAACATGTAAGTTCTTTATGTGCAAATTTTCACACCATATGATGATTTTGAGAAAATGCTAGCCAAAGCTTGTCGATCGTATCGAGAAGCACATGTTTGTCTTCAACATATAAGTTCTTTACGAGAAAATCGTTCAATAATGTCATTTTGTTTCTCAAACCAGGCCAAGAAAATGTAAGAGAAGAGTTAAGAAGTAAATATTAGTGTTGTTTGAAAAATTACTTTGGTAGTCTTTTTAGAGGTTTTGCTTGTAAAAGACTAAGCTAAGCTTCAAGGCTTTAAGAATGTCTAGTGAGAGTTGTTGTGTAAATTGTAGTGTTGTGCTTGTGTAAGAAGTAAGATACAGAAAAATCAATGAAGCACAGAGATTGATAACTAGGGCAATTTAAGAAAAGTGATTCTTACGAAAAATGTCATTTCCTAGGAAAATTTTTACGAATGTAGGATATCCATATTTATGATTTCTTTTGCTAAAATAAATAAAGTAGATACTAAATCCTAAAGAGAAATAGAACAACACATCGCATATTTGTAACATGAAAAATGGTAAATCCATAAGAGTTAACAAAAAATGGCAAATCCAAAGATTTATTTAGGAAAAAAAAAGACAAACTCATAATTGATTCTTAAAAAAGACCATTCTAATAGAATAAAACGATGAAATTTTCTATATTAGAAAAATTTACCTATATAAAAAAAAAACTGAATAAAATGCATATGCTGAATATATATGTAATAAGAATAGAAATAAAAGACTAATTGGAGAAAATATTAATAAGTTTGGAATAAAGACCATAGAATAAGTTTGGTACGAAAATATTACAAAACCAAAAGAGCTCCTTGAGCTGAGAGAGAGAGAGAGAGAGATATTTAATATTTATAGTTTTTATACTAAGGAAACTCTAGTTTCCTAGTTACCAACACCAACAGCTCCAACTCACTCACTGTTGAGTTTGATCTTCTTACTTGGTGGCTGCTCAGCTTCAGCTTCAGCTTCTTTTCTAGCTTCTGCTTCAGCTTCTTCTCTAGCTTCAGCTTCTTCTCTAGCTTCAGCTTCAGCTTCAGCTTCTTCTCTAGCTTTTGCTTCAGCTTCTGCTTCTGCTTCTGCTTCAGCGTCAGCGTCTTCTTCTTCAGACTCTGTGTTTCCTCCAGAAGACTCTCCTTGTTGAGACTCTTCCTCTTCTTTCTTCACATTCTCAATCATACCCATCAGTTGTCTGTTCACCTGTGTTTATCAATCAAGCATATATGTTATAAGCCAAATTCAGTAACAACAACTAAGATATGTAACAAGAAGAGATGATTTTGTGTTTACCTGTGGGTTCTGGAGAAACTCAGAGAGGTCAATAGAGCATTGAGGACAGGGCATGACGTTCTTCATCGCACGTAGTGTACGCTCGCCTCTGCTTCTCTCTCGCATTTTACTTATCCCAGCAAATTTAGTCTCTAAGCATCCTTTGCAGAAGTTGTGACCACATGGAGTTGTCACTGGAAGACTCATCATCTTCTTACAGATTTGGCACTTGAAGGCTGTGTCGAAACGAGAAAATATAACAGTTTATGGATTAGTGCTAGATAGATACAATAACACAAGTGACAGTGTCAATGTGTATATATACCTTTGAGAAGTGTGTTCCTCGTTGTTTTCTTTCCTCGTTTCGCATTCTTCATCTTCGTCGCCTTAGGATCCATATCAGGAATAGGCTTTTTACAAACAGGTGGAGTCTTCATCCATTTCCAAAGACCATCAGTTTCCTAATCAATGAAAATGTATCCGCAGTCATATAATGAACCAACCAAATAATATTCAGTATATGCTCAAACACAAGAAAGGCTTTACTAACATCGAAATCCCATGATGGTTTCTCCTTTCTCACAAACAGGTCAGTGGCTTTCTTAAGCTCAGGGATATCCGGCAAAGGTCTTGGACGATCACCATGCTCATCACTACAGTATAGTTCCAAAATTTTATGAGTCCCTAAATATAGCAAATACAGAAATAAGGCACTTTCAGAAAGATAAATATATCAGACCTGGTCCATGGAGCTGCCCCGTTGTCACATCTAACAAACAGGTAACGACACATCTTAAAAGAACCCTATGAAGAAAAAAACAGATGAGTATGTCAGGAAAAAAAAACGATTCAGCTCAAAAAGTATAGGTGAACAATTAAGAAGGTTTGGTCTATGTATTTGAACCTGTATTCCAACTTTTCTCCAGCATTTCTCAATCCTGTAAATCCCATCATATCTCACTCCTTCCAGAGGGGCATATGCAGAACGCTTCTCCTTGTGAGACCTGAAAATTGAAGAGTCAGTATAACATTTCGCTCAGAGTATAAAGATGAACAAGGATAAACTACAAAAGCTAAGTATGACACAGGAGCATCCCAGTTCACCTATAGTTAAAAGAAAGACTGCAAAAAATGAGAAAAATATAGGTACTTTGTTCAGAGAAGAACTAACCTGACAACTCGGATAGGATAGCCCATTTGGCAACTGAGTCTTAGAGCTTGATTCATTTTGAGAAACTGCTGGTCAAAAGACTGCACCTTATTAGTTCTTTTGTTTCCACTGAGATCCCTTCCACCACTGCAACACACATTCACACATATTAAGACAAATAACAAGGCTATTTCTATTAGAACAGCAAGGACATAAGTAACAGATATACAAGATTAAGTAAGAAACAAGTCCTAGTCCAAGCACCAAAGGATATGAGTATGGAAAGCAAACCTGCCAGTGTAGAGGAACCATTCACCATGGTCCTCGTCGTCCAAGTAGCCTCCAGAGAGAGCAACTGACTGAGATCCAACAAGGGCTTGCCCAGCAATGCCCGCAATATGCGGCAAATGAGCTCCCCATTGCCTACAGTCTTGCCTGTCATCCCACGAGTCTCCCACCACAACACCTCTCTTTCTAGTTGGATCATAGTCTGATGTTATGGGACCAAAATAATCACCAGGTGTTGTCACATAGATCTTCCCACTTGCAGCATTCGCTTTCCCAGTCTTCTTGGCCCTCTCGGTAGTAAACGCTTTGTCAGGCCTGTCTTGGTTGCGGATGAAATGCTGAACCTTAACCGTAGCTGCTTCAACAGCACAATCGGAAACCCTAGCTAAACGAATAGCAGAGACCAGAGTTAAGTTGATGCGAGGATTTTTCGCCACAGCTTTCGGGATTCTGCCGCGGCATGTCATGCACGTCAGGTTCCCTTGAGCTACCCATCTCTGAAAACATTTCAAGCAGAAATTGTGCCCACACGGTGTCTACAACAAACAAGTACAATAAACCCATTAGTCATACTCCTTAAAATACTCATCACAACCACAAGAATCAAACTGATTTCAAATAACTTTTCTATGGTCCTTTAAAAAAACACGAATCATCCTTGTTAAGAATTCCAAGCACAAGATTCAACAAGTCATTACCACAAATCACAATTCACAAGTACAAAATATCCATTACTCTACTCAAGTACTAATCTAATACAATACTATAACTTAGCGATTCTCTTCCCAATCACATGATTCAACAAGTCATCAACACAAATCACGAGATCCAACAAGCCATACCACAAATCACAATTCTCACAAGCATATTACAAATAAATTTGAAAAATCGATGAGAACTAAACTAACCGTGACAGGTCTCTCCGGAAGCTGAATGCAAATTGAGCAAGAAACATCGAGAATCTTCTTCTTATTCTTCTCCTCCTCTTCATCAACACGATCATCACCACCACCACTCATGAGTCTCTGCCTCTTCTTCGCTTTTTCAGCTTCAGTCAAAGTCACATCAGCCTCAATCGCACGGATCGCCGCCACAAGACCGGAACCACCGGAAACAGCAACAGGAACGGCGGAATCGACAGCGACAACGCCGGAGCAATCGGGACACTCCCAATTTCCGGTCGACGAAACGAGCGATTCAGGGAGGAGACAAGCCACGTGCCAAGAAGCGACGCACGTGCTGCAAGTCAGCGTCTCTTCCTCCGGTGGTGTGGCTTTGCACCGCATACAAACACCGTCTCCGTCGCAAGGAATCTGAACAGCCATTGTTGAAACAAGTAAGAGAGAGAGAGATTTTTGCTTATCGAGAATTGTGAAGTGTGAGAGAGAGAGAGAGATTTGGGGGAAGTTATAAAGAGGTGGAGGAGAGAGAGAGAGGGGCGGGTTTTTGAAAGTATTTGGGGGAAAGTTAAAAAGGAGAGCGTGTTTTTTTCAAAACTGAATTAAATGAAAAATGAAAAAAATAGAAAAAAATCTTAAAAAGAGAAATAAATCTCATAGTGTTGATAAGATCAAAGACTAAAATGACAACTAAGATATGGTTTTGAGTCAATAATTTTATAAATTTTATTTTTTAGCATTTTGGTCAAATTTTTTTATTCAAAAGTTGTAACTCTTAAATGTGTGGTTTTTTTAAGAAGAAAAGACAATTTTTATTTCTTTGAATTTAAAATTATTAAAGTGTTGTTTTGAATGTGTAACTGATAAATGTGTGATGATTTAAGAGCAAAAATACAAAAACACAGAGATGGGTTATGAAACTAGTGGGCGGTTTTAGTGGTTTAGTGGAAAGTTACGGTTTCTCTAGTTTGAATTATATTTTTAATTGGAATTTTAGGATTTATAAATATATATTGAACAAATAATGCGTATTTATTTTTTAGTTTCAAAAAATAATATGAAATAGTTAATATATTGTCAAATTTTACTCGAAATAAGTAAGTGAGTTTAAGGTAATCCGTTATCAATTTGACTAATAGAGTTAGATTATTAGTTATAGATCATTGTTCCGTACGCGCCAAATCATTGTTCCGTACGCCGACAAATCATTGTTCTTTACATTGTCAATTATTATTAGAAGTAAATAAGTAAGTGGGTTTATGGTATTCCGTTTTAAGTTTACCTAATTCAGTTAAACTATTAGTTATAGATGATTATTTCGTACGCCGCCAAATCATTATTTCGTACGTTGCCAAATCATTGTTCTGTACGCCGCCAAATCCTTATTCCGTACGCCGACAAATCATTGTTTCATATGTTGCCAAATCATTGTTCTGTACGCCGCCAAATCATTGTTCTGTATACCGCCAATTCATTATTTTATACCTTGTCAAAAATTAATTAAAACAAATAATACTCTGTCACAACTAAAACAAAACACAATCATACCATATTCAACAAAAATAATAGTTTTGTGGCTAGAACACAAACCGTAATAATTATAACACACATATGAGTTATTTATCGATTTACTTGGCATATTAATAGTTAGTAAAAAATATTAGCTACTGATAGTAGTTCGATGAAAAATTACATTTTCTCAAATTTATATTACATTTGTTGAATATTAATTAAGAAATTACATTTTCAAAATTAATAAGGTGAAAGGATAGAGTTTTTTTCAACTGAATTAAAAAAAAAATTAAAAAAATTAGAATATATCTCAAAACAGAAATAAATCTCACAGTGTTGATAAGGTCAAGATTAAAATGACAACTAATATTATTTTTATTTTCCTTAAAAACTGTTGTTTTAAGTCAATATTTTATAAATTTTATTTTTTAGCATTTTGGTCAAAAAATTTTATTCAAAAGTTGTAGCTCTTAAATGTGTGGTTTTTTAGAAGAAAAGACAAATTTATCTATTATATGAAAATAATGAAGGTGCTGTTTTGAAAATGTAACTGATAAATGTGTGATGATTTAAGAGCAAAATACAAAAACACAGAGATGGATTATGAAACTAGTGGGCGGTGTTAGTGGTTTAGTGGAAAGTTGCAGATTCTCTAGTTTGAATTATATTTTTAATTGGAATTTTAGGATTTATAAATATATATTAAAAAATAATGCGTATTTATTTTTTAGTTTCAAAAAATAATATGAAATAGTTAATATACTGTCAAATTTTATTAGAAATAAGTAAGTGAGTTTAGAGTAATCAGTTATCAATTTAAGTAATAGAGTTAGATTATTAGTTATAGATCATTGTTCCGTACGCGCCAAATTGTTCCGTACGCCGCCAAATCATTGTTCTTCACATTGTTAGTTGTTATTAGAAATACAAAAGTAAGTGGGTTTATGGTAATCCGTTATCATTTTACCTAATTCGGTTAAAGTATTAGTTATAGATGATTATTTCGTACGCCGCTAAATCATTATTCCGTACGTTAACAAATCATTGTTCTATATGCCGCCAAATCATTATTTTGTACACCGCCAAATCACTGTTTCGTACGTTGGCAACTCATTGTTCCGTACGCCGCCAAATCATTGTTATGAAAGCCGCCAATTCATTATTTTATACCTTGTCAAAAATTAATTAAAACAATAATACGCTGTCACAATTAACTAAAACAAAACACAATCATATGATATTCAACAAAAATAATAGTTTTGTGGCTAGAACACAAACCGTAATAATTATACACACATATTAGTTATTTATCGATTTACTTGGCATATTAATAGTTAGTAAAAAAATATTAGCTAGTGATAGTAGTTCGATGTAAATTTACGGTTTCTCAAATTTAAATTATATTTGTTGAAAATTAATTAAGAAAATACATTTTGAAAATTAATAAGGTGAGAGGATAGAGTTTTTTTAAACTGAATTAGATAAAAATTAGATAAAAATCTTAAAACTGAAATAAATCTCACAGTGTTGATAAGATCAAGATTAAAATGACAACTACTATTATTTTTATTTTCCTTAAAAACTGTTGTTTTAAGTCAATATTTTATAAATTTTATTTTTTAGCATTTTGGTCAAATTTTTTTATTCAAAAGTTGTAACTCTTAAATGTGTTGTTTTTTAGAAGAAAAGACAAATTTATTTCTTATAATAAAATAATGAAGGTGTTGTTTTGAAAGTGTAACTGATAAATGTGTGATGATTTAAGAGCAAAAAAACAAAAACACAGAGATGGGTTATGAAACTAGTGGGCGGTGTTAGTGGTTTAGTCATTAGTGGAAAGTTACAGATTCTCTAGTTTGAATTATATTTTTAATTGGAATTTAAGGATTTATAAATATATATTAAAATAATGCGTATTTGTTTTTTAGTTTCAAAAATAATATGAAATAGTTAATCTACTGTCAAATTTTATTAGAGATAAGTAAGTGAGTTTATGGTAATCCGTTATCAATTTAACTAATAGAGTTAGATTATTAGTTATAGATCATTGTTCCGTACGCGCCAAATCATTGTTCCGTACGCCGCCAAATCATTGTTCTTTACATTGTCAATTATTTTTAGAAATAAATAAGTAAATGGGTTTATGGTAATCTGTTTTCAGTTTACCTAATTCAGTTAAACTATTAGTTATAGATGATTATTTCGTACGCCGCCAAATCATTATTCCGTATCTTGCCAAATCATTGTTCAATACGCCTCCAAATCATTATTCAGTACGCCGTCTAATCACTGTTCCGTACGTTGCCAAATCATTGTTCCGTACGCCGCCAATTCATTATTTTATACCTTGTCAAAAATTAATTAAAACAATAACATGCTGTCACAATTAACTAAAACAAAACACAATCATACCATATTCACAAAATAATAGTTTTGTGGCTAGAACACAAACTGTAATAATTATAACACACGTTATTTATCGATCAACTTGGCATATTACTAGTTAGTAAAAATATATTAGCTAGTAACAGTAGTTCGATGAAAAATTACGGTTTCTCAAATTTAAATTATATTTGTTGAATATTAATTAAGAAAATACATTGTCAAAATTAATAAGATGAAAGGAGAGAGTCTTTTTCAACTGAATTAAATAAAAAATGAAAAATTTAGAAAAATATCTTGAAACAGAAATAAATCTCACAGTGTTGATAAGATCAGTATTAAAATGAAAACTAATATTATTTTTATTTTCCTTCAAAACTGTTGTTTTGAGTCAATATTTTATAATTTTTAGGTTTTAGCATTTTGCTCATATTTTTTTATTGAAATGTTGTAACTGTTAAATGAGTGGTTTTGAAAAGAAAAGACAAATTTATTTGTTATATTAAAATGATTAAGGTGTTTTTTTGAAAGTGTAACTGATAAATGTTTGATAATTAAAGAACAAAAATACAAAAACACAGAGATGGGTTATGAAACTAGTGGGCGGTGGTAGTGGTTTAGTAGAAAGTAACGGTTTCTCTAGTTTGAATTATATTTTTCATTAGAGTTTTAGGATTTATAAAACGTATTCAATACGTATTTAATTTTTAGTTTCAAAAAATAATATGAAATAGTTAATATATTGTCAAATTTTGTTTGAAATAAGTAAGTGGGTTTATGGTAATCTGTTATCAATAAACCTAATAGAGTTAGAGTATTAGCTTAGATCATTGTTTCGTACGTCGCAAAATCATTTTTCCGTATGCCGACAAATCATTGTTCTTTACATTTTTAATTTTATTAGAAATAAATAAGTGGGTTTATGGTAATCTGTTATCAATTTAACTAATATAGTTAGAGTATTAGTTATAGTCAGATCATTGTTCCATGCGCCGCCAAATCATTGTTCCTTTTACATTGTCAAATTTTATAAGAAATACGTAGTTGGGTTTATAGTAATCCATGATCAGTTTACCTAAAAGAATCAAAGTATAATTTATAGATCATTGTTTCGTACGCCGCCAAATCATTGTTCCTTATATTATCAAGTACTCATTGTTTCATACACCGCCAAATCATTATTCTGTATGTTGTCAAATCATTGTTATGTACGCCGCCAAATCATTGTTTTGTACATTATCAAAAATTAATTAAAACAATAAGTATTTTTCTCATGGGCCTAGTGAGAGGACGTGAGGCCCATTAAGAAAAGTTAACCTATGGGCTCGTGGTGAACGTGGGGCCCACTGGAGATGTGATGGTCGGGGCGTTATAAACCGCATTAACCGTAACCGTGGTCATGCCTAGGTCTATGAGCCCACCCATATCCGACGATCGGTTTGCTACATTCGGGAGGCTTTAAAAACTTGTTTACCTATCCTACTAAAATCACCACATGATATTTTTCTGTGATTTGGCCTCACTCACATAGTTACGATAATCACTTCCGGAAAGGTCATTCATCCAAAGACTACTCCAGCATAAGCACTATTAACTCTGGAGTTCTCTCCGAATCTCTGACCAAAAAAATAAGCGCACTTTGATGATATAAGTGGCTAAATCAATTTCTTTAAACCTTTTCACAAACCAGTGTCTTACAAGTTAAAAAAATAATAATAATGAAACTAGGGGTGGTAGTGGTTTAGAGGAAATTAACAGTTTCTCTAATTTGAATAATATTCGTAATTGGGTTTCTGAATTTATAAATGTAGACATTATAAAAAAATTTGATTTTTTTAGCTTTGATAAATTATATGAAATTAATACACCGTCAAATTATATGAAAAATAGGTAGATGGGTTTATTATGGTAACAGTTACACCGCAGGTGCTGATCGTGATCAGTTTATATTTATAGATTCTTGTTACATAAATTAAATACATTAAATTTTAGATGACTTATGTTGGAGATAAACACATCTATATGTGTTCTATATTTTATACACAGTCTTAGGTTTTGGTTTTAAGATTTAGGTCTTAAGTGGGAGTCTTTGTTTCGATTCCTCACTCTCAAGTGGGACAAAGGTTTTAAAATTTAAGATTTAGGTAAATTCTTACGAAGCATAAAGATTTATTTGATTCAACTAATGGAGAATATATATGTTAAATGGTCAATGGTGTAAGCAAATTCAATAGTGACACCCAAAACAATTCGAACCTTTTCTTTGTTTATTACATACGCCGGCATAAGTGAATAACCTTTGTCATCGCATCATATTGTATGAAACTTATGCGGACGTATGTATTTAAATATCATTCGACAAGGAAAGACTGAACTATATAGACGTTAAAGTGTCCATTAGCTTGCATTTTATAACCAATCACTAGGAGGTAACAAACCAAACATCGTCGAGTTTTTTTCAAGATAGAAGATCAAAATGAAGGGAGAATAAAGAAACTAAAAGAGCAAAAAAGGCTGAAACATATGTAAACAAAAATTAAATTAGCTCTAACGTGAACCGCTCCGGCATGTTCAGGTCCACCATAAGTAAAACTTGTGTCGCTCGTCGTCTTGATTTTGTAGTAATCAGAGTTTGTCTCTATTGTTGTGAGATCGGTTATCGGCTGGAAATGGGAGGTGTTAACCATAATTTCCAAATCGCGCATATACGCAGCTCTATTGCTACTTGGAAGATATCCAGATCCCATTTGAGTTGTCGTGTGCAGACCAGAGATGTTTTCGTTTACTATTTCACCGCCCCACTGCACATTTTCCGCATGGTCAGCGAGACTATTAGTAAAGATCTCGCTCGGCCAATAACCAACTGGAATAAGTATAGTGACACTGTTCGGACCAATAGACAACCACCAGTGTCCAAGCTTTGGATCCTACATTTCGTGTATTGATATTTTCGTGAAATAGTTAAATCATAAAAGAAGATAAAATAACTATCTAACCTTCCAAATCTGGATTGTAATAAATTCGGTGTCGCGGTGGATAGCGCCTTCAAGGAGGACATTGCCACTGATTTGTATAAAACCAGGGCATCGCATATTGTAGCAGCTCCCACGAGTGTATGCATCATTCTACAAGAACAAAGTATGAGTATAGTTTTATAGAAAACATTTTCTCGTAAAATTGAGTTGAAAAGGAAATATATCACACACTTACCGTCCAGTAAATAAAGAATCTAGGCTGGTGGTCCAAAAACAGCCAGGGGTAAACCTATATAGAAAAAAAAATTACACTATTAGTCATATTGTATACATAAGTTTTTAAATTAAATAAAACTTATATAGCACAAATAGTTAACTAAAATCTCATTAAAATCTAACCTGCCATCCAGTTTCAATGGTGTTTATATCACCATTTTCAAATGAACCCGAGACGAGCCAGAGTTGGCCTAGGCTGAACTCATCGACTTGAGCAACTTTGGGGTGTTCCACACTCATTGTGACTTTTGTTCCATAAATCTTTGGTTTGATGTTCAATTCTGCGATAGCATACTGTGTATAAAAAACGAATATACAATTAGCATATTCACAAAACAGAATGATGAATTTATTTTAACCAATTCATATGATACAAAAAAGGAAAATCATATATTAACCTCATGTCCCTGAGCTATATCCTCAAAATTGGTAGTCCCGTTCACCCGAGAAACAAATCTCCGTATCGGAATCGTCCCCTCGGGACATTTTAACCGGTTATGACTGTTCCAAATTTGCCAGCCGCTAACTCCATCTTCATTTTGAGCTGTGTTAGGAAGTTCTCTTGGTATTTCCTGTAATATATTTCGTTTCAAAAAAAGAGAAAAACATAGCATTGTATCAATAAGAACTAAACACATACAATACTTAAAACTGATGTGTAAATGAGTAAAAGTATAAATAAATAAACCAAAGACCTGGAGGTTGTGATCCTTGAGGAGAGGATGATTAAACGACTGTTGAGCTAATATTTCCAAGCAGTCTATGATATCTCCGTCTGGACTCTGTTAGGTTTTACAAGTTAGTTAATTATATTACACAATATAAATAATATGAACATACAGTTTACTTACATTGATGGTTGTAGTCGCTGTGGAGGTTCCCACGACAAGAGTGAGTGTTAGTAAACACAAGAAGAGAGCCCTACAGATAAATAAATAAGACATTGTCTTAGACTCTTAATTAGTTTATGATCCTTAATTAGGGTTCATGCACATCTCCAACTAAATCTCTCGGACTGCAAATTTTTTACCATGGAGAAGATCCTCGGATGATTCTTGTTCTTTTGAATAATTGCGAATTCATAGATTCTGCATAGCTTACCTGAAGAAGGTGCATCCAAGTAATTAAAGAGATTAGATACAAATTATATAGTATTCCAATATCATAATATAGCTAACACACACACACACATTCCTTAACTCACACTCGTTTAATAACTATATAAAGTCATATACGTTATATAAAACCAAACTCAATTATAAAAATAACACATACATACAAGGATAGATTCACATAAACACCAATATGATAGGCTAAATCTTTTACCTTACACCCGAGAACACACATGGTACGTAGTTCTATGCCCTAATCACCTAACACTATCTAAACCTATAAGTTCTCTCTCTCTATAGCTTGGAGTGCTTTTTCAAAAACAAGTTTCTCATCTTTACTTATCATAAAACGTAAAATGTAAAACCTATGAGAAAAGGAAATAACAAAATAGGAAGTCTAAAATAATTTCCAAAATCTTGAAATAGAAATTATTCGTAACATAAATTCTTTGTAAAAGATGTAACCATGTAAGCGCATTTATGTTCCTTTAACTCCAAATTTGACATACCTTCGTAGCCTGCAAAGAAAGTAACACAATATCTATCTTATTCGCAAACTGTTTTTTCTCTCTCTTTATTACCTAAAGATAGAAGAGAAGGACAAGTGGGCTAGTGGTTCTCACCTTTGTTGCATTTTTACCAGATCTGGGTTCGAGTCCGGTCTCTCTTTGAGAGAGAGACGTATAATTTGTAATGATGTAAAAAAAAAAAAATTACCTAAAGATAGAACCTTATTTGTATTCTGTAATAGGAACTAGATCGTGCTATAGCACATGTTATATTCTATTTAATCTATTTTATATTTCACAATAAAGTTTTGACATGTTATATGAATTTATGTCTTGTAAATTTATTTATACTTTTAGTTATTTTTATCGTCTATTATATGATTATAAATCACTTTATCATATAATATATTACAGTTTACTCGTAGACTACAACAAATATTTTTAATATATTTGTTTGAAAAAAAATCAACTTATAAGATTTTTAATTTTTAATATCTTTAGTAATGTTGTTTTTATATTGTACTTCCCTTTTAATAAACAGTGATATCATCAACAATTCAAAAAAACTATTACACTAATTAATCATCTAGAAACTACTAACATAAACAATACTCGGTCGTTTCATTTTAAGTAATAAAAAGCTAAAATTCTTATCCAAAACAAAAGAAAAGAATGTATGGCTTAAAAGCACAAGTTTTATAATCTATGTTTGGGTTAGAAACTTAAAAACTTCATTAATTAATTTTTGCGATAATTATGACACACCATTGTCCATTGTCGTGTTATTTTAGAAGAACGTGATTCTTTGTTTCTTTTGAAAGATAAAGGTTTAATTTGTTTATTACTCTTTTCTAATTAACTTTTAATTGGTTTACAAAAAGGCTTATATAAAGATAATTTCCTGGTTCTAACTTTTGTATCCCATCAACCAAACCTCTTTGATATAATCTACTTACATGGATCCAACACCAGTAAAGCTACCTATTCACGATCATCCTCTTTTTCCGACAGCTCTTTTTACCGGAGGTTCATGTAGAGGTTGCCATGTAAATGAGGACATGTACGGTGGCTACTTTTGCCCTAAGCTTGGTTGTTCTGCTACGTTCCATAAGGAGTGCGGCGAGGCACCATTGGAGATAAGCCATCGTTCCCACCCTCAACATCCTCTCATGCTCACACACGACGACTCGGGAGAGAGTCCATGTGATTTTTGTGGACAAAAGCTATTGCCTCCCTATTATAGTTGTTCAACATGTCATTTCAAGGTGGATTTGATTTGTGGGGTGAAACCATTACCAACTACTATTGAACATCCAATGTGTCATGAACATCCACTTGTCTTCTTGAAGACACAAGAAGACAATATCCTTTGTGAATTTTGCAAGGAGTCTATTCGCGGACCTTCCTATGCTTGTCTTGGATGCTATGTGTATTTTCATGTGGATTGTGTCAATCTATCTAAAGAGGTAAACCATCCTTGTCACTCTAGTCACCCTCTTAAACTCATCGTATCTGATACACTTTTAGATGATGCTGAGAAGTCTTGTCTTATATGTGAAAAAGCAAAAGGTTTGGTTTATCACTGTTCCATCTGTAATTTCACCAGCTGTGTAAGTTGTACCAAAAACCCACCACCTCTTGTTATTGAGCACACCAAGACCCATGAACATCCACTTACTCGGTTTTCTAAGAGAATCTCATATACTTGTGATGTTTGTGGGCTAGCAGGCATGACAAGTCTTTATATTTGTGCTCAGTGCGATTTTGTTATCCACATAAACTGTATAGGCTTCCCCCGCGTCGTCAACATCAATAGACATGAGCATCACATTTCTTTCACTTATCATCCTCGTACCGGGTATTCAAGATGTGGAGTCTGCCGCCAATATATAAGTCAGTACAAGGGAGCCTATTATTGCCTTGTTTGCCCTAACTATGCAGTTCATTTTATGTGCGCGATTAAGTTTAGCGGATGGGATGGTATAGACTATGAAGGGACACCAGATGAGATCATAGAAGATGTTTCCGCATACAAGGTGGTGGGTGATAACTTGATATGTCATTTCAGCCATGAGATACATCCTCTAAAGCTCCACAAGGAATATATCATTCATGATGATCACAAACGATGTGAAGGATGTATCCATCCACTAGGATTTGGCTCCATCTACGTTTGCGAAGAATGCGGATTTTTTCTCCATGAAAAGTGTGCTAATCTCCCTATGAAGAAAAAATTCGTCTTCGACTATTTAAAATACACTTTGAAAGCTGTTCGAGGAGTTAGTTACTGCAAGTTTTGTAACACATTATCCGGTGGTTTCAAGTACACAGCACAAGGAAGGGTCGATATAGATGTACATTGTGGTTCCTTATCCGAGCCTTTCGTCCATGATGGACATATACATCCCCTATATATACAAGTAGTTCAAGCCATTTGCGGAGGATGCAATAACAAGATATATGGTTGTGCGATGCGTTGTGATAATCATGACTTTACTTTATGTTTGTATTGTGCTAGTTTGCCAGGAAAGATTTGGCATAAGAACGACGACGCGCACCCTCTCAGTTTATGTTGTGGCGAAAAGGCAAGTATCAAATATTGGTGTGACATTTGCGAAGGGGAATTAGATCCAAATGTATGGTTCTATACATGTTATGATTGCGGAGTAACCTTGCATACTTATTGTGTACTAGGAGATTTCTCACGTCTCATGCCAGGGCAGTTGATCTACTCTATGGGAATAATACTTGAGGTGGTTCTTAATAATCACAACACTCGACTATTATGCAGCCAATGTCATTGTCGATCCAAGGTCTCGGTCATGTTACGAGATTGTAAGAAATACAACGAATATATTTGTTCCGGTTCATGTTTATCGAGGTTTTTGGGGTCTCCGTCATCTTAAGAGATTGTAAGAAATATCACACTTGGAACGAGACCATATAACATGGTCTCGAGCCTGAGGGGATATATGAGTTTCGGCCTAGAAGCTCTTTAATTATTCAAAAATAAATAAAATAATAGATTGTAAGAAATACAACGTATATATACAAACGATTTGTTTCTCCCTCTAAACCTATTTTCACATATAACCTAAATTTGCAAACTTCTATTATCTTATTTTCAAGAATCCTCAATATATTAAAAGATAGCCATTGTTGTTTATGTATCATTAAATTTGTTTGTAATCAACTTTTTTTATAATCTTCCTAATCAGTTTTGAATCTTTGTTGCGAGTAAACATGTAAACACATGAAATAGCTGTTAAAAATTGTAAACTAGTGGACAAAGAATGAGAGTGCATACAATAAAAAAAAGTAAAGAAGTTTTAAAAAGTGTACAACACTTATAGAAGAAAGAAAGAGATAATAAAAAGCAAACCAGATGCAACCTAAGATTAACCATCAGAGACCTAAGGTTAAACATCTAAACTCAACCTTAGATTAACCATCAAAGACCTAATTAAGATTAAACCTTAGATTAACCATCAATGTCTACACTCAAACATCATGCGGATGATCCAATTAAATATTTGATCAATACCGAATTGCCCTTATTAATTTCAAAATTAATAATTGAATGAAAATTGATGTAATTGGATTTTATGGCTTTAGATATTTTCTAATTTTTACTTTTATTTTAATTTTAAAAATATGTATTTACGTTCCATCGATATATTTAATACATGTAAGATCTAATTTTTAAAACAAATTTTATATAATAAAATTTTAGATTTATGTACCTTTTTGGATATCTTATTATAAAAAGTTTGGTTTTCAAAGTTAGACATTAATAAAATCATGACATGTGCTAAGTATATAAATCAGATGCTGACATGTGTCAAGAAAAATTAATCTCTTTTTGCTCTTAACGTAGTAGGGAAATCGATTATGAAAAAAAATTTACATATAATTTGCATGTTTATTATATCTGTAAAAACTTTATCTACATATAATTTGCATGTTTATTATATCTATTTTTTCATTTTCCTAAACCAAAAAGAAAAACTAACAAAACTAATATATGTTCCAGTTATATATTTTGTTTTCCATTGTATGTGTGTTCTAAATTAGGTATATGTGAAAACACAACAATATTGGAAATAAGGTTAAATCTCTGTTTGGTTTAGATTTTACAATTAAAAGAGTATATATATCACTTTAGTTTTATAAATAGGCATTAGGGTTTAGATTTTACCATTTAATAAAATTATATATCGATTTAAGTTTATAAACGAGGATTCTGGTTTAGGTTTTTCTATTAAAACATAAAAATATATCGTTTTGGGTTTATAAAGTAGTGGGTAGAATTTAGATTTTACAACTAAAACAAAATTATATGTCAGTTTGGGTTTATAAATGAGTGATTATACATACACATTTTGTTTCCAAATTTTTTTCTTCTTATTTTAGGTTTTGATTTATTTTTATATATAGTATTGGTGGCATACTAAATAGATAATAACTGTACAGGTATAAATCTTCAATTATTTAATGAGAACTTATATATATAATATATATATACATATAAACATATATATATATATATATATATATTATAAATTTTAACTCATTTGAAATTATTTTGACATAAGATAAAATTAGTACTTTCGAGATGACTAGATATTTAAAGTTTGTTGGTTTCCATTAATTTTTTATTTTGATTTTCCAGTGTTTTTACTGATTTATGTTTGTTTATTTTTATATTAATTTTAACTAAGATATAGATTTGATGTGTATATATTTTGTTTTGTATAACATTTTTCTAACTCTCATGCATTAAGATGAAATGTATAAAAATTAAAATATGGTTTATTATGATGATACATATATTAAGTTTATTGAATTTTTTTAAATATATTAGGTTCAAATTTAAATTAAGAATAACAAAAAATCTAAAAGCATGTATATGTAATATATTGTTACTAAAATTTCAATAATTTTCAATAAATTACATTATATTTTAACCCGCATTTTTATGCGAGCATATCTAGTAACATATACAATGAAAAAAAAAGAAATTGACCATGTATACATATTACCAAATCCCACTATAATTAATAATATAATTTAACAAAAAAAAAGTCTATAGTTGAAAAGGCAATTGTAATATATGAGTTAGAAAAACGTTTTGTTATTCGATGTATATCTTCGTAGCCTGCAAAGAACGAAATATGAGGTGAAAATCTTCACTTATAAATTCGTTTTTTTATTACGTAAGACATCCTATTCTTAAACACTTAAGAGATGTAAACTAATTCGTTACTTATAAATAATTTTTTCTCATTACGTAAGAGATCTTATTCTTAAACACTTAAGAGATGTAAACTACTTCTTTACTTATAAATACTTTTTATTATTGTATAGAAGAGGTGATTTATCATCCAAGAGAAAGGAATATCATCACAGTTGCAACTGTATGACTTTGCAGAAGCAGACGGTAGGAATTTTCAAGAGTTATTAAATATTTGAGAATTTTTGAGAAATACCCCTTTTTAAAAATACCCCCTTTATCTATCCATTTTCAAAAATACCTCTTTTTAAATATAAAAAATTATAAAGTTTTATATAGTTTATAAGGTACTTCTATATAATAACTACTACTGGGAGATTCGATAAAAATATTTAAAAATGTTTTAAATAGTTTTAAATCGTTTTTATAAGTTTTATAAGGTTTTTAAAAGGTTTATAAAAGGATTTATACGGTTTTTATAACGTTTTTATAAGGTTTTTATAATTTATTTTTACGCTATTTATGAAAGTTATATAAAGTTTTATACATATATAAAGGTAATTTGTGTATATATTTATAAGTTTACACACATATTTGGATAAATTTCAACATTTTTAGTGGGTTTTTTGATAAAGTTTGAAAAGGGGGTATTTTTAAAAAGAGGTATATGAAAAGGGGTATTTTTGAAATTCCCCCTAAATATTTTGAATAATTGCTTTAGCGATTGAAAATGGGTGTTTTTGCGGGAAATTTAAGACTGGTTGGTTAGCATATACGATAGCGGTTAAACCAAATTTTCCTATATAACTATATATAGTTATGAAAATGTATAATACATATATAAAAGGCATAAAACACAAATGGTACATTTATGAAAATGTATTATAAAGATTAAACATGACTAATAATGAAAAACCCTAAATATTAAATAATTAATTATTTAAATATTAAAAAATTGATTTTGTAATGAAACACGAATAATTATGCATAATGGAAAAATAAAGTTAAGGAAATATTATTATTTGAGAATTTATGTGAATATATTTAGGACTTAAATAATGTTTTTATGATTTTTGCTTTTGAAATCCAACGATTTCGAACTATCTGAAGCGATACAAAATAATTTTTATGATTAGTATCAACCGCTAACGATCGATAATAAAGTAAGACGTAATAATTCATTGACATAATTACATAAGTTTTATTTTACTGTTTAGGTAAGTAAACTCTAGAAATTTATGCAACACCATTGCCTTGTCGTGTTATTGTAAATGAACATGATTCTTTGCTTGTTTTGAATAAAACACATATATATAGGTTTGGTTTATTTGATATTTTTAAATAAATTAATATTTAAATGATATAGGTGATGGTCCACTTCAAAAACAATTCATAACAACTACAATAATCATTTACTTACAAAAGGCTTATATAAAGATGTTCTTACAAAAAAAAAAAGATGTTTTTTCAAGTTCCACTTTTATATCTCATCAAACAAAACTTCTTCATTCATTTACAAATTACATTAGATGATGAATCTAACACCATCAAAGCTACCTATTCACAACCATCCTCTTTTTCCTTCGTCTCGATATGTTTATCATCATTGTAACGGCTGCCATGTATATAAAGAAAACATAAATGGTGGCTACTATTGCAATGAACCTGGATGTTATGCTAAGTTCCATAAGGAGTGCGGCGAGGCTCCATTGGAGATAAACCATAGTTCTCACCCCCAACATCCTCTCCTGCTCACCAACGACTCGGGAGAGAGTGAGAGTCCATGTCATTTGTGTGGAAAAAATCTATTGCCTTCGTATTATAGTTGTTTAACATGTCAATACAAGGTGGATTTGATTTGTGGGATGAAACCATCACCACCTATTGTTGAATATCCAATGAGTCATGAACATCCACTTGTCTTCTTGAAGAAACAAGAAGAAAATATCCTTTGTGAACTTTGCAAGGAGTCTATTGGTGGACCTTCTTATTCATGTCTTGGATGCAATGTCTACTTCCACGCGGATTGTCTCAATCTCTCTAAAGAGGTAAACCATCCTTGTCATTCTAGTCACCCTCTAAAACTCATCGCATCTGATACACTTGCTGTTGATGCTGAGAAGTCTTGTCTTATATGTCAAGAACCAAAAGTTGTGTTATATCATTGTTCCTTATGTAATTTCACCAGCTGCATAAGGTGTATAAAAAACCCACCACCCCTTGTTATTGAGCATACCAAGACCCACAAGCATCCACTTACTCTCGTTCTTAAGAGAATTTCATATCTTTGTGATGTTTGTGGGAGAGGGGTAACCACAAGGTTTTATATTTGTGTTCAGTGTGATTTTGTTGTCCACAAAGCCTGTATTGGCTTACCCCTTGTTGTCAACATCAATCGTCATGATCATCTCCTTTCCTTCAATTATCATCGTGGCATTGGGTATTCAAAATGTGGAGTTTGTCACCGATCTATAAATCAGTACAAGGGAGCTTATTCTTGCTCTATATGCCCTAACTATGCAGTTCATTTCATATGCGCGTTTATTGAATGGGATGGTAAGAACTATGAAGGGACAACTAATGAGATCATAGAAAATATTGCACCATACAAGGTGGTGGGTGATAACTTGATATCTCATTTCAGCCATGAAAAACATCTTTTAAAGCTCCACAAGGAAATCCTCATTCATAATGACCACATACGATGTGAAGCATGTTGCTATTCACTTGGGTTTAGCTACTTCTACGTTTGTGAGGAGTGTTGGTTCTTTCTCCATGAAAAGTGTGCTAATCTTCCTATGAAGAAAAAAATGGTTTTCGACGTCGTACCATACACGTTGAAAGCCGTTAGAAAAACTAGTTACTGCACTATTTGTAGCATGGTATGTGATGGTTTCAAGTACACAGCGCAAGGAAGGTTGGATATAGATGTACGTTGCGGTTCTCTATATGAGCCGTTCGTCCATAAGAGCCATATACATCCCCTATATATAAAACTAGTTACAGGCAATTGTATAGGATGTGGTAACGTGATAGATAATTATGCATTGATATGCATAATCTGTGAAAATGGTTTGTGTTTGTCTTGTGCTAATTTGCCAGAATATATTTGGCATAAGAACGATGTGCACCCTCTCACTTTATGTTTCGGCTGCGAAATGACGAGTAGCAACTATTGTTGTGACATTTGTGAGGAAGAATTAGATCCAAGTAAATGGTTCTATTCATGCTTTGATTGCGGCGTCACATTGCATACTCAGTGTGTAATAGGAAACTTCTCGGGGCTTCTGCTAGGACGACGCGCAAACGAACTTGAGGTGGTTCTTAACAATCACAACACTCGACCATTATGCAGCCAGTGTCACTCTCGATGCAACCCTCTCATCATCCTAAAGCTGTTACATAATGTATATATATGTTCCTTTATGTGTTTAATTCGTTATCAGGGTTTAGAAGAGTCACACTCTATATTTAAACCATCATTGGTATTTAACGGCACTATTGCCTCTGCAATATTTATGAGAACTGATGTAAGTTAAATTGGCACAAGAGGCTGAATTTCTAAAGGTACTAAATTTAATAAGTTTATTTTGGTGTAGTGATTAAGTTGATATTTATGTCGAGAAAAGTACAGTTTCGAACCTTACAAACCATATTTTTTTTCCTTTATGTATGTCAAGCGAGTCCAACCCGCGATCCATTCTGCCAAATTCGCAAAGTAAATAAAGTTGACCCGCATCAATCCCCCTTTAATTTTTGGATACCCATATGTAACCCATAAAAGAATATTAAAATTCAAATAATATATAACTTTTTTTTGGGTACGTAAATATTATAGAACCTCAATAAAATAATTTTTATTAGTATTACTAACTGTTATTGAAACTTTAATACTAGAAGGTTATATCATAATTAAAAAAGAAAAATTAATAACTCATAATGGATAAATATTAATACAAAATAATTTATTTTTAATATTTAACTAATAATTTTTTAAAGTAATAGCATGTAAAATTAATTTTGAAAACAGTATGGTCTGGCCATGTCTTCAATTACAAAATTCATCGATTTTTTGGAGGATAAATCTTTAGAAATAATTAAGAAATCGTGAATCTTACAAAAAAATTTAGTTCTTTTTTAGGTGATTCAGTTTTTATTTATAGGAAATCTAATAAAATAAAATGTATATTTTAATTTTCATAGAATATAGTGAAAATTTTGAAGAATATGTTTTCTAACTATTTTACAACATAAGCAAATATTAGAAAATGTATTCTAATTTTTGTAGAACGAAGAGCTAAATATAGAATATCTATTCTAATTTTTGTAAAAATTAGTATTCTAATTACAATAGAACATAAATAACTTAACTTCTAAATATCATAAAACATGTAGATTATGTAAAATACATTATCTAAATATTTTTTTTGAACATGTAAAATGTATTAAAAAAATACACATTCTAAATATTAAAATAAATATTTTTTCATTCATTCCTAAAAATTATCTTTATTATCATTTTAAAATTGGCTAAATTAATCGAAAATGGTATTTTAATATATATATTTTTTTTTGTTTCTGCCAAAAACCAAAACTACGCTAATCGTCATCTTCCTCCTCCCCCTCTCCACCGCGCCGCCTTCTTCTCTTCTCCGGTAAGCTTCTTCCATTCTCATCATCCTTCACAAATCCTTCTCCTCCTAAGATTCAATCGTAGACAAACTTAGCCCGAATTTGAATCGGAATCTATTTGTTCGTTCCGTCGATTTGATCGCTATGATTATACAATCCCTAATTTCAAAATCACATGATTCAATTCCACGATTTTGAAATTGATATTTCATAATTTGTGCCCTATGTTTTACAGATACCTTCAGTAATGGATGAACAATCAGGAATGTTCAATGTTCAACAAACCATTGGATGTGTACTATGTTGTAAGTGTGGTGTACCTATGCCACCAAACGTAGCTAACATGTGTGTGAATTGTCTTCGTTCCGAAGTCGATATAACCGAAGGATTACAAAAGAGT
Source organism: Capsella rubella (assembly GCF_000375325.1). Classification (NCBI taxonomy): domain Eukaryota; kingdom Viridiplantae; phylum Streptophyta; class Magnoliopsida; order Brassicales; family Brassicaceae; genus Capsella; species Capsella rubella. Next base: position 7,640,692 of record NW_006238922.1, on the reverse strand, counting down.
ATTCAAATCTTCTACTGTCCTGAATGCAGTTGTTACTTACAACCACCAAAAACTTGGATCAAAGCGCAGTGGGAATCGAAAGAGCTGTTGACATTTTGTGTGAAAAGGTTGAAGAATTTGAATAAAGTGAAGTTAAAGAACGCGGAGTTCGTTTGGACTGAGCCTCATTCGAAGAGAATTAAGGTTAAGTTGACTGTTCAAGCTGAGGTTCTTAACGGTGCTGTTCTTGAACAGTCTTATCCTGTTGAGTATACTGTGAGAGATAATTTATGTGAGTCGTGTTCGAGGTTTCAGGCTAATCCTGATCAGTGGGTTGCTTCTGTTCAGCTTAGGCAGCATGTTTCTCATAGGAGGACTTTTTTTTATTTGGAGCAGTTGATTCTTAGGCATGATGCGGCTTCTCGTGCTATTAGGATTCAGCAGGTTGATCAAGGGATTGATTTTTTCTTTGGGAATAAAAGCCATGCTAATAGTTTTGTTGAGTTTCTGCGGAAGGTTGTTCCGATTGAGTATCGTCAGGATCAACAACTTGTGTCTCATGATGTGAAGAGTAGTTTGTATAATTATAAGTATACTTACTCTGTTAAAATTTGTCCTGTTTGTCGTGAGGATCTTGTATGCTTGCCTTCGAAAGTTGCTAGCGGGTTAGGAAACCTTGGTCCACTTGTGGTGTGCACGAAAGTTTCTGATAACATTATGCTACTTGATCCGAGAACTTTAAGGTGTGCGTTCTTGGATGCGAGGCAGTATTGGAGATCAGGGTTTCGATCAGCGCTTACTAGTAGACAACTTGTGAAGTACTTTGTGTTTGATGTGGAGACACCTGTTAGTGAAGCGACTGTTGGCGGACAAAAGTATGCTTTATCCTATGTCCAAATAGCCCGTGAATCAGATATTGGTAAGATGTTTTATGTTCAAACTCATCTAGGACATATTCTGAAACCGGGCGATCAAGCTCTGGGATATGACATTTACGGGGCGAATGTTAACGACGACGAAATGGAGAAATACCGTCTGAGTGTGAAGAATGGGCTTCCTGAAGCAATTCTGATCAAGAAATGTTACGAGGAGCAGAGAGAGAGGAAGAAGAAGAAAGCCCGTAGCTGGAAGACCAAAAGGCTTCCTATGGAAATGGATGATTCAAGAGGCAGGGTTGATCCAGAGAAGACGGATAAGGAATACGAAGAGTTTTTGAGGGATCTTGAAGAGAACCCTGAGCTAAGGTTCAACATATCTTTGTACAAGAACAAAGATTATGAAGCTTCTGAAACTGCTTCAATGATAGATGATGGAGAAGGTGCACCATCTGTGCCAATCGAAGAGTTGCTTGCTGAGCTTGATCTCAGTGAGGAAGAAGGAGAAGATGACGATGACGATGAGGAGGACATGGCTGAGTAAACTCGTTGCACCGAAACTCACAAAAGGTTTCAGTTAGATCTTTTAACTAATATATGGTTCTTTTGTTTTCTCTCGCTTTACCTATAGTTTTGTCCAAGTTTTGTTTTGAACATATGAAATAATTTGGTGATTGCTTCATGTACGTGTTTAGGTTCTCAAAATCATTGATTCGTTGTCTCTGACTCTCTGCTCTCACCGTATTGGCTCATTTGACATTTTATTAATCTTAAAAATTCACAAATCAAAACCAAAACATTCACGTTTACTTGGGCAAGAACTCGTGAACGTTTCCTAACAGTTTCAAGATTGCTGGTAAAAGATTATCCATGAGAGGAACCAGAAGCTTGTCACCATGCAAAGGCATGGACAAGCTCTTGAACACGAAAACAGCTTTGGCAAACTCCGTTTCCGCTCTAGACGAGATAAAGTCACAAAGAACACGCCACGCGGCTTCGTGAATGGTGAATATCTCGAAAGAATCACCAGAGTAGAAAGAATGGTGAAACTTGTTTCCATGATAACTTTATTTTATAGCCTGGATGAAATACAAACAAATTTACAAACAAATGATTCATTCAGAATCACCTAACACCTTATATAGGGATAAATTAACAACCAAACATGACAACGGTCGAAATAAAAACAAAATCTACAGAAGAAACAGACAATAACAGAACAACAGATGTCAATGAAAAATCCGAATGGAACTAGATAAAAAAACACCGATTCCAAAATATTAAACTCGGAAATTTACATGATTTCCACGACTCTGAGGAGTTGGAGTTCCATCCTAATTGCCACGAGCAAACGGCCTTATCGGAAGCCAGTCTTTGAAACCTCCAATTAAAGCGTTTATATGTTTTTTCTCTAATTTCTGTCAAAATTTCAAAAATTATATAAATACTTAACATTGATACAAAATATAAAACATGAAAACGGGTGAAAGTAGCTCAAGACTATCAATTATAATCCGTTGAGTATAATCATATACTCAGAGCCCACTTAAACATGTTAAAGGTTTATGGGAAGTTTAAAAACTAGACTCTTCAACATATCAAAAATTATATAAAAGTTTGTTCTGATAGAAAGAAAAACTTGTATGTTTTATGGATCTAACTAGAATCGGATCCGCGCTACAGCGCGGTGGAAAGCTATCAGGCTATTGTTAATATAATAGATTTTAAATTTTGTTTTTTACAAATATATCATTTTTATATTATGTTCTTGCTATTTTCGTAACTAATTTTTCTAATAAATTTATATTAAATATTCTTCAAAAACATTAGCGAGTATGGTTAATGCATGAAATTGTGTTAAATAAATATAGTTGATTATGGTGAATCATACATGTCTCTAACAAATATATGTTTTGAATGACCAATCTGTAAAAGAATGCATTCGTAAAAATATTATTGATTATTCGCTCTACTATATAATTGTAAGTTTAACAAAATAACCCGTGAATTACTTGTGATTTATATAGTTTGATAAATAATATAGTTTATCAATAAAACTTATTCGTATTATAAGTTCGATTTAATCAATATTTTAATAGTATATTTTGTTAATAAGACTTTGATTTAGTTATGTTCTTAACAACCCGTAAAAATAAAAAAATTAGCATCTAATTTATTTTTGGTATTACAAAGTATTTAATTGTAAAACTTAAGTGGTGTGTATCATGTTCTGACCCGTTGCAACAATATTCTCACCCGTTTCTAATATTTGAATTATTCTATAATTTTTTAATATTTTAATATTTTAAAGGTTTCAATATTAAAATATTTTAATCTGTTAAAACATTTAAAAATTATAATATTTTGAAACTTTTTAAAAATTTATATGCTCAAATAAGTAAATTTACTAATCCAAAAAACTTTAAAATTGAAAGCCCGATAAGTTAAACTTCATGCTCATTCATAATTAGAACTTAAAAGCATACTGGTCATGTTTTAATGATTTAAAAACCATTTTCCAACATTTTTTCCTGATGTGGTATGTTTTACACCTTTTTCTATCAATTAAGTCTAATATAAAATTTCATGAAAATATTTACCAACCTGATTAGATTTTACCAATATATTTAACCAAGCCGTTTTAGTTATCTAAATTTTATTTTAATAATATATTCAGTTTATAATAATATTTTCTTTGTCAATTGAGTTATATATATCCGTTTTGAAAATTTTAAGATGCAACATATTCAAGAAAAAGATGAATTTTTATTATATATTTATATTATATTTTTAATATAATAAATTAAAATAAGATGTGAAAGGAGAATAATAAATATTTTTAATTTATTATTTTAAATATGTTATTGAAATATTAGGAAATCATAAATCTAGATATGGAAATAATGTAATTCGCTGATAAAGTATGTGATTTAGATCCAAACCCAGATAAATATCTGATTTTAAAATATCTAATTGTTTAATTTCGGATTAATTTTTAATTCCAATCAATCTATATAAAAGTGTGCTTATTTTTTACTATAGGGGATTAGAACAATATAAAATAAACAACTATATAGATACACTAGTGATGGACCCGCACGTACGTGCGGGGTTATTTTTGTAAAATTACGATTTTTTATGTAGATGCGATTTTGGTAAAAATTTGTTATATGAATTTATTTGACAAACTATACATAGGCATACAATTGTAAAATATAGATGTTGTATTACTTAATATAGTTTTAAAATAATTTACATGAAAATGTTAAGTGATATTACATATTTATTTTTGGGGGAATTTCAAAAATACCCCTTTTCATATACCTCTTTTTAAAAATACCCCTTTTTCAAATCCTAATCCGCTAAAATGAGATATGAAAAGATAGATTAATTTTTTAATTTTAACTCGACCCGCATTCTATTTTGTACTTTTCTTTTACTAATATAGAGATAGATAGATGTGCTACATTTACATATAGTTAGGACGTCGTTATAATAGGATTAGATACAATAATGTAGCTGATCAGAAAGAAAAAAAAATTTGAAGTAATAATTGTAGGTTATTATTATTATTTTTTTATTTCTTTTGAAATATTCTCTTTTCATAACTACAAGTTGTACCACTTTATCGTATTGACTCCGTAAAATTTTATTGATATTTAAAGACCCACGTTTCCAGCTGTATTCTTCTTTTATTATCTTTTAACTACAAGTTGTAAGTTGTAACCATTTTATTCATTGACTTATATGTTCATCTCTCTCAGTTTGCTAAATAAAGGCAAATCGTTTAAAGGGGTTTACAACTTCGTTCCATAGTTCATCTATATTACCAGTTAAGCTTTCTTCCCTTGAGTCATGTCTTTTGATATATGTTTATCGATCGTTTGTTTGTACTTATGATATAGTTGGATTATACCAAGTATCTAACAAATATTGAAGCAGGAAAAAAAAATGTCATTCAGTATGGAAGGTAAGGAACTTCAAGTTATGGAACATATAGAAATTGAAGTTCGAGAACCTTGCATATATAGAGTACCAAGTAGGATACGTGATGTGAAACCTGAAGCCTATACACCTCAGATGGTCGTCATTGGCCCGCTTCATCGTTCTCCCAAACCATCAACTGCTACGGATGGTGCTGAGACGAGTAGCAGCTATCCATGGTACGTAAAACTCAAAAGCTTACACACAGACAAGAAAATTCTATACTAAAAGTAACAGAAAAAATAAATACACCTCTTTGAATATATACTTTCTTAACCAAATCTTACCCATAAGATACCGTTAATAATGATGGTCTCATCTCATCTAGACATGTAGAGATATCCATATGTGATTTATTTTAAAATCCAAGACAAAACGATGTCGTTTCTAAGAAAAGAGTTATATAAGTTTAAAAAAAACCTGGGGTCTTGTCTCCGGGGACATCCTTATCATCCGCCGGCTGTCGTCTACCTCTTTTAGGTGTTTGTATTCTACCCATGTTTACTCAACAAGTTTATCAATGAAATTTCTAGTGAAAAAAAAGGTCTCAAAACATTCACATGAATTCAAAACAATCTACCAACAATTAAACTGACGACTTCATTAAACAATCTACCCATCCACAAACCATCTATGAATTTATGAGGTCAATTTTTCAATTCCATTTGGTCACAGTTTTTCTTTATAAGAAACGACCTTGTTTTGGACAGATAACGAAGCGAAAAGTTAACTTTGTGATCCCATGTTTTATTAGGCATCTGAAAAAGGAATATATTAAGATGGAAGAGAAAAAGAAAACGTACTTGGAATCTTACACTCAAAGAGTTGGGGAAGATAAAATCGAGGAAATGAGGAAAACCATACAAGCCCAAGAAGAAAACATTCGGGCTAGCTATGAAGAATCAACTGAATGGATACCATCCGAATACTTCGTAGAACTTATCCTTGAGGATTCAGTTTTCATTATGGAGTTCATCATAAGAAAAAATATTCAATTTCCTTCATTGGTTAGACAAGATTTATTCTTGCTCGAGAATCAACTCCCCTATTTCATTTTCTATATCTTGTTCAATTCCATTGTAACGGAATTGTGTGTTCGTGATCGTGAGACCTTTGACCACTTTATCCTGAAATGTTTTGACCTAAAAGTCCAAGAGAAAACAAACTTCAAGCATTTCATAGACATGTTCCGGTATGTGTACGAACAATCGCTTGACGACATTCCAGAACAGATGAGAAGAGTTTGGAGATGGCCACTTATCACAGAGTTGAGGAACGCGGATTACCTATCACAAGCCGGAGTAACTTTCAAGGTAAAACCTCTTCTAACTAGCTGCTGGATTAGTGCTATGTTTACCTTTAAGATAAGGACTTTTTCTTGGCTTTTGATTAGCACGCATATCTAATACATATATAGGACTTTAGACGCTTACCAACTTTCAATTTTAGTATTCTCAACCTTTCTTTTGTTTCAGTCATCCGATCTTTTGGATTTCCCAAACTATATGGACGATGAAAAACCTGTTGTCCACAAGATAAAGCGGATGCTCACGGTGGGTAACGAAAAAAAAAGGTATGTAGCATCAATTAACAATTACCACTCTCACTATAACAAAAACTAGATCAGCACGGGTTACATTCTGTTTTATACATATTTTATATGTGAAAAACAAAGTTTTGATATGTTATGTTAGTTATACTCCTTCTCGCAGTCTATTATAAGAATCATAATTTATTATCTCATATAAAACATTACAGTTAATTCGTCGTTTGCAATAAATATTTTAAAATTTTTTTTTTCAAAACACCAGGTTTCATTATTTTTACATGTTCCAAATTAAAAGATTTATATGTTTATTATTGTATAAAATACATTGTAAATATTTAAATTCTGACCCGTTACTCTTTAAAAAATTTGGTTGAAGTATTACTAAAATTATACATTGTATATAAACTTAAGTTTAAAATTTTGACACGTTATAATTTTGTTTTTATAAATAGAACAATTTATATTCGTTTTCAAAAATTCAAATCATGGCATATGCAGAAAAAATCTATATTTTTATTAGTATATGAATGATATGATGAGTTATTGTTTTACAAATATATAATCATATAAAGATGAAAGGTGAAGTATAAGAATTAATAAAAATAATAATATGATAAGTTAGATATCAAATCTTCTACGTTTATTTTGATTGGTCATTGTTTTAAAATAATAATAATAATAATAATAATGTACTTTCGTTTTTATAATTTAATTAAATTGAATAAATTATTATTTCACATTTATATCCTTAATGATTATTATTAATTAATTCTTTAAAACCTATATATGTAATGGCATTTAAATGTAATTACATACCATTAGTAAAGTTTCTTTTAGAGAATTTTTGAGAAATACCCCTTTTGGTTTACCCCTTTTCAAAAATACTCCTCTTTTCTATCTATTTTCAAAAATACCCCTTTTCAAATATGAAAAATTATAAACTTTTATATGGTTGATAAAGTACATCAAGATCATTATTACTACTGTGAGACTAAATCCAAATATTTAGAAGGTATTAAAAGGTTTTAAACGGCATTTATATGGTTTTTATAAGATTTTTAAAAGGTTTACAAAGTTTTTATAAGCTTGTTATATGATTTTTAAAAGGTATTTATACGGTACTTATGAAATATATATAAAAATTTACACACATGTAAAGATAATTTGTGTCTATAAATATAAGTTTATACATATTGTTTTGATAAATTTCAAAATTTATAGTGACTTTTTGATAAAATTAGAAAGAGTGGTATTTTTAAAAAGTGGTATTGGAAAAGGGGTATTTTTGAAATTTCCCCTTTCTTTTATAATGTACTTCCCTTTTAATAAAAAGGGGATTTACACATATTATATGTTTGGGATAAAAATGCCCATTTTCTATGCATATTGTTTCAAAAATAACTTTTTTGAATGATTGTTAAATTTATTCAACCAAAAAAACCTGTTTTACATTATATGCAACCTTTAATTTATTTTTGTTAAAATAAAATAGAAGAAAAATAAATGAAACTTAAGAACTAGAAATTCTTCGTCTATGGCTTCGAGCACCAAACCAAAAATACCTTTTTACCCTGTCTATTTAAAAAAATACTTATTTTTACAAGGTATAATTTTTGTAAATTGCGGAATTTCGTTTCTTCCCAAAAATTGCGGGCTATCTTGCATGTTAGTAACGAAAACGGGCTATATTGCATGTTTATTTTGATTTTATAGAATTGACTTGTATTTTCTGGATTTGGGGGATAACATTACAAAAAATGGCGATTTGAAAGTTCTATTTGCACAAAATAATGAATTAGTGACTACAAAAACAGTCACTTATCACTCACAAATTAATTACCTTCTTATGATTTTTTGTCGCCAAACCAGACGAAATTAAATTATTTAATCACAAAACAGTCGCTAATTAATGACCGTTGTACGACGAATTTAGTTGGTCAACAGTCGCTAATATAGAATCATATAAAGATGAGAAGTGACGTGTAATGATTAATAACAAATTAATATATATATATATATATATATATATATGGTAAGTTGGATATCAAATTTTTATATGTTTATTTTGATTGGTTATTCTCTTTTTTAAAAAAATAATAATGTAATTTTTTTTATTAAATTGCAGAAATTAGTATTTGAGATTTTTAATCATAATGGTTTTTTTTGAAACCTATATTTGTAATAACGTTATAAGGCAATTTAATAACCTTTATAAGGTTTATCATAAAATAAAATTTTCCTTTTAATAAAGAGGGAATATTTATCTTTCTAATTTGTTTAATCAGGTTACTTGGTAAATTTTGATTGGCTAATCAAGAAGGATGAATAAAAGAAGATTCACATTTTAACGTGGTGAACTCAAGAATTGTTATTTTGATTTCATAATTTTTGAGAAATACCCCTTTTGGTATACCCATTTTTAAAAATATCCCCTTTCTCTATCCATTTTCAAAAATACTCCTGTTTAAATATAAAAAATTATAAAGTTTCATATAGTTATAAGGTACGTCTACATAATAACTACTACTGAGAGATTCAATACAAATATTTTAAAATATTTTAAATGGTTTTAATCGTTTTTATAATTTTTAAAAGGTTTTTAAAAGGGTTTATAAGGTTTTTAAAATGTTTTTATAAGTTATTTTACGCTATTTATGAAAGATGTATAAAGTTTTATACAAATACAAAGGTAATTTGTGTATATTTTTATAAGCTTACACATATACTTGGATAAATTCCAACATTTTAGTGATTTTTTTATTTATAAAGTTTGAAATGAGGGTATTTTTGAAAAGAGGTATATGAGAAGTGGTATTTTTGAAATTCCCCCATTATTCAATTCCAAAATTATTCTTTTTTGAATTGCAATTAAACACAATCTATACACAATTTCAATGGCAATTAAAAAAAATAAGTAATTGATTTTGTAGATATTTTTAGTTTTACTTCTCTTCTAAAAATATTTTTAGATTCACATAAAAAATCATCTAAAATATATGGTCTTGAAAACATAGTAAAAGATTAAAAATATATTATTGATCAAAACAAAATTATAAGCATATTAATGAAGCTATATGTTGTGCATTCTACAGAGAGAGGGTTGAGGGGTTTTCATTGCATGTGGTGTTTGAGAAAGGCTGCTTAACGATGCCGGGTTTCTTTGCTGATGAAGTATCTGATATGTATCTAAGGAATGTAATTGCATATGAGCAGTGCGAGTCCCATGAAACAGTACCCTTTACTTCTAACTACATACAGTTCTTAAATTTCCTAATTACTTGTGATAGAGACGTCCAGCTACTCACAGAAGAAGGTACAAAAATCACAAAATTAATAGATTTAACGTTTAATTTGATATGACTAACAACAAATGCTGGAACATAGGAGTGGTAACGAACAGTATGGGTCGGCCCAGCTTGGTGGTGGACATGGTGAACAAATTACAGATTGGTCTGAAAACTGGGGCTCCCTCCCAATACCACTACATAGCCAAGAAGCTCAAAGCTCATTATAAATCTCGAAGAAAGATGTGTTGGGCTACTCTTAACAAAGTATACTTCAGCGACTTGTGGACTGGGACAGCTAGTATAGCTGCCGTGTTGCTCTTGTTAATGACTCTGGTTGGGACGGTTGCTTCTGTCATCCAAACATACCAAAGCTTCAAGTAATACTATATGTATGCTTTTATCTATCGTCTAAAACTTGTTTTCTCCAAGTATTTCTGTAAGGTTTATGCATGTACTTTGGTAATTGATTGTTGAATTCTCAAAAAGATTGGGACAAAACTATAGTTTTTTTCTACATTGTTCAGAAAGTCTATGAAAGATAATACTTTATGTAACACGAAACAATAATGAACATTACACATCTCAAGTCTTAACGTAAGAGCTTGCTCATGACCAAGAAAGATCACCATTAACCAACGATGCAAGAAAAGAAAAATCATTTGCAACATCATTCGTCATCTCCTTAATGATAATCGTATCATCTTCTTCCTAATCAAACTCAAAACAAATCTGAACTCTATAGTACAATACCACCATAACGATATGCAACTTTGTAACAGCTCAACGTACGGTAAATATGAGATAACTATTAGTAATGTAGCCTAACTAATCCCAAAAGCTAGCTCAAGGGAGAAGGATTGCCACATCCTATATATATTGCCCAAAGATCTTAATCCCAAGCAATGTGGGATATTGGACTCTAATAATAACCCATTACATTAGCATACTTGTAAAGACTATACTCTCTTAAATATTGGTTGTATACATGAGATCAAATATCGAAAAACTCACACTCTACTAATGGATCAGACAGACACATTAGTTCAAACAATAGATTCACCTTGATTGGCTATTCATGTCTGTGCTGCCGGTAGCTCGAGACATGGAGCCTCGTGCTAGATATGAGCCCATCCCTCTTTGGGATTGACTTTTAATAGGTGTCAGAACTGAAATTTACAAATGGAATCTTCAATATTAATCTCAAAAGGTATTGTTACCTCAACAATAGAGACATGTGTCCATAGTTCAGATGATGAACCTTTGGTTGCCTCAACTCTTCTGATTATGGCCATGTTATTGTTGCTACTGCCTAAAATAATCAGTTCTCTTTCTATGGTCTCTAGAACACTTTACCGAAGCCAAAAATCCATGGAAGAAACCAAACCTAAACTATAAGAGGAGTTAAGTTAAGAAAACTATAAGAGGAGTTAAGTTAAGTTCGCTTTCCGACAATCAAAGACATCGATGATCTACCCAAAGTTTTAATTTGTTTACACAGTTTTGCGACAAAACATCTAACCATAATCAATATATAGTATATTACCAAAATACTTTTTTGAAAAAACAATTCTTACAATATTTTCATCAAAATATTTTTAGATTTTTAAATAAAATTTTAGAAAGCCTTTTTTAAATCAATTGTAAGAAAAAATGACTACGGCAAAATTAATAAGGTTGACAGCTAAAATCGGTATGTTTATAGATTATGATTTCAGACGTTACCACGAAAACCCTTCTTTATGGTTTGAAATATATGATTTTGATTCGGATTCATGGACTACTCTTGATATCACCCCACACTGGCTTATAATAATATCTATCCATGGCGTTTCTGTCAAAGGAAACACTTATTGGGGTGTTGCTGGAAGAAATGCTTACGCACTCATTAATCATATAATCTGTTTTGATTTTACAAGAGAGAGATTTGGACCGCATCTTCCTTTGCCGATTAAGGCTTGGAGTGCACAATGTGTGTCACTATCTTCCGTTAAAGAAGAGAAGATCACGGCTTTACTTCAACGAAGCGAAACATACAATAAGCTTGAGATATGGATTACGACTAAGATTGAGGCCAACGATGTGTCGTGGATCAATCTATTCACGATGGATACATCATCCATTGAGATGTTTTCATTTAAGAGTTTCTTTGTTGACGAAGAGAAAAAAGTTGCTGTGTTTTTAGGTAGAGAAGAAGAAGATATATACGGCCTTATAACTCACGAAACTATTGATGTCATTGGCGAAGCTGGATGCTTGAAGAAATTGGTTCTTGGTGAACCTGAAGACAAAAATTGTTGGCCACTTGTGTGCTCTTATGTTCCAAGTACGGTGCAAATCAAGCAACATGAAGTAGGCACAAGGAAAGAACAAAGCTATTAGGACAGATATCGTTCTCATCATTGCCACTCCCATCGTCACACTTGCATTGACATACTTCCTAGTTGCATGTAAAGCCAATGAATGGTGGTGGATTTTGTCTTTTTTTTTGCTTCTGATTAGCATACATATATCTATTGTTTGGTTAAGAACTGGCCTAGGTACTACTTGTGTTTCTTTTTCACTTTCAATTTTTTTTTTCTGTAAATTTTAATAGACAGCTTTTTAAAATAAACGAATTAAACCTTTCGTTTGCTGATGCCATTCGATATTTTTTGACTCTACTATATGGAGAAGTTCATGCGGACGATAACAATTATGGGCGAGGAACAACCAACGAACAACAGGTACCGTACAATATATAGCATCAATTTCTTTTTATCAAGACTTTAGCTCGAATTATTTTCTTTTTATCAAGACTTTAGCTAAAGCTCGAATTATTTATTGTATATAATTATTATAGTTGACTTCATTAATAGTTTTCTAATAATCTAATCATATTTATACAACTCAAATTTTATTAGCATCATTTAAAAGAAAATTACCACGAAAATATGAATTACATCAACTACATAAGTAAACGATATAATGATATACTTACGAATTCTCATTGATGTGTTTATTATATTTTTTCTATTTAAATAAAATAATATATACTGTATATTATTTTCTATTTCGATATAATTTGACTATATATATAATATATGACATTTCTAAATTAAATAAAGCGCTATATATTCTCAATTTTTGGTTTGCTCTCTTATATGTGCGTGGTATCCAAAACCACCAAAGGGTATAATACTTCTACTTGTATATATTGCACTCAATTTAATTTGCTCTGTATTTAATAGTAACATTTTAGACATCCTAGTTCAAACCTTAACCAGATTTGGTAGAACCTGATCGATAAGTTGAATGATCGAAATCTTCAGTTTTGGTTAATTATCACATTCGGTAACGAAAATTATTAACATCTTTTACTTACTATCAATATAATTAGTTGATTCACAAAATTCAAATCAGTTTTCACAATCGGCATTAATTAACAACATTTACAAATAACGAAAACAATTGTATACAAGTTGCTTAAACTTGATACCATGTCATCACTTATATAAATGATACGTCATTTACTCTAAAATTTGTTTGCGTCAGCCGTCACTACGTAATATAATGACGTTATTTATTGTTGCATGTGGGGTTTAACGTTGCATGTGGGATTTAACGTTACTCTCCTACTCTCACAACCATTGACGTCGTCCTCATCTTATCCAAATTTTTATCTTCTATCTTTATAAAAACTGCCTAAACCACCAATTGTAAAATATGTTCATCTCACACTCTCTCAAGTTTTCTAAATAAGGGACCAAATCGTCAAAGACATTTACAAGAAACAATCTTTGTTCCATATTACACAGTAAGCTTTCTTTCCCTTGAATTATGTCTTTTTAATATATGTTTTATCGATCGTTTTTTTGTACATATAAATGATACTGTTGGATTGTACTATATAAATTAATATCTAACAAATATTGAAGAAGAAAAAGAAAGGTCATTGACCTATGGGAGATATGGAAATTCAAGTTATGGGACATGTGGAAATTCAAGTTCATGAACCTTGCATATATAGAGTACCAAGTCAGATACGTGATGTGAAACCTGAAGCCTATACACCTAAAATGGTCGTCATTGGCCCGCTTCATCGTTCTCCCAAACCATCAACTGCTGAGGATGGTGCTGAAACGAGTAGCAGCTATCCCTGGTACGTCAAACACAAAAACTTATACACAGAAGTACAGAACCTGCACACTTATTTCATTAGATCCATCAGATGTCGATATTAGGATATCCATATGTGATTTATTTATTAAAATTTCTTATCTTCCAAGAAACATAATTAACCAAAACCAATCAGAGGTCTGGGATTTTGAACCGGTTCGGTTTCTATTAATAGAGTGAAACCGATCGGAAATATTCCAATTCAGTAATTTGGAATAGTACCTAGTCCATAAACCTAATTACTTACAAAAATAACTGTCCAAGATGCAAATTAAGGCTATTTTAATTTAGGTTCGGTTAACCGAGATTTTTCAGTTCAGTAAGCTTCAAACGAGGCTAACCGAACGGTTATCCAAAAATAAAAATCTCTAACATAATATTGTCCTAGCCACTTCTCTTATTCTTTGCAGTCTTCGTCTTCTTCTTTGGTTCAACTTATTCTGCTTCTTCTTCTTTTATGCTTTTCACCCTAATAGTCTCCTTTCAGTTTTGACGATTATTGAAAAGGTTACACACACAAAAAAAAAAAAAAAAAAAAAAAAAAAAAATTTACATCTGTCATTTTATTCATTGTTATTTATTTTTTACTTGAAACCATGGTCATGATTTCGCACCTCCTTCCTAAATGTTGTACTGACATTCTCATTTATATAATCCAAAAGTTTAATGTATATATATGGCAATGGGTGTTTTTACTAGGCATCTGAAAAAGGAATATGTTAGGATGGAAGAGAAAAAGAAGACGTACTTGAAATATTACACCCAAAGAGTTGGGGAAGATACTATAGAGGAAATGAGAAAAACCATACAAGCAGAAGAAAATAACATTCGGGCTAGCTATAAAGAATCGACTGAATGGATATCATCTGAATACTTCGTGGAACTTATCCTTGAGGATTCAGTTTTCATTATGGAATTCTTTCTAAAAGATAGGGTGGAACCTTATAAATATTTGGACAAGACCGTGAACGAGTCTTTAAACAATGGGAAGGTTTTTCTTGATTTAATGTTGCTCGAGAATCAACTTCCCTATTTCATTTTAGATAGGTTGTTCAGTACCAGTATGAATGCATTTATTGGTGATAAGACCCTTGACCAATTTATCGTGGAATCTTTACGCATAAGCATCGCAGAGAAAACAAACTTCAAGCATTTCACAGATATTTATCGGTGTGTTTATGAAGAATCATTTGACGACGTCGGAAATCAGATGTTAAAGGATCCCGAGAGATGTATTCACTTATCAAGGCAACCTATCAGTGAGTTGAGGAACGCGGATTATTTATCTCAAGCAGGAGTAACTTTCCGGGTACAGTAAAACCTCTATAAACTAATTTTCGATAAATTAATAATCTTTATAAATTAATAAAGTTCTCCGGTTACAAATTGGTACCAGTATATTAGACACATTTCGATAAAATAATAAGATAATAATATTTTTGAAAATCTTTTGTAAATTTATGGTCCCAATAATAGTATAAATAATAATTACATAAAATTATTAATATATATCTATATACATGTAAAAGTTTTGGTGAAATATGACTATTATGTTGTTATTTATTCTCAAATTCATATTTTTTTTTAGAATTCAGTTCGAAAGATTTCATGTATCAAAAAAAAAAAAAGAAATTCTATAGTATACATGTATCAAAAAATATATATTGTTTTATTTATTCATGATGATTGTTGTTTTTTGTTGTAATTGGTTCTAAAAAATATTGATTATAATGACTAAATCTTATTTTTGATGTATATCTTTTTAAAAACTTACCAAATTACAAAAATATCTCGCTAAATTAATATCTTTATAAATTAATAGAATTTCCTGGTTCCATCATTATTAATTTATAGAGGTTTTACTTGTGATTAGGTATATTTTTTTTTTTTTTTGCTTCTGCTTCTGCTTAACAATAGACATATCTCTATTATTTGGTTTAGAATTAGCATCACTCTAAGTCTAATACAGTATAATATTTCCTCAGTTCTTATTAATGTCATCTATTTATTGTTAATCAATTTTCTAGAATTTCCTGTATGATTACTTTACATGTATTTATTTTTCTTTTCTTATTTTTAATAAACGTCGACTAAACTAGTTGACCCGACTATTCTCAACTTTCTTTTTGTTTCAGTCATCCAATGTTTTCGATCGACAAGAATTTAAAGGCCGTAAGTACCTCTTGATATCATCTTTTATATCGGAGTTGATACAACAACAAGAAAGGTATGATTTAAGAAGTGTCACAATTTTTTTTTGAGTTTTAATACATCTTTTTAATAAGAGCATTTCCAAAAACCCATTTCTCTATTTTTTTTTCTTCGAGCCTTGACAGTTCCAAAATGGAGTTGGTTTTACTCCAACCCTACTACGTTTTGGCGTTAAAAATGGAGATCTCCAAATTAGACATGTCGCCAAATCTAATACCGGAACAACTAACACTTGTTTATTCCACTGTTAACTAATCTGATATTGACAAAATGACATCGTTTTGTCAACTGAAAATTGCCGTTTGAACCATGAACTTTCAAATTAATGTCATTTAAATCATAAAATTTTCCGAGTGTCATTTAAAACATCAAATTATGTTGACTATCATTTTAAAACATCAATTGTTGTTGGCAAAACAAATATTTTAGAAAAAATATTTTCGTAAAAAATATGTTTCTTTGTTTCGTCAACAACATTTGGTGTCTTAAAAAGATCGTCAACACAACTTGATATTTTAAATGGCATGTGGAAAAGTTTATGGTTTAAATGGCGATAATTTGAAAGATCACGGTTTAGACGACATTTTATCAATTTGACAAAACTATGTCATTTTGTAAATAACAAATTAGTTAACGACGAAATAAACGGGTGTTAGTTGTTCCGTTATCAGATTTGACGACATGTCTATTTTGGCTTCGTCAACAACATTTGATGTTTTAAAAAGATAGTCAACAAAACTTGATGTTTTAAATAATTTTAGAGAAAGTTCATGATTTAATTGATGTTTTCGAGTAAGTTCATGAATGAAATAACATTTTGCCCATAGACAGATTAAAGTTAAGATTACTTTTTGGTAACTATAGTATTATATCAAAAAGCGGGAAAACCATCTATAAAATTTAACATTATTAAATTTAAAATAAAACAAAAATTGTTCCTTAGTATATCACATGTTACATTCTAGTTATTCAATTATAATTGATACAAACAAGAAATGTTAATGACGTTATTTGTTGTGCATTGTACAGGCTTGAGCGTTTTTCGTTGCAAGTGACGTTTAAGAAAGGTTGCTTAACGATGCCGATCTTCCATGTTGATGAAACGTATGACATGTATCTAAGAAATGTAATTGCATACGAGCAGTGCCATGTTGCCGTAAAACCCTTGACTTCTAACTACATACATTTCTTAAATTTTCTAATTACTTCCGATAGAGACGTCCAACTACTCACCGAAGAAGGTACAAATCATATAATTATTAGATTTAGTTCTTAATTGGTATGAAATAACAACAAATGCATGTGTTGCTTGAAAATATATACCAGGGGTGGTGAGGAACATTACGGGTCGGCCGAGGTTGGTGATGGACATGGTCAACAAGTTACAAGCTGGTCTGAGACTAGGGGACTATTCCCAGTACTACTACATAGCCATGAAACTCAAAGCTCACTATAAATCTCGAAGAAAGATGTGTTGGGCTACTCTTAACAAAGTCTACTTCAGCGACATGTTGACCGGAACAGCTACTTTAGGTGCAGTGCTTCTCTTGTTTCTGACTCTGGTTGGAACGATTGCTTCGGTCCTCCAGGCTTACAAAAGCTTAGAGTAAACTATATGTATGTATGCTTTTATCGTTTAAAACTTATTTTTTCCAAGTGTTCCTTTAAGATTATTCACGTACTTTGGTAATTGATTGTTGATTTCTCAAAAAGATTGTGGGCAAGAGAGTATACATATCTGCATTATTCATATGGGCCAAAAGTCCATGGAAGATAAAACTTTATGTAACACAATATTACACACCTCAAGTCTTAACGTAAAAATCACACATTGAAAGCTGTGATTGAGATTTAAATAATATATACAGAGGGTTATTATGGTTAGTCCACTAATTGCCAATTATTTTTGAATTGAAAACCTATAGAAATTCTACTTTACCATGGTATTAGAATCTGAACACACGATGATGACCCGTTACTTAGTTTGGTCCGAAAAGAGGATCGATCATTCCATTAACTGATGGTTTAAAAGAAGGCTCAATAAAAACATGATCTGAAGGAAACGTCTGATATTCACTAATTAAGTTATATATAAGAGAATATGGTCAATTCAGTAATTACCAATTGGTTATGAGTTAAAAGCTCATACTAAATCTTAGTTTCACAACAATCATAAAAGAAATATCACCATGACGATGCCAAAAAGAAAAGAAAAAAAGAGTCTCATTTGCAACACCATAATTAACTGTTGCACAACGATATCAACATCTCTAATTCCATTCCTCTCTTCACAGACTTCAACATCTCATTAACAAAGATTCTCCACCAAATCTTCACGTACGTGCCGTCTCCAACAAGTCAAGTATTCCTAAAACCAAAAAAGAACGATATGCAACTTTGTAACAGCTCAACGTACGGTAGCTATGAGATAACACACTACATTAGCATAGTTGTAAAAACAATACCTCCTAACATTAATTTTATTAATGAGATCAAATATTGAAGTACTCACTCACACTCTACTAATGGATCACACACATCAGTTCTTCCTGCAAGTATTTAAGTAATTATAAGGAAAACAGAATGTATTCAAGTGAAACCGTTTCAAGCAATAGCTATATGAGCCCATCCCTCTTTGGGATTGAATTTTATGGATGGTGTCAGAACTGGAATTTACAAATGATATCCTCAATATTAATCTCAAAAGGTATTGTTACCTCAACTAAAGAAACATGTGTCCATAGTTCAGATGAATCTTTGGTTGCCGCAACTCTTCTGATTATGACCATGTTATTGTTGCTATTTCCTAAAATAATCAGTTCTCTTTCTATAGCCTTGTTCTTTTTGTGATGATATATATGGTCTCTAGAACACTTTACCAAAGCCAAATATCCATGGAAGAAACCAAACCTAAACTATGAGAGGAGTAGAGTTAAGTTCGCTTTCCGACGATCAAAGACATCGATGATCTACCCAAAGTTTTAATTTGTTTACACAGTTTTGCGACAAAACGTCTAAACTATAATCAATATATAGTATGTCGTCTTATTAAAATACTCTTTGTTATAAAAAAAATTCTTACAATATTTTTAAATAAAATTTTAGAAAGCCTTTTGTAAATCAATTGTAAAAAAAATGACTACGACAAAATTAATAAGGTTTGAAGGTTAGCTAAAATCAAACTGATGTATTTTTGGAAAACAATGTTTATTTTAATTCGAAGAAAAAAGGGTTTATTTTAGAAATCATATTTCCTAAAACCTGTTAAATATTAATGATAAATAAATTTTCCGAAACCCTAATTTCTTTTTGGCATAAAGTCCCAAAAACTCATACAAGAAACCCTTCACATCTCTCTTTACTTCTCACTTCCCATCCTCATGGCTCCAATTACTGTGGGAGAAGTTGTACCACACGGCACTAATGTTGATTCTGGTTGTGAAGGTCCCTTGTTTCAACTTGAAAACATGACGATGATGACGCCGTCGATGTCAAGTCTTCCAAGGGAATTGGTAGAGGAGATTGTCTCTAGGGTTCCTTCGAACTCTACGAGGGCAGTGAGGTTAACTTGCAAAAAGTGGAACGAATTTTTTAAAAGCCGGAGCTTTATGAAGATGCGCATTGCCAAAGAAGAAGAAGGAGCAAGGGAAATAGGGGAGACTAGAAAGATCGTGATGATAGATTACAATGTTTATTTAATGTCCATCATCATTAATGAAGATCCATCCACAAAGTTGTTAGGTAAACTTAGATGCCTTCCAGAACAAGTCAAAATATCTCAAATCTTTCATTGTGAGGGTTTATTGTTATGCATCTTGAAAGATGATGATACTAAGATTGTGGTTTGGAATCCGAGTTTGGGGCAAACGAGGTGGATCCAAACCAGAAAGTATTGCGGTGCAAGTCGATATAGAGGACAAGAATATTACAAGTACGCTTTCGGATTCAGCGAAAACAGATTTTGTCGTCGTAGCC
The DNA here is from genome assembly GCF_000375325.1 of Capsella rubella. Classification (NCBI taxonomy): domain Eukaryota; kingdom Viridiplantae; phylum Streptophyta; class Magnoliopsida; order Brassicales; family Brassicaceae; genus Capsella; species Capsella rubella. Next base: position 7,620,677 of record NW_006238922.1, on the reverse strand, counting down.
CCAAAATCTTGAGGTTTATAGATGATTTCAGAATTTACAACGAAAACCCTTCTTCATGGTTTGAAATATATGATTTTGATTCGGATTCATGGACTACTCTTGATATCTCCCCACACTGGCCTATAATGTCTAACCATGTCCTCTCTATCAAAGGAAACACTTATTGGGGTGTTGCTGGAAGAAAAACATACGCACCCATTGGTCATATAATCTGTTTTGATTTTACAAGAGAGAGATTTGGACCGCTTCTTCCTTTGCCGATTAAGCCTTGGAGTGCACAATGTGTGTCACTATCTTCCGTTAAAGAAGAGAAGATCACGGCTTTATTTCAACGAAGCGAAACATACAATAAGCTTGAGATATGGATTACGACTAAGATTGAGGCCAACGATGTGTCGTGGATCAATCTATTCACGATTGATACATCATCCATTGAGATGTTTTCATTTAAGAGTTTCTTCATTGACGAGAAGAAGAAAGTTGCTGTGGTTTTTGGTAGAGAAAGAGAAACAAGATTCGACCTTACTCACGGCCTTACTCACGGTCTTACTCATTACATTATCAATGTCATTAGCGAGGCTGGATGCTGTAAGACATTGGTTCTTGGAGAACCTGAAGACATACAGTGTTGGCCACTTGTGTGCTCTTATGTTCCAAGTACGGTGCAAATCAAGCAACATGAAGGAGGCAAAAGGAAAGAACAAAGCTATTAGGAAAGACTTTGGATTTGTCATTGGAACCATTGGATTTGGTTCTTCTCTTCCCTTTATCCGACACATTTATACAGCTCCATAAAAGTGAATCACATTATGTGATATATTAAGCAATGGTTATTATATTTTTTACCCTCCTACTACTCAATTTCTGAATATATTTGATATGACTACTTTTTTTTTTTTCCAATTAAGATTTTGATTTTATTTCAATATGTGTTTGGTTAGTTAGGTTATTGATTGTATATTTCTTTTACTATTGAGAAAGTTGGATGTTGCCAAATTTTCTGGCCTTGTTGTCTATTTCTGCAATAAAGCATTAGAGAGTTTTTGAGAGGGAATGATGCATTTGGCATTTATAAACTTAAACACCTCTTGAAAAAAATTAACAAATATTGATGTCCGATGGTAATCACCCATCATGGGTGCTTAAAAGAAAAAGAGAGATTAATTTCAATATTAACTAGAATAGAAACTTTTTAAAAATAAGTAAGAGGTTTCGGATCTAAGTCGATACTATATGGTTTCAGAGAGGACTATAGCATTTTATATGGTTTTTCGACTATATTATTATTGTGGAAACAATTTACTTGAAACCAAATATGAATTTCGAAAAATATTAAGTTAGATGTGCTCTCCAGCGATCGAACCATATACTTGTTCTACCCTATATTGACTCGTCAGAGTCGGTTAGACATTTCCTACACAAAACTTTAAACATCAAATAAATTTAAAGAATAAAATTATTTGGAACCGAAAGTAAATACAATATGGTTTCTATCATAATGATCAACATTTTTTTAATCAAATAAAATAGAGAAAAATAATAATATTTCTTATAAAAATAAATTGGAAGCTATCATGGATTATTACAAAGTGACTAAAAATTATTTTATTTTAAGGTACCAAAAATAATATTTTTTTTATATTTGGAAAATAAAGTTTATTTTTGGGTGTTTCATATTTTTTCACATTAAATTGAGAAATATTGATAAAATGCTATATTTGTGAAGCAAAATATATAAAATAATGCTATATTTAACGTCTAAAAGACGCTGATTAAATTTGTCCGAATCCCTAAATATCATTGCTCGCACTCACTCAAGTCCAAACTATTTCAACTTTCCCCTTTTGCTTCTCAGCCACAGAGATCTCTCCTCCTCATGGCTCCAATTGCTGTAGGCGATGTTGTACCAGACGGAACTATCTCATACTTCGATGAGAATGATCAGCTTCAGACCGTCTCTGTTCACGCTATCGCCGCCGGCAAAAAAGTCATCCTCTTTGGTGTTCCTGGTGCTTTCACTCCCACTTGCAGGTATAAAGTTTCGAACTTTTTTGGATTTTTGCTTCGGATTAGTTTTGTAAGATATGGGTTTTGATTCTTAGCTGATGGGTTTGTAGTTTTGATTTGAAAGTTGTGTTTTTTTGTCTGTTTTGGTGAGGTTAGTATGAAGCATGTTCCTGGGTTTATTGAGAAAGCAGAGGAGATGAAGTCAAAGGGTGTTGATGAGATCATTTGCTTTAGTGGTGAGTATGAATTGATATGTTTTTATCTTTTTGATGAGTTCTGTTCATTGACTTCGTTTCTTAGTCAAAGTTGCTAAATTGAGTATGGTAGTTTGTGTTTTGGATTTAGACAGTTTTGTGGATCGACAAGAGATGATGTTCTTTGCTAATGAATGAACTTGGAATGACACAGTTTTAGAGTACAATGAATTGATATGTTTTGCTCTCTGTGGTAGCTCTGTTCAAAAATGTTGAATTGGTTTCTTAATCGAAGTTGCTATAATGAGAATGGTAGTTTGTGTTTTGGATTTAGACAGTTCTATGGATCGACAAGAGATGATGTTCTTTGCTAATGAATGAACTTGGAATGAGACAGTTTTAGAGTACAATAGATTGTGTTCTTAAGGGTTGTTTATGAAGGGTCTTTAATGATTTAGCCGTCGGTTGCCTTGAGTATTTGGTGTCTCAGGAGCTCTAAAATTAGATTGGTTGTTGTATTTGGCTCAGTGTGCTTGATGTGCAAATGTTATGGATCTGAATGTCTATGCTTGCTTTTGTTTTGTTTATAGTATTCATGCGTGATTTGAATGTATTGTTGCAGTGAACGATCCTTTTGTGATGAAGGCATGGGGAAAGACATACCCAGAGAACAAGCATGTGAAGTTTGTAGCTGACGGGTCAGGGGAATACACACACCTTCTAGGACTTGAGCTTGACCTCAAGGAGAAGGGTCTTGGTGTTAGGTCAAGGAGATTCGCTCTGTTGCTTGATAACCTCAAGGTGACTGTAGCCAATGTTGAATCCGGTGGTGAGTTCACGGTTTCCAGCGCCGAGGATATCCTCAAGGCTCTCTAAGAAACTTTATGTCGTTTGCCTTTGTTGTCCACCTAAACCGCTGTATTTGAAGTAGCAGATTCTATATCGCCTGGTTTTTGAACAAGTAGGCATATAATAATGCGGTGTGTGATGACTTGCTAGGCATAATAAAGTACTGACTTTGGTGTCTTTCTCTGTGGTTGATTTATGCATTAAGATGCATACCTAATCTTTTATGGGAGACACGTACCAAAAAGTTAGGTTACCATCGTTTTGGTAAAGAGGGTATCATGCATAGTTAGGTTATTGTCTTCTATAACTTACATGCTCGTACAGTCCTATCCATGGGATTTAGCATCTGATATCTCAATACCAATGAAAAGATGAACATAAAGGTGTTGTGTATACAGTTATATCTTGTTGTGTATACAGTTATATAGATGCCATGGACATGGTTTGTTTCCATCCAATGTTTTTCGGATGTCTTGCTCATGACATTGTGTCAGTTGTAAGAACATTGACACAAGTCCACGAGCCCAGCATTATGGGACAATGCAAGCCCATGTATGACATTGGCCTATATAATCACGGTTTTATAGTATATCGAATACTAAGTTATGTAAGACTATAATAACATATCAGATCCAAGTGTAACTATAAGTATGTGTATGTTAAATGTGACAACTACGTATACCGCTACATAGACTTGACAACTAATGGACATTTTTCTTGTCATGATTGTATGAACATTAAGATGGTAGGGAATTTTATGGTAATGTCACTTTCACTAGAAGGAGAAATGAGCTACCATTTACTGTTGTAGTGTCTCGACGGCCATCGTCTGTGGACTCTTTATGTCCTTCGTTTGGTCTTTGAGTTTTACATTCATTCGATAATCATATAGCGTTTGAGAAAGTTCGAAAATTATTTACCGAACTTACAAATCATCATAAGATTTGTATTTTATCATCATTCACACACGATAGTGTGAATCACTTTCTCGATATATTATATACTATGAAATTGTTTTAAGCCGAACACATTTAAATTATAAAATTTTTTCATGCTTTTTAAAAAGTAAAATAAATATATTTTAGTAAGATATGTAGCTAAATCAATTATTTTGAACGTTGCTCATGAGTTCTATATTTCTAAAAATCGAAGTGTTATCGTTGTGAATTGTAATGCTTTTGGGAGCAAAATAGCAATTTCATATTTTTTTTAATATTTTTTAAGCTGGCTATTTATCTAATTAACCAAATCAACATGCAAGATTTCTAATAAGAAACAGGAAATGTAAATTCATCCAAAACTGAAATTTAGTAAGAAATAATAGTAGAGATAATCGATAACATGTCCAATCGACAAAAAAAAAATCATGCTTATAAGTATGATTTTTGAAGTTAGAAAATATATATTTTTTTTAAACCAAATTTTAGTTTCTTGTCATAGAAAATAATTTTGAAAATATGTGTCTATTATATATTTGGAAATAAATTAGTTTTGTGTATTGTCCATAATTTTAGTAATCTATCAATGGTATGTTTTCAATCCGTAAAATACTATAGATTGTCTCAATCCCTATTATTTATTTTCAAGCAATCCAAGCACTTCATTAGCCCTTTCTTGAAGAAAAATATTTGGGATCACCCTTAGGGGTGAACCATTCTTGTTTACATCCTCTTAATTAACCAATCAAAATACAAAAATATGCCATGTCATTTTCTATATAAAAAATAAATCAAAATTAAATAAATTAAGGAAACAAATTATGTAGGATTTTCATTAAGGAAATTATATTTTGGTTTCGGTTTATAAAAGAATGGTTAGCGTTTAATTTTTATAAATAAACAAAATTATATTTTAGTTTGGGTTTATCAAATAGTGGTTAGGGTTTAAGTTTTGTAATTAAACGAAATTGTATTTGAGTTTAGATTTATTAAATAATGGTTAGAGTTTAGATTTTATAAATAAAATAAATAATATTTTAGTTTGGATTGATAATCATCTTTATCGAACAATAGAGCGTACTAGAATAATGATCATAACGGTAAAATATAATAATTTAATAGACAGCTACCAAGTACCAACTACGTATATACATGAAAATTAAGAAGGTAAGGAATTGTTTTGTACTGAATTTACAAATCATTATTGTATTGTCAGTCATACGGTACTGATAATCATTTTCGAGATCAATCAATCATGAAAATCATTTTTTATGCCAAACATGATTAATTATGAAGTTTTAATAATGTTGTTTGAAAAAGTAACTAAACTTTAGTAAGATATATAGGTAGTTATATCGATTACTTGTTTCAAATCGACAGTTCACTATTTTCCTACACTAAATATATAATATATGTAAGATTTCTAATAAGAACCAAGAAATATAAGTTCATTCAAAATTGAAATTAAATCAAAAGTAATAATAAAATAATTGATCAAAGTCCAATTCTGCAAGATAAAAATTCATGTTTATATGTACGATTTTTGAAATTATATATATATTTTTTTTTAAAACACAGTTTTTGTTGTCATAAATTTTCCCCAAAATAATAACAGCTTTAGGAACTGTAAAGATTCTACAATGATTTGGACATTATTATCGATGTTGGAGTTCATGGTGTCTAGGTACTCATAAAAAATAGGTGAGAGACAACCCACACATGTTTGTGGCATTTTAATGCGGATATAAAGAACGAAGGTTTTGAGTCAGTCTATTTTGCAATGAAACGATGAATGAGATAATAGATTTAGAATGAAATCGAATTCATGTTTATACCTATGATTTTTTGATGTTAGTAAAACAAAGATTTTAAATCAGATTTTTTTTTGTAATAATTTATTTTTCAAAATATGTGTCTATGTTATATATTTGGAAAACAAAGTTTATTTTTGGGTATTGTCCATAATTTTAGAAAACCTATTTTTTATCCGTTTCGTGGTAAAAACTAATTTTAGAAATCTATTAATTAAGTATATACAGTATTTTGATTCCGTAAATCACTATAAATTGTCCCAACCCCTTATTACTCATTTTCAAGTCAAACCAAACTCTTCTTCATTAGCCCCTTTTTGCTTCAAATCCTCAGAGATCTCTCATAATGGCTCCAATTACTGTCGGCGATGTTGTACCGGACGGATCTATCTCATTCTTCGATGAGAATGATCAGCTTCAGACCGTCTCTGTTCACTCCATCGCCGCCGGTAAGAAAGTCATCCTCTTTGGTGTTCCTGGTGCTTTCACTCCCACTTGCAGGTATGTATAAAGTTTCAAACTTTCTTTAGATTTCTCCTTGGAACTAGCTTTATAAGCTCCTTAGCTTCGATTTATGAACTGGGTTTTCATTTTGCTGTTGTTGTGATCTTAGTATGAGCCATGTTCCTGGATTCATTGAGAAAGCAGAGGAGTTGAAGTCAAAGGGTATTGATGAGATCATTTGCTTTAGCGGTGAGTATTAATTGTTATCTTTTCTTATCTCAGCTCTGTTCTGGCCTCTATGACAGTTTTGTGTATGTTTCTGAGTTTTGAATCCTCTATGATGTTCTTGAATTCATTTGGTAGTTGAAATCTGAAATCTGATTGAAATGTCGAATTTGTTTGTCTAGTCAAACATGTCAAAGATCAATGTGAATTGTAGTTGTTGTTTCAGAGATTTTAAGCGGCTTGGATTTGGACAGGTCTATGGATCTGACTTTGAGTTACATATGAATTGATCGTTCTTAAAGGTTGTAACTTGCTAATGGATCTGAACTTGAGTTACATATGAATTGATCGTTCTTAAAGGTTGTAACTTGCTAATGGATCTGACTTTGAGTTACATATGAATTGATCGTTCTTAAAGGTTGTAACTTGCTAATGGATCCGAACTTGAGTTACATATGAATTGATCCTTCTAAAGGTTGTAACTTGCTAATGGATATTTGCTAGTGAATGATCTTTGAATAAGACTGCTTTGAATTGTATATGAATTGATCAATGTAAAGGTTGTTAAAGAATAGTCTTTTAGTGATTTGGATGGAGGTTGGGGTGTTTATATTGTCTCTTGAGATCCCTTATATTGAATTTGGTTTAAAGTTCGTGAAACTGTAATGGTTTTTTGTATTTGGCTGAGTATGCTTGATGTGCAAAAGCTTGACACCATCATTTACATTGGTTGTTGCAGTAAACGATCCGTTTGTGATGAAGGCATGGGGAAAGACATACCCAGAGAACAAGCATGTGAAGTTTGTAGCTGATGGGTCTGGTGAATACACTCACCTTCTAGGACTTGAGCTTGACCTCAAGGACAAGGGTCTTGGCATTAGGTCAAGGAGATTCGCTATGTTGCTCGATAACCTCAAGGTGACTGTAGCCAATATTGAATCTGGCGGTGAGTTCACCGTTTCCGGGGTTGAAGATATCCTCAAGGCTCTCTAGAAAATTTCTCTTGCTTGTTGTATTGTGTATGTAAACCGCCCTGTGTGAAGTAGAGGATTCTATAGCCTTATCTCATACATAATAAAGGGGTGTGTGACTTGCTTGACATAATAAAGTATTTGGTGTTTATGTTTTTTTTCTTTGTGGTTGATTTCTGAAAGATGTGAGTAATCATGTCAATATGCTTACCAAATCTCTCCCTTATTAGATACGATGGTACGGTACGAATCAAAGTTAGGTAACCAGAGTTTGCACTACAGAAATGTGTGGTTGCAGTCTATTACATTCGATAACAATAGTAAAAAGTTATGTCTAGGCATTCGGGTACTCGAGTTGGATTTGGGTAGAACCGATTGGGTTCGGGTCCTTCCGGTAAAGAAGTTTAGGACCTAGAAGAGTAAACATAAAAATTCGGTTAAGATCTTTCCATGTCCGAATTAAGTCGTCATGTCGGGTATATATTTTTAGAACCACTAAATACGCGATTTTAGCCGAGTATCCAAAAAATTTCAGGTAAATATCCGGGTTTTTGTGGCACGCATCAAACTATGGACCATTAGATACTTAGGAGAAACATTTTAATTTAAGACATCATAAAAGTTCAATAACAAAGGCTTAAATGAGTTTCAAGCTTATAAGATCCATAATAACTTGCTCAAATAGAGATACCAAACACATAAATAAACACAAGTCCTCACGAGTACATCCTTTATTAACACACAAACACCAAACACACTTACTTAGCAAACACCATTCATCTTCTTCCTCTCCTTCACAAACTTCCTCCATCCAACAATGACTTCCATCAGAATCTCTCTCTCCATCTTCTTCTCCTTGACGTTTTCCGCGATCCCTTCTATTCCCATCTTCTTCGATATCTTGGAAGGCAAGGTATCTAGCTCATGAAGCACCTTTGAGATATCTGACACTAGTCTCTCAGCGAGTGTTCTTGAGAAATCTTCCCTTATGACAACACGCAGGACCGTGATGTGCTGTGCATCCGCAGGCATAGTGTAAGCCGGGACAATCCAGCCAAAACGACGTAGCATCTCAGAGATCTCGAACTCGTTGTGGAAACTATGGTCCTTGAGTGAGAAGGCTACCACTGGTACTCCTTGGTCCTTTGAGACTATGTTGAAACGCTCTGTTTTCTCTATTCCTTCTTTGAGTACCACCATGTTCTCTATGCAATTCTCCATCACATTTTTGTATCCCTATTCAAAACCAAAACATTCACTAGAGTCAGCAAAAAAAATCAAAGAAATTGACCTAATAATCAAAGAGACTATGAGTAACACTAAGATCTATGTTTTTTACCTTTATCACACCATCTATAAAAGTTTCAAAAATAGCATCATATTTCAAAATTAAATCCTAAATCTAAATAGCAAACTCTATCCCCTAAACACTATATCCTAAATGTAATTAGTCAACCTAAACTTTTAAAAAATTTCTAATAAATTATTTAAAATATTGTAAATTTGTCAACTAGTGTTATTTTTGAGAATTTGCGGAATGTGTGATATAATTGCCCATATTTTGGTGCTATCTGAGTGTATTTCTCGTGTTTTTATTGTTTACTATGAGTAACACTAGACTCACCTCGAACCCAAGACGAATGAGCTGGTAGTATTGAGCAATAATTTGGCTCGATCCTACAAAAGCCAAAAATATTTACCATGTTACATATACATAACATTATATACAATAATAAACTATAGCATATAACATACCTTTGGAGAAGTTGAGAGTAAAAGTGGGTTGATCAGCACCAAGATAGTTAATATGAAAGATAAGCTCTTCAGGCAAATCCTCTGGTGCTCTCCACACGACCCAACCAATACCAGCATAGACAAGTCCATACTTGTGACCACTCACGTTGATACTCTTAACCAAAGGAAGTCTAAAGTCCCATTCCAACTCAGGATAGATAAATGGAGCAATGAACCCTCCACTTGCTGCATCAACAGGGATAGGTGTGTTCCAACCAGTTTCCTCATTTTTCTTGACCAGCAAGTCATTGAGACGCTTCACATCTTCGAACTCACCATTGAGTGTTGACCCCAATATGGCTGCGACACAGATTGTGTTCTCGTCCACCATCTCTGCTGCTTTGTCTGGATCCATCACGTAGTAACCTTCACTTAGCTTTACTTCTTTTAGCTCCACCTCGAAGTATCGAGCAAATTTCTCCCAGCACACCTGAAAAATATTAGAGTCTCTTAATAAGTTACTATCTTTATTCTTTAGTATGCACACTTTAGTTTTACAAAACTATAAATATAACATATGCACACTTTATTTTGTTAAAATGAAGGTGTTTCATATAGATAAAAAAATCGAACCAAATCCAAAAAAAATAATCCAAAAATATGGAACGCGACTTTATTAGGAGTGTAACTGTAATTTATTTTCCGAATATTGTCAAATGTGTAAACAACTGTCCCTCCGATCGAAAAAGTAACTGTAGTTTATTTAACTGTAATTTATTTTTCCACTAATCGAAAAAGTGAACTGAAAAAAACCGAAAAGCATAAAGATTGAAATAGGAATTTAAATTTCTATGATATTTTTGATTTTTTTTTTTTTTGTTTTGGTAATGGATTTTTTAGATTTATTATAAAAAGTGAATATGATACAAAACTAAAACAAGTTGAGTAAATAAATCCTGATAAAATTACAATATTATTTTAACGAAATATATATAAGATATTTGAAGTATTATTCTTACTAGACCATCTCTATATATATGATTTTTTTCCACTATAGTACTAATGAAGATGTATATATATACTTACTTGAACATTGGCTCCAGTGACAATGTTTGGTTTGTCATAGGGTTTACCCTCAGCCTTGCGTCTGTTCTGCCATTTTCTTTTAAAGGCCAATCCAGCTAACATGATGGCTTCCGAAGAACCAACTGTTCCTACTCCCACCGCAGTCTCAGTTTCCTCGAGTGGCGCATTGAACAGCCTAGCTATAATGTTCACACATCGGTTCTGTTTTTTTCCCAAAATATTCAAAACTATGAATTATGAGTAAAATTTTATTAATCAAAGCATATTGGTAAATTAATTAGTATAATTTTTCTAAGAAAATAAACGTTATGAATACATAATAACTGTCTAAAGTACGTTATGATACTTTACTATCATCTTATTCACACTATCAATGCCATCGCATAAGTTATGTCACATAACTATTTGTGAACAAACAAGTACCAACTTCTTATTGGTGAAGCTTTCTAAGTTTCACATGATAGAATCAATATGACATCTGACCTTGCAATCACAAGATTTTAATGGTAGGTGGGGGCTCCTACTAGGTTTCATCACAAGTCACTACTGTTTCTGTTTGTATCCTCTTTATTTACTTTTATCTTCTAACTTTTAATTTCATACAACGTTTACCATGCATACATAAACAAAAAAAAAAAACTCAATGAAACTGTTTCAATTAGTGGGAAAGAGTGGAGAGTAGAATAATCAAAAACAAACCAAAAATAATAATGTGTGGTTGATATAACAAAAGAGAGGTTGCCGACAAAAGTGTTAACTTTGTCCTACGACTATTACAATTATTCTACTTTACTATCTTTTTCTCCCATACTTTGATTCTCAATGATTTAGAAGTTTCAACTTTAATCATACTACTTGATTGTAACATTTTAGTTAAAAAAACAAAACCGGATGCATATACCGATCGGTTTATCGATAAACCGAATGTGTTATTATCCAAATTTTACATCAAGTGGGGGGATCACTAGTATTGATGACAATTTAACATTAGTCAATAGTCAATACCAGTTGTTTATGATCAAGACTCAAGATATTAAGAAAACAACTTACAAAATGGGCAAGTCCACTAGTCTAAAAGATCATGGACATGTCGGCCAATCAAAGCTTGAAACGTATGGGTCATTTTTAAATCACAAATACTAAAAAGCAGAAATAATATACATTTGTCTTCTTCTATATTGTTAAGGAGAAATAAATGTAGGAATAGGACTAATACTAAACAATGAATATGAATTTTCATCATCCACTCACTTTGTTAACCATTTTAATCAAAATTTTATCGAAATAATAGTAATTAACCACTCCAAAACAAGAACAAAAGCAAGATCTAGCTAAGCTAACACCATTGATTCATAGTAAAACTAGGAAATGTAAAGATCGAGAGATAGAGAGATACCTGAAGTTCAGTGGTGACAGGGTACTCATCCATGTCAACATAGTTCTTGTTGATAGAGTCCATGATGAGTTTGTCACACTCTGGTTCCATCCATGTAGTCACGAACGAAGCTAGGTTAAGCCTAGGGTTACCATCAAGCATCAACTCATCTTTTATGATCTGATACGCAGCATCCTTAGGTATCGAAGCCTCACCGATCTCATACCTATTTTTTTGTTTGTCCAAATCAATGAGTTAGGATAAAAACCATCAATAAGAAAATATTTATCACTTGGTACTGTTACTTACTTGGGAAGTGTAGTGCGAACATAGCGAGATCCGAACATGGTGCAAACAGATTCATCACTGTTCGTTTGTGTTCTTGAAAGAACCATCTTTGTGTTTTGCTTTCTTGTGAGTGTGTGAAAGAGAAAGAGATGAACCAAAAAGGATACGAAGAGATGATGAAGAGACGAGGCTACGTTTATAGTATTGATTAAATTGACCCTACATATTTGCTGTCTTTCCTTTTTTGGTTTTATATAATTTGTAGTTTTGTATTATATTATAAAACGATACTCGCATTTAAAAATATCTACAAGATCGTATTCGAATCTTATAACTATATAATTTTTTTTTTTAGTTTTTGTTTCTAATATATTACTTATTGGTATATAATTTATTTACAAAGTTTTACGTTACTAATAACTTTTTACTTTTAAAGTTTATGTATAAATTAAGAAGTACTAGATGTGAAACTAACCATGGAGTGTATACTTGTTTAGTAATCAGAGAACTAAGTAAATTTGAAAAGCATGAACAAGTTACATCACTATGTGATGACAAAGTTTTCAGTGAGTAGGTAATAGGCGAGAGAAACGGGTAAGGAGAATGAGAAAGTTATCAATGAGTGTTTTACCTAAATTCATAATGTTCATTTTTATATGAAAGTATAAAAATTATATTGTAAGACTATAACTAATTAAACTTACTAATACACCATGTAAATGATATATGTAGCACAATAACTTTTACGGAGTAAATTTTAATGTAATACATATTAAATTAGTTACATTCATAGAAGATATATGTGTTCATTTAGAATTAGTTAACAAATCTAAATTAAAGTTATAATGAACATATATTGATTAACTAATATTATATATTCTATATAATAAAAATTAAAAAGTTAGTAAACCAATTTCTACACAAAATATATATGTGCATTGGAAATTAGTTAACTAATTATAATTCGCACATATTTAATATCAAATTTCAAAACTATCATTCACATACATAATTCAGAAAGATATATTATTAGTTGTAATTATTTTATAATTTTCAAAATTATTGAAACCAAATATTTTGGAAAATTCTATTTTGGTCATCATTGGTCTTTACCGAATTCTGACGAATAATGTATCGGAATATGATAGATATGGTGTTGGCGCTATATCTTATGTTATTTAGTATATGTGGGCATACAATACTTACATATAAACTTTTTTTTTTGTAACAAACAATACATATAAACTTTTAAGTTTAAGTAGCTATCATCTTACTTTAAGGTTTATATTCAATTGAATGGAAGTAAATCTAATTTACGTAATGAATTGAGTAAGTTATTTCGTTTACACTATAATTGAAATAATTCAAATATTTAAAGAACTTAAGAATATGTTTGTATAACTAACAAATATTTATACACTAATATAGATGACAAGAGAAACAAGACAATGCTGAAGCGTAGGCGTGGGTTTTGAGTTTTGAGTCTTTTGACCCTATTGATTGGTTAAAAGAGAGAGATACGTACGTACGTACGTATACTTGGTGGAGATGGGCCTGAGAAGAAGTTGAGTGTCTCATCTTATTAAAAGGTCGACTTGGGCCTGTAGCCTTTAACTGCCTCAGCTTCATCTAGGGTTTCTTTTGTCTTCAATATATTGTTCTACAATCTTAACTCGCAAGGAATTACAGACAAGGGTTTCTAAAGGTCCACGACGATGCCGATGACGATGTCAGATCTTCCACAGAATGTGGTAAAGGAGATTATCTCTAAGCTTCCTTTTAAATCTTTGAGAGCAGTGCCATTAACTTGTAAAACATGGAAAACTTTGTTCAAAAGCCGTAGGTTTACAAAGATGCATATTGGCAAAAAAGAAGAAGCGCTCGGGACGAAACCATATAACATGCTTTGGTTTCGGGCCTGAAAAGATGTATAAGATTCGGCCCAGAACCTCTTTGATTATTCAAAAAAAAAAAAACATAAATCTCAATGGTCAGTTCGGTGTGATGTTCTGAAATGATTACAAGTTTTTTTTTTGTATTCGGTGTGGATGGTGGAGATGTTGAGTCAACCATAGTTAAAATTTTCATGAAATATAAGTGACATAATTATATTTTGAATAACTCTATTTTAATTTAATAAATACTAGTTGTTGATCCATGTTGTACTAGGAAGTTTATAATTTATATATATATATATATGTATATATATATATTTTTTATTTTATTTTTTTGCAACAGTTTTTTTTGTTTATTTTTATTTATTTAACGGTAAATTAGGCTTAGTTGAAATCCACAAAATTTGATTTGGTTTAAATTGATTATTTGAATTTTTAGCCAGTGTAAGTTGTTAAATGCTGGATACTTGAGTTTGGGTTCATTTGGGCCGTTTTGGCCTATTATATTGCCGGTTAATCCGATCCGACCCGGCATCCGATCCGGCATCCGATTCGACCCCGTTCAGAGTGTCTACTTCTTCGTCTTCTTCTCAGTTACTACTAACAAACCCAAAACCCCAAAGAATCCACAAAAATGGAGATTCTCCGCAAATTCAAACTTCCCGGGAGATCCAAGTCCCCGATCTTTGTTTTCACAGCCACCGGACTAGCTTTCACAGCCGTCACTGGCACCGCCACCGCCGTGTCTGTTTTCCGAGACTCTCCTTCAAATAAAATCGCGACTGCTGTAGAAGGCGTCGTCCGTTCTTCTCGCGCTATCTACGCCGTTCGTAAATTTCCTTATCTCTGTTGGTTTTACCATTTTTCTCATTCCAGTTCATTTCATTGATTCTATTGTTTCTTTCTCTACTTGTAGATCAGTCTCACTGTCGCCGATTACAAGTATAGCTTGCGTAGATTACCAGCAGACTCCGATGAGTATCTTCAGAGATTGAATGAGGTTTGCAATTTCATGATTCGAAGTTTTGGTGGTCAAATTTTCACATTCATGTTAAAGTTCGTCTCATGGAATTTTAGTTAGGTCAATTTGGCTGTGCTTTGTATATATTTTTGATTAGGGAAGGTAAGTGAATAGAGTTGTGATATGATTGCTTAGCTTGTTGTGATTTGAGCATCTTATACTTTACTAGTTGTAAACTGCAAATGCAATTTTGGGTTGTTTTGTGTTTTGTAGGTTCATTCACGATCTGCTAGACGAATTCTTAAACTGTGTGAAAGTAATAAAAGTTTTTATGTGAAAGCTGGTCAGTTTGTGGCTACTTTGAAGCTGGTTCCTACAGAGTATTCTTTGGCTCTTTCGTCGTTGCAGGACCAGGTATGAATACTGTTATACTTAATTCATAATGTGTCTTTCGTAAACATTTTCTGTCTTTTGATATATATGAATTTGTAACAGTCTGAAGAAAGGACTCTAATTGTTTTTTCTATTTCTAACTTTTCTATCTTGTAAAAATCATTGAAGGCAGTTCCTTGTAATTTTCAAGAAATAAAACACGTTCTGACAAGCAACTTGGGTCAAAATCTCACAGAGATGTAAGTCTTTTAGAGTTATTCCAAAACAATCTTTGTATGTATTGATTTAGTCTGAGTAGCAAGTTTAATGTCAGATTTTGTTCCTTGACGTCTGTTTTTGCAAGAAGTTTAACAGTGCTATTGGTTAAAATGTCAGATTTTCATCTTTTAATGAGGAACCAATTGCGGCAGCATCTATTGCACAAGTACATCATGCTGTATTGAAGAATCACCAGGAAGTAGCAGTAAAGGTTAACTCCTCATAACGATAATTATTTTAATTTGCAATGATAAAATTTGAAGTATTACCATGTTTTCATCATTCAATATTCATTTGGGAGATACTTGAAAGATTCGTCTTCAAATAATTTCTTTCTCTTTTATGTGTATCTTAATTAGTGTTCGTCATTTCTGATGGTGCTTTCTAAGACATAAATGGGGCATACCTTGATAATATTAATTGTTATGAGTTTCTTTTTTGGTGTTAAAATAGGTGCAATACCCTGGATTGAAGCAGAACATGAAGTTAGATACAATGATCATGTCATTTCTTTCAAAATCAGTCGCAAAGGTGCCTGTATTTCTTGGTTCCTTATATCTATAGCTGTCCATTAAATATGAAAGGAAGTAAATAGACATGTTTATGTGGCGTCATATAGTTATAACCAACTGATCTAGGATACTGGAATTTGATAGGAGTGGGATTTTCTTATGATAAAATACTCTGGCTATAGGTTTGGAGTTTGAACTTTTATTAAGACTGACAGGAAACTGCTGGTGCAGATAATATACTCTGGCTATAGTTTCTGATGGTTCCAGAGTGCTGGAGTTGTTTATGCTGCCTTGCGAAAATCTTGCGCATTGTCAATTGACTTCATTCTTTTACTTCCTTCTAGTTTCATAGTTTTGCCTGTGATTTTAGCCTTAGCCTGTATTGTTGTAGGACATGTTAGTTGAGATCAATGATGCAGTTGCTTGAACTGTGTGCAACTCTGATTCATATATTTATTGGTTGCAAATCATATGCAGCCGCATACTGTTTCTTAGAGTTCTTTTTTTCTTTTCCACTTCGCAGATATTTCCTGAATACAGATTTGATTGGCTAGTTTATGAATTTGTAAAGTCAATATCCCAGGAACTTGGTCAGTAACCTAAAACTTTAGAACCAAGGCCTACTTTGTGCACATGTGTTTGTGTTTATTCAATAGAGTTTTGTATAGTGAATTTGATGATTTCATTTCTTCTTTAATTTTCTTGTCCACAGATTTTATACAGGAGGCAAACAATTCAGAGAGAATTGCCAAAAACTTCAAACATAACAAAATGATTACAGTTCCTAAGGTTTTTTGGGTATGACTTAAGAATTTTCAATACTCTACCATTATCGTTATTTGTCTTTGAATTTGATGTCAATTTTTATTCCCATAGTCTTAGTACATATTGAATCGGCATTTTGTTTTTTTTGTTTTTTTAATATTTTCACCCATATTAATATTCAGGAGCTCACTACCACTCAAGTTCTGACAATGCAGTTTTGCAAGGGTTTCAAGGTAACTTTTTATATCTGAATTTTTATGCAACTAATAATTAATAAAATTATTTGTGATTAATTCAACCACGATATATTTTGATTTTCCTCTTGCTATATATTTTCTAAACCAGGGACCTCTTTGAGTTTCACTTGTGGTTTACTCATGTAACTTAAAGTTATTTTTTATAGAGATCCTCATGCAGCTTCTCGTGTGTACTTTAATTCTTGTATGTTCAACCAACTCCAATTTCCTTAGGTTTCAGGTTGACGATGTAGAATCCCTCAAAAGCAATAATTTAAGTCCAGAAAAGGTTGGTAACTACTTCTTAGGCATAAGTTAAGATATACGGCTTTGGTATGTGGCCTGACAAATATACACTTAGCATTCGAGCTCCCAAATATATGTTTCTGGTTTCATTTCTGAGGCATTAAATTCTTTCTCATATTCCTATAGGTTGCTAAAGTGTTGGTTGAAGTGTTTGCTGAAATGATATTTGTGCACGGATTTATACATGGTGATCCACATCCTGGAAATATTCTAGTTTCTCCTGGAGGCCATAATGGCTTTTCTCTAGGTACTTTTATGTTCGTAATTCAATTCGGCCTCTCACTGGTTCCATATTCTCACGATAGATCGTTTAATCTTCTTCTTTAAATTTTGCGGTCGGATGAAAAGTTCTGCTAGACCATGGGAACTGCAAAACATTAGATGAAGGATTTAGGCGGGACTTTTGTCGATTGTGGGAGGCTCTGATTCTTCTAGACTCGAATAAGATACAGGAATTAGGGAAACAGTTTGGAGTTGGAAAATATGCCAAGTTCTTCCCTGTTATATTCACCGGAAGAACTAGTGAAAGGTATATGTGTGTATTTTTGCTCCACCATTGTTTTGTAGTTAAACTGAAATCGTAGACTAGACTTTGTTTATCCCAGAGATAGAGTATGAAATAAGACCGTAGAGACAACGATGCCATTTATTTTTCCGTTTACATGCAAACAAGACTTATGCTTGTCCCTGCCTCTTGTTGGTAATAGCAAATCAGGACTAGGAAAAGGAATGTCTATACAAGAGAGGCAAAAACTAAAACAGGAAGTGAAGCTTTTGAGATTGGAAGACATAACAACTTTCATGGGGTCTCTCCCACCTGATTTTCTATCCGTACTGCGAACAGAGTACAATCCTCATCTTTGGTTTTACTATTTATTAAATCTTGAAAGAGTTTATCCTTGTAAACTTAATTTCTTGGTATACTCTATCACAGCGGACTCGTGCGATCAATCACTTTGAAGTTAGGCGCCCCAAAACGGACGAGACTACTTGCTTACGCCAAATATGCAGTCTATGGACTTGACTACAAACCTCCTTCTGAATCAGGTAACTGGATTTAGAATTGCAATATGAAGTTAGATCTTGGATAATTAATTGGTGGATAACATAGATTTTTTTTGGTTTCGCATTTTCCAGATTTTGTTGAGAAGTCGATGATCTCCAGATCTGTAATGTTAATGAGTTACCTCCGGTTACGTCTTATTCTGGGTAAGGAAACTACTATCTAAAACGATGAAACTATACTCAAAACTCTTTTGTGTAAAACTTTCAAACTTTTTCTTTTTTTGTTGTTGTTTCAGAAGTAATGGAACTCTTTCAAAGAATGAAGAAGCTAAAACATACCATCTACGGTTTCTATGGGCAACTCATCAACGGTATCACAAATAGTGTAAAGCGGGTTACATGCAGCGTATGAAACATACTATGATGCAGTAACTTCATTCTTTGGCAATTGATTGTATCACAATATATCAGAACCAAGAAGTTCTCACCCTAAGTATGAATTTTTTTTTTTTTTTTTTTTCCATATATGTATAATTTTTAGAGGCATGAACCAAAAACAGAAACAAATATTATTTAGATACTGCGTTTAGATCCTGCTTCTTGATACTGTATTCAGATAATGCGTCAAGCTTACCAAAGAACAGGACCTTAATTAAGGCTTTGAATGGCGTAGCAGATTAAAAGCAGATGGTACGCAAAACGGGTGAACTGTTTTTTTTTCACCATTCACCACTATGTTATATTTAAACGAATTTTTTTAAAAATTAAATAAAAACTAAATATGATCTGCAGGCAGATCATAATTACAAAGGAAAAGTAATGATCTGCTAACACTTCATTTTTGATGCGTATCATGTCTGAACTGCCTTTTTATTTAATATTTTATTAAATAAATAATGCTGTAATAATAAACACATAAATATATATATATACGTATATAT
Source organism: Capsella rubella (assembly GCF_000375325.1). Taxonomy (NCBI): domain Eukaryota; kingdom Viridiplantae; phylum Streptophyta; class Magnoliopsida; order Brassicales; family Brassicaceae; genus Capsella; species Capsella rubella. The sequence continues at coordinate 7,601,483 of NW_006238922.1, read as the reverse complement.
ATATATTTAATATACCACTCTAAAAATTATTTGTTAAAAATTCAAATAAAACAACTTAAATTCATAAAATTAATATATACTGTTTAAATCACAAAGTTTTCATGATAAATAATTCAAAGTTTTCTTACAATTGTTAGTTTAACTATATTTTTTTGGTCCACTATTCTAAGTTTTCTTATAAATATTTCTTTAAAGATTTTTTTATTTATTTATCATAGTTTACTAATTTAATGCATCACAAATATTGTACTTATTAATTTTATTTTCATGATTATTATACACCACGTATGTTGTAACATAATGTTATTATATTATATGTTGTAAATATTAGTTTTAATTTAACCCATCTCAAAAATTCTCTTAAATTAATAACATTAAATGTTTACAAATTTACAATACAAAATTCAAAATAAAGTAATTTCTCATCATTATTAAAAAATTCAATAAAATCAATATTTTTAATCTACACCTATTTTTCTATAGTTATTGTTGACAAAAAAAAAAAATCTACACCTATTTGATTGGTTTTCACCATTTAATTTATACTTTGTAGCGGTCAAACCACTTGATCTGCACTTGTACCGCCAAATCTGCTTGATCTGCTTTTGTTCTGCTTGATCTGCTTGAACCGCTTGATCTGCACTGCTTGATACGCTTTCTCCATTCGAAGCCTAAGAATGCTTAACCATCAATAATGATGGCCTTACATACGTTATATTTTGTTGGTTAACTAGACAATTTGAGCCCGCACAGCCGTGGTCCAGTGGTAAGGGTGAATTGGGGAAAGGTTGAAAGGAACTAACCCAGGTTCGATCCAGCCTGGAAACAAAAATCATGGTTGTGTGGGAAGTCTGTCAACTGGACCTGCAGGCGGCCTGACTACCCCCTGGCATTAGCCGGAAAGCATTCCAAACTCGGAATAGACAGTGTAATGGTCCTTCGGGAAGAAGTCCACTTTAAAGCACTTCGGTGTGTTTCTACCGGAGTTGACCGGATCAGTCGATAGAGTTTATAAAAAAAAAAAAAAACTAGACAATTTGCAGTCGAGTCGGAATTCATTACGCAAAAGTTGGATAAAATACAAAAGATTTGCGCAAAACTTAGCGATTTTACGGAAAAGCCAACAAAACTTTGTGATTAAAATGACTTCTTTGAAGTTCAGGATTAAATCGTCCCAAATTTGAAAGTTCGGGATTTTTATGACATTTTTCCCTATATATATTCCAATGGAACAGCAGGACCAATAGTTATATATCAAACACACAAATTTTATTTATTATGGTAAATATATAAACTTGAAAACATAATTTGTCGGTATAAGTGGTTTAGTCAACCCTTATTTGAACTTGTCGTAATATGTACAAGTACTTGACCGATTACTTATTTGAACTTGTCGTAATATGTACAAGTACTTGACCGATTACGTAAACAATAAAAAAAGTACTAATACAATAAATAAAATTGTTATCTTCATTATGACTAGTAAAATTGAGAAACTTCATTATGAGTTTATGACTAATACGCAATTGTCAAATTTCATTATGTTTAACAATTTTATTTATTGTACTAGTCATAATGAAGTTTATTTATTGTACTAGTCATAATGAAGTTGATTTATTGTACTTTTTTATTGTTTACGTAATCGGTTAAGTACTTGTACATATTACGACAAGTTCAAATAAGGGTTGACTAAACCACTTATACCGACAAATTATGTTTTCAAGATATTTGCAAAACATCTCTTGAGCTATTTGTAGTAACTAGACAATATTGATCCAAATGTTGGTTTCTTTTTTTTTTGGGGCTAAATTGTAAATATTTCATTATTAATGAAAATGGTTTACGTTACAATCTAAGAAATTGAATTGTATACATATGGTTTTATGACAAAAAAAGAATAAAAACATTAAAGCATAAGATGGTAATTAAACCAAATTTTTGGTCCATCTACTCAACCAAGCTAAGAAGCTTTGGGAACAAAATGAAACGATGATATTTATGATTTCTTTCCCGGATGAGTTGCAGAAGGAGAAAGGCAAAAGCAAATTGTAAGACACCTTAAACTAGTGATTAGCTATGGAAACCTTTCGCAGGAGGTCTGAGACTAAGCCGTCAATGGTAAAACTCCAAAACATCGATCACAAACTCCCCATGTGTCATGTGAGATCGATTCTTCGTTTTAGTTTAGTAAATAGGTAAAACATAGTTACGACAAACAAAACAAAATCTCTTACGTTGTAATTCGTTGGTTAAATAGATAATTCGTAGTCGAGTCGTCGGAGATCATTACGCAAAAGTTGGACAAATGACAAATGATTTGCGCATATGTTTCTATGGTAGCAGCACGACCACTATATATATATGCCTACTCAGTAGATGTTCTAATCAACCTAAAGCATAAAATCATTTGGACTCACCAAATAAAATGATTTAGTAATTTTTTTTTATCTCAAGAGAATCGATCCCTAAACCCTAAATTAACATGACAACTCCTTATCAAATAAAAACCATTAGAACACTTGTAGGGATTTTAGTTTTCATGATCTAGGTGACAGTAACACTCACGTTTACTTTATATTGTTTAAGTCATAATTCCATTATAATATAGTTATTGTGAGGAAGATTTAGGAGGCGTCTCGAAGCAGCTCTAAGTATTGGCTCTTCGAGTTCTTTCTATTTTATTTTTAAAACACATGGTTCTAGTTTGTAATTTTTATTTGAATTTTTTAAGCACAACATGATAATCCGTATTAAAGTGAAAATTAGAAGATCAAATAGTTAACGTGTAACTGTTTTACTTGGTCTAGGTTTTATATTTCATTATTTGGTAATTGCGTGTAAATTAGTAGACGATGTGTTTAATTAGCTAGGTTACTACGTTACAAGTAAGACACAAACTCCTATAAATAGAGGTTTATCTTAGACATATTTCCTAAACATACAAGTACACAAACACATCCATTGAAGACAAGAGTAACCAGTTATTATAGTAGTCATGGCTAAGTTTTCAACTATCATCATCACCTTTGTATTCGCTGCCCTTGTTCTGTTTGCTGTTTTTGGTAAGTCATGATCTATCTCATTATACATGTTTTAGCTAGATTTCATATGTTTCCTTTATAATTTGATGATTAACCATGAATGCAGAAGCACCAACGATGATGGTGGAGGCACAAAAGTGGTGCGAGAAGCCAAGTGGAACATGGTCAGGAGTATGTGGAAGTAACGATGCATGCAAGAGTCAGTGCATTAGACTTGAAGGCGCACAACATGGGTCTTGCAACTATGTCTTCCCAGCTCACATGTGTTACTGTTACTACCCATGCTAATCCATCAAAATCTCTCTTTGCTGCTATACGTATTAATTGTGTGTGTGTGTGTGTGTGTGTGTGTGTGTGTGTTTTCGTTCAATAAGTCTTGTTTCATTCCACCCAAGTTATGATCACATGACTTGTACAAGACAATATATGTTTGTTTTCATTTTGTTATAGTAACGTATAGTTCATATATATATGTACCATAATAAATAAAATGTGTGTGTTTGATATATATAATACTATTGGTCTCGTTGGAACATATGCCCAAATCTTTTGTATTTTATCCAACTTTTGCGTAATAACTCTAACTCGACTACGAATTATCTTTACTTACCCAACAAAATATAACGTTTAAGTTTTTGTTTTTGTTTTTTTTTTTTCTTTTGGTAACAATGTGAAAATTTATACCATTTTTGAAAAGTTTGACAGAATTACAGAGAAAACACTAAACGGAAAAACCAAAAACTACATAAACCACCAAAGATACAACACAACACAAACATAAAACAGGGAGAAAAACAAGTGAAACACTATAAGCAGAGATCCACAAAGAAACACCGATTCGGAACAAAGCTCGAAAATTTGTGAGCAGAAATTTTTGTTTTGTTTTGTTTTGTTTTTTAGTTTTAGTTTTTGTTTTTGTTTATTGTCATAACTATGTTAATTACCACTTGCAGTTCGATTTTGTATGGATTGTAACTAGTAAAACGCTTACGTGGATTTTAAACTAAAACCCCTAAATCGATTATAACGACGATAAAAGAAAAAATTGAAGGATGTGATAACTTAACCAAACATAAAAATTCGAGATCTGAATAAAAATGGAAAAATGTCGCAATATTTTGGAAATGTTATAAGAAAGAGAGGAAACAAGTCGTTCTCAACATTCCTCTCAACCAAAGTTATATAGTTTTATTCCACCCGATCCCAAACCAACACTCACCAACCATATAAGAGACTTGAGGAGCTAAAACGTTCGAATTTTACCAAATTTCTTCGGTTTCTTCAGTTTCTTAGGCGCCGAGTCTTGTTTTGAGCTCAGCAGCGACTGCATCGATGAACTCCTCAGTGTTTAAGTATGTGTCCCTCGAGAGCCTGAGAAAAAAAAACAATAAATGTAAGCAATCTTTGATTAGAACATGGAACGGAAGGTCGACAAAGAATCGTTGAATTAATTACTTCGAGCCGTGAATGATGAGTGCAAGATCTTTGGTCATTTTTCCTGACTCTACTGTCCCGACACAAGCGGCTTCGAGCTTCTCGGTAAACTCCAAGAGTTTTGCATTGTCATCTAACTTAGCCCTGTTTCAAAGACATTGGCTTATATATATAATCATATACTTTTTAATCAAACAATATTAGGAGTTTTGTTTTAGTTTTTTGTTACCTGTGTGCAAGTCCACGAGTCCAAGCAAAGATGGAGGCAATGCTGTTTGTGCTGGTCTCACCACCTTTCTGGTGAACTCTGTAGTGACGGGTGACCGTTCCGTGAGCTGCTTCAGCTTCAATTGTCTTCCCATCAGGGCAGACCTAATCAAAATATACATCCAAAAGCAGAAACTTAGAAACATGAAATAGCATAAAGAGACTGTGTGACATTATAGCAGAGAAGTTGTGATAATTACCAGAACGGATGTCATCAATCCAAGTGATCCGAACCCTGAAACACATTATAAGAAACAATTAGGTACATGAACAATGTGAGTCCAACGAACAAACAGAATAATATGTAAGACAGACATAAGTACTTTCTGGGCATATTCATTTATGATTTACACAAACCTTGTGCCAAGAAATCACTTTGGACATCACCATCATAGTTTTTGCATGCCCATACATAGCCTCCCTCGCTCTTAAGAGCGTAGGCCACCATGTCATCAATGAGACGGTGTTCATACCTAATCAATTTGATCATTCTCAGTAAAGCGTAACGCAAGGCACTATGATATTTATAGGAAGAGATAACTAAGAGTCAACTCACCATATTCCAGCAGCCTCATACTTTGACTTCCAGCTGGCTTCATAGACTTCTTGGAAGATGTCTTTGAATCTTTATAGTAAAACAAATATGTAACCAACATTAAATATTGACAGTGAAAGTCTCAACAACCATAAGTGAAAGAACTATATGATCAAATAATGAAGAGTAACTGTCACATACCTGCCATCGTATTTCTTAAGAATGGTGTTCTTTGTGCTAAGATAAAGCGGCCATTTTTTCTCATAAGCAGTGTTCATTGATGCATCAGCAAAAGCACGGATGGACTGTATTACAAGAGAAATACATAACTCGTCTTGGATGACAATCTTTAAAAGAGTAAGTAATTTGGACTCTAGTTGAAAGAAAGGGTAAGTTAAAACTATACCTCATCAGTGTTGTACATAGCCATAGAAACACCACCTTCACCGGTAAATGTAAAGACTTCGGTTTCAGTTTTACCGTCTTTTCCCTCTGAAAAATCAACGACATTACAGAATTTATTAGTACTAGATAAATTGGAAAGTTGAAATAGAAAGAGATTGCAAAATTATGCAATGCCAGTCCCAAATAAAAATGACTAATGAAAGGTCGTAAGTTTACCAAAGGTCATAGTCAGTTTTCCTGGTCCCTTGATTACAGCATCAGTGGCACGATACTGATCACCAAAAGCATGTCTTCCAATGCAAATGGGCTTTGTCCAGCCTGGAGAAAACAAGACATATTCTCAGAACTCTTTGTCAATAAAACCTCTAATGCAACTAGTTTGTTGTCAATAATTACCTGGGACAAGCTTGGGAACATTTTTGCATATAATTGGTTCTCTAAATACAGTTCCTGTAAGAGACAAACACACTGTAAGAAAACAGAGAATGATATTGGATGAGCTTTAAACATACAATTTCGCAATTTCTTACCATTCAGAATATTCCTGATGGTCCCATTTGGACTTCTCCACATCTGCTTCAAGCCAAATTCAGTGACACGGCCTTCATCTGCAGTGGAAAAGACCAATACTTAGTAAAATGAAAACACTTGTGAAAAAGTATTCAACTTGCAAACAGCTATCAAGACATACCTGGAGTAATGGTGGCACACTTGATTGCCACATTGTACCTAAAACAAAACAAAATTACAAACGGCGAAAATTAACAAAATGCTACGTACACAGTACAACAGAGATGCAATATCATTCTAGTAAGGATTGAAGCTCGAACACACATACTTCTTAGTGGCTTCAGCACTTTCAATAGTAACTTTGTCATCTGTGGCATCACGGTGAGGAAGACCAAGGTCGAAGTACTTGATATCCAACTCAACAAAAGGAGTAATAAGCTGAAAAACATTCAAGCAAACGAAACTCAATATATGCAAAACATGAACCGCACACATTAAAATACGCATCAAAATATGTTATTCTTATACCTTATCCTTGATAGACTTCCAGATAACCCTGGTCATTTCATCACCTACATCAACACAAACCAACGAAGCATAACTATGAGTTATAAAAACACCAAAAACTTCATATATTGAAACGATTTCGCCATTTCGAAGCTGTAAATCAAATACTTCTTCAACATATGACCAAATCCACACTGAAAACAATCCTATATGCTTAATCAATCAATCTGACTAACAGAGCTCAAGGTTTTACCGATCTACAAAGTAATACACACTTCAGAACAAGATCATCAAATCAAAACTCGAGTAAATCACAAACTCAAAACCAAATCGAGCAACGAGCTTTACACATGCGTATGGTTCCAAGTAATCAGATCAGAACGAGGCAACGAAACTTCGATATAAACTAAGCAAGCGACCAAAGGTAACACAATACGTTTCATTTCGCATCAAATCAAACGAAAAGATCTGAGTATAGAGAGCGAGAGAGGGAGAGAGAGATCGGGAGAAGGAGATCTCACCATCCATCTCGACGATGGGGTTTGTCACCTTGATCTTCTCAAACGCCATAGTTTCTTTTTTGCTTTCGGTTTCCGATTTGATCGATCAGATTGGATTTTTTTTCCGATCGTCGGAGAGTAGTAGATCAAGCCGGAGAAGGAGAGAGCTGGTGGAGAGTGATGGAGTAGGTGAAAAAAAGCTTTGGGTCTTGGGAGGTTGTATTTATGCTATTTAAAAGTTCGATGACATTATTATTTTGACCCCTTAATTAATATTTGTTACATTTTGGTCCCTGTCTTTTATTTTTTTCCGTTATAGACATATAGTCACATAGCCGCCACTTATTCTAGAAGGAGATCAAGTGACAAACAAAATTCAACGATATTTAATTTAAGTTTCAAACCTCATTGATTACAAAAACTTAACTTGGAAATGTAATTATTATTAAACTCTACCTATTTGGTTAGTATAATTTCTCTTCAAAATTCAGCATATTATTATGGCTTCAAAATCAGAATATCGGATTTCTGACATTATATAATCTATTGGTAGTTTAAAAAAAAAACACGAATCGACACTATAATTTTGAAAACTACAATAATCGGTTAGGTTTATATACAAGTGTATAGAGTTACTAGATTGGGACTTAACACCGTTGAACTAGATGTCGAAGAATTACGCCTTTTTGAGAGATTTATAACGGATTGGGAGCGTAGACGGAAATAGGTTTTCCTATTTTTTTTTTTTCGATAATTTCACCGTGTCACAAAGCAAAAGATTTTGTATCCGCGAGATTAATGTTTTGGACTCTCTACTTTGATAATTAACAGGGTTCTATTTTTTCCGGTAAATTTTTTGATTTTTCTGCGGAATCGTTGCAAAGTCTAAACCCGACCCAATTAAAAGATTTTTAATAGAAGAATTTCGTATTTACTACTATGATTATGACAATTGATTAGTTGGGATCATAACGCAGAGAAGTGGTCACTTCACATGCACTTTGAGGGTGGGGAACTCGTATTTTTTTTTTTTTGTCATCGGTGGGGAACTCGTATAGGTCCACAAGATAAATATTTATTGTACTAATATCCTAATTCTGTAAAAGATGCTGACCACCTAACCAGATCCACTTTGTTTGATTTTTTATTTATTTTGTCACATCCTTCTCTTATAGGAAATATCGTTTTTTGGGTATTACTATTATGACAACCATATCCATTTTTGTATTTTTCTTTATCCTCAGAATATATTAAAGGAAATATCAAAATAATGTTAATAATTTTCTTTTACCAAACTAAACTAATGTTATATAGTTAGAGTGTGAATGGTTACTACAGTCAAAATGGACAAATCTGTTAACTATTTATTCTACTTTATTTTTAGGACGGATAACAATTCGTTGCACACCAATATTATTTGTAAGTAAAAACGATTTGTGAATGGTCCGTAGCATTTTTCTTTTATTTGTATTGCCTATGCATCAAAACGAACATAATTTATGAGTGGTAGATATAAAGCGATCTAGCTTGCAGAGGAATTTTTCCACCTTAACCACTTCAATCATTAAGACCCTTATATAGTTAGTGAAACAAACAATAATTTTGAAATATACTATACTTTGCTAATGGTTAATAAATGTGAACACTTGTTAAAACTTGAATATTATATATTAGTAGTAATTGATATACAATCATTTATTATACTAAAGAGAATGAGAGAATAGAGAAATTAAACTATTTTCCTTCAAATATTTCTTCAATGAAAACAAAATAGATTATTAGAAAATTAAGAAAATAATATTTGAATATAGATGATTCCAAATTTTTGAATTTGAAAATATTGTTTTTAACATCATTAGTACAAAATTTTAGACACAAAACATCAAACAGCTACTATCTATGTAGTTATATATTGCATTCATAATCACAATAGTACAATTTGTACAATCTAATAATTATTTTCTTATTTACAAAAACAAAAGAAAAAAAAAACAATCGTAATAATTCTTTTATAAAGAATGAAATAAATATCACTCTCAGTGTGTAGGACACATTGTATATAATTTTGTCTTTTTAATATTTATGTAAATAGATGATCTTAACAAAAGAAGAAAAAAATTGAATACATATAGGAGTTTTGGAGTGTCCTTGTCGTCCTTACGGATCAGATGGCTTGTTTTTTTTTATGGTTAACAAAGAAAAGACTCTTCAAGAGATGAACAGTCAAATCTATAAAACCTTAGCATTCTCAAAACTTTATCCAAACCAATTTCGATGTGGACGTTTCAAACTCCACATATCATAGTTTGCCTTGATGATCTAGTGTTTTTATTAGTGGTGCACGAGTAGTTTAACTAGGAGATGAGATTGTACGTACGTATATGATGCATCTACTAGGACCGGACGTTCGGATATTCGATTCAGTTCTGGATAGATTTTTGATTTTAGATATTTCCGGTAGAAAACTTTATGATGTATTGGGATATTTTAGAATTACAGTTCTGGATAGTTATTATTTGATTTGGAATATCTGAAATATTGATTTTTTTTTTTTTAACGTAAGTGTGATGCCTAAATATTGATTAAAATCACTTAAGTGTGATGCCGAGATTTTACAAGTTCAAGTTACACCTAGATTAAAGCAAAAGAGCTAACAATCATATTCTTATATTCTTTCATAGCCAGTTAATTCTCACACTATTTTAGGTACAAGTGGCTACTTTGCATCAGAGTTGAATCATGGGAAAAATTCTTAAAAATACATAACATATGAGTATATTGGAAAATAAGTATTTTGTCATTCATTAAATTTGTTGCTTGATATATAAGTTACAAATACCTCATCAAATTTGAGCCTTTTTAACTATCATTTAAATATGTGCACACCATTAAAAAAAAAAATAGAAAAATAAAAGTGTATTTTCTTTACCATTGCTTCAACTTCTTGATGCAAAGCGAAATAAAGTAGGTTTCTCATTAGTATCGAATATACATTAGTTTTTTTTGTCATAATCATTAAAACTATAATGCATTGTAAATATGAGATCCACGAACATTGATTTATCAGTTATGTTATTATACAGTATGTCACATATTTACACACTCCATATATGTTTACGGGTTTGTTAAGGTTTTTAATTTATTTTTTTTATATTTTATTGGTAGTTTTATTGTGTTTTGTTGTATTAAGTGTCCATGTGAATCTTCTTTCATTTTAAAGTCCTATATTGTCATTTGAAGTCCTATAATGAAAAGAAAATTCTGGAATGACAAAGAAGTACATAGCATTTTACATGAATACAAGTATACAACATATTTGAAAATTGATGAAAAGGTTCTCAGTCACTTGACTGACCATTGGTGTTGACATCCTTTCAATAGAGGTCAAAACACTCTTAAAATGGTATACAATCTTAGTTGCAAGTATAGGTATAAATCTGAAAATACTAAACAGTGCTTTATTTTACCATTTTTTTACTTATACCCATATCTTCCAACACATCTTTGTTTTTGTATTAGTCACACCAACATAAAAGAACTATAGTCATTGACCCTTATTTTCTAGAACATTTTTGGTGCACTGACCAATTGATTGATCTGAAATAGATTCACATACCTCAAAAGTAATCTGATTTACTAAAGTAACCAATAAAAAAAACAAAATATTCTTAAAGGAGAAATTAAAGTCAACGACGTCGTTTTATAGTATATTTCAAGCGGTTTAAACTCTATGCAACTCTCCTCGCAAAAATATTCTTTACCACTTTCTCCATTAGTTGCTCGATTTCAAGCGGTTCAATTACATTATAAAAAACAATGGACTGTCACATATTTTCGTATGCAGCTATTGCACTGAAGATAATCCTCCTCCTAAACAGATTTGGTATTTGTAAGAGACTGCACAATAGGACGTTACGGCACCCCCAATATTAATGTATGTTTCGAGGAAAGTGATATTACTCCTTTGTTCTTATATAGAGAATCTTTTAGGTTTTTTTTTCAAAAATAGATAATTTTCTACCAAATCTATGCAAAATTAAATAATGTTTTATGGTATATATCAATTTATATTATGTAAACTGTTTTTGCATTGGTTGAATTGTGTTAAATTAGATATTAAATGATGTTTTTTTTTTAGAAATAAACAAAACTTAAATAATTTCTTAATTTGTGTATATTTGTTCAAAAAACCATCTATTTTAGAACGGAGGCAGTATTATTTTGATTTACAAAAAAAAAAAAACATTTATGGGCATAGCATGCTGCCACGCCATATGTATACTAAGCTTAATGTCCAAAAATAAAAATGGTGCTAAAGCTATTTCATCACTCATCATATTCTTATACATAGACTTATCTGTTTTACTCTAAATATTAATTTGAGCCCAAACAAGTGGCCTACTCCGTATTGGTCAGCAAATAACGATGTTAAATTTAAGAAGAGAAGCCTTCTACATTATTAGTAAATATCTGTTTCCATCCAAGAACATTTGGGATATGGGTCCATAAAAGTCCACTTACAAAAAATATTATGTTGCATTTTTATGCAATCCCCTCTTTTCAGTTGCTGATGTATAAAAAAAACTTAAATCCCAAGATACATGTACATCACGATTTTCAAAATTGGTTTTGGTTTAGTTGGTAGATACATTTCAAAATCTTCGGAAAAAAAATTCTGGTTCGTTCTTGCAGAAACATATATATGAATTCTATTGTCTATCGATCGAACTTACTCGCTAGTATTTTTTTTTTTGAATTTAATGTTAAATTATATTTAAAGAAAAAATAAACGTTTTTAGTGCAACAACTTTTGAAAATTTTGCTGAAAAATATTTAAACTAACAACATCGACTTAAATAAGGAGATTAACTAAATACGAGATTGGAGCCACCGATTAACTCGCTAGTAGTTTCAGGATACTCCTCAGATTTTTTTTTTCTTACGGTATTATTGGTTTCCTTTGTAAGTTCGAGGTATGGCCGTGCTCTCCTTCGGCCCTGGATGCCGTTAAATTCCCATCCCAAGTTCGAACTACGTTCTTTTCTGTCTTGATTTTTAAAGTAACCTAAACGGCATGTGGACCGTATAGGTTATAACTTGTAAGGTATACGTTTGGATATGCCAAGACTTGTGGTTGAGAAAATTATACATAAAGTTTTAGACATTAGAAGTTCTAATTTAGAACTATTTATCTTCACACCCTCGGGTAATACAGATAAGTAACAAGGAACATGGCCTTGTGACTTGAGTATATGTTTCGTAATCGAAAGGAAACATTGTACGTATAAACTATGTTTCGTTAATTCTTAGGCAAAACAATGCATGAGAGTTGTGACAATGTGACATGAGAATCCACTCATATAAACATAATTATTGCAAAAGAGCTAATAAGAATCTTATTCTTTTTTATGTTCATACGAAAAAAAAAAAATTAAAAACCATTTTTTTCACTATTGCTTCAAATTCTTGATGCAAAGCTTCATTGTCAATGAGTCACCACGCAATAAACTCTGAGGGATCAACATGAAGTTCTCTTCAGGTCTTTGAGAGCTCAGTTTAAGAATTCTCTTCACCTCCGATGATTCGTAACTCATAGTGTTCCCATCCACAGTATACGTAAGATGATACGAGAACTCTCCTACTTCTCCACTAGGTGGTGCAATGCAGCTCACAGTTACATACACACCACACGGCTCCCTAAAACATTGCACCACAAACAAAAGGTTCTTCTCATAGTCAATCCTAACTAATATTTTATCGCTAATATTGATCTGAACATTAGAGATGATGTCACAATGGAACAACATGTATTTGTTCCCATGGTTAGCAATAAAGTGACTGCACATGTTATGGTATAAGCCAGTGTAATTGCAATCTTCTAGAGGGCATATGCAAAGATAAAAGCCACATTCCTTCTTATGTGTTGATAGTTTCCCATATGAGACATTCTTGGTGCAACCTAACTTGGCGTTTGGGCATGGGACAAAGATGGATTCAAGAACAGTCTCCATTGCTCTACAGCGACTATGGCCAATATGAAAACGACATGAAGGACACTTGTAACTCAGTTTGGGACAGCAAGAAGCACAAGCTAAATGTCCATTATCACACTGAAATAAGAAAACCTTATAAATCATATGACCCCAAGAAAAGTATTATATGAATCAATGTAAGCTTTTGAGACATACCTGGAAGATAGGAGTAGTGAACGGTTCGAAACAAATAGGGCAATCAAGAAAATCAGGATCCAGGGTTGCTGAGAGAGTTTTATCCTTTGTTCGTTGCCTCTTTTGCGAGGAACAGTCCATAATGATATGCTGAAATTGAATTGGATAAGTTTCAGTTGTTTGGATTTGCTATGACACTCGAAAAGCCACGAGATCACTTTCAAAAACGTTCTTTTTTAGGTTTAGGTTTCTTGAGATAGAAGAAACACCACAAGAACACCTCTCTCTTTTCTCTACCTCTCTGATGAAGACAGTTTCTTTTAGCCTCCTTTAACCTCACGAGCAGCAAATAAGTATCATATATATATGGAGATTTCTAAATTAAAGAATCAATTTTCTTTAGTTATCTGATAAGGATTGCAAGTAATTTCCACGATTCTTGTTTTTTTTCTCCCAAGATATTTATATCTATATTAACAATCTTATTATACTAAGTATGTTTTTTAATATTAGTCATTAACGAGATCATGACACGTGCCAAGTTATTGATCTAAGATTTTGACACGTGTTAAAATTAATTGTTAAAATAAAATTATTTTAATCTTTTTATATTAAGTATAATAAGATTTACATAAAAGAAATTTTTCTTCCAACAACAAAAAGATATACTGTATATATTTTCCTAACACAATAAGGAATTTGAAACTTTATTACTATAAATATGTACAATAAGGAATTTGAAACTTTATTACTATAAATATGTATTTAAGACTAACTATGTAGTCAGACAAAAAATTTTGAATGATGATCAAATTGCTATGATGGAGAAAACATTTACACATAAATCTTATATACGGTTGGATTTAACTATACTTTATTCATGGATTGACCAACTAAATAAATGTTTAAGTAAAATACTCATATGCTTCGTATATATCTCTGTATTTATTTTTAAAAATTCATTATCTAACATAGTTATACAAAATATAGGGTTCTCAAGTTACAACCACGGAGCTTAGAAATTGGTGGTTGGAGTACTTAGCTATATTATTATTATATTTTCTATAAATTCAATATTAATTACTTATATTTTAATAATAAAACAATTATTATTCTAAACACTTTTAGAATTGAAATAATAGTGGTTGATGATAGAATTATTTTTGTTTACATGAAAAATCAATTTGACGGGCATAGCATGGCTCCACGCCATATGTATACGAAGCTTAAACCCCAAAAACAAAAATTGTGCTAAAGCTATTAATATCTTCAATCATCTTATACATAGACTAAACATTTTGAGCCCAAATAAAGTGGCCTACTCAATATTGTGCTAAAGACAAGCCTTCTAAATTGTGGTAAAGATCGGTTTCCATCTAAGAACATTTGGTATATGGGTCCATTAAAGTCCATTTAAATTAAGTTGCATTTTTATGGGAGCCCCTCTTTTCAGTTGGCTGATATAGATATAAATAGAATCCCAAATTATATCAAACTAATTTTCAAAATTGGTTTTGGTTTAGTTGGAAGATAAATTTCGAAATCTTCGAAAAAATTCCCGGTTTGTTCCTCGGAGAAACATATGAGTTCCATGGCCTATCGATCGAGCTAACTCGCTAGATACTCCTCGGATTAGGGAGTACTACGTTCATTTCTGTTTGTTTAAGTTCCGTTCTAACAATTTAGTAAACCTAAACGACATGTGGACCGTATTGGTTACAACTTATTAGGTATAAGTTTAGATACGTCAAGAACTAGTTCAGAAAATTATACATTAATAGGTCCCAATCTAGAGATTCTCAAGAACACAATACAAGCTTTGTTTTAATGGGTAGTTATGACTACCTCTTTTTGGCTTTTCTTTGATATATATAGTAAAACATTACAAGAACTAGAACTATTGAGTCCTAGGGGGATAAGGAATGATTAAAAGAGATAACACCAATCCTAAAGAATAATTATCCTAAAGAACTTGAAATCAAAACCGAAAACATAAAACACTAAAACCATTAGCTTCTAATCCAAGTAACGTGGATTAGGTCTTCTTGTCCGGACGGGCCGATCCGATATCATAGGCCCATCAATACCCCCTTCCCGAAGAACAACCTTGTCCTCAAGGTTAGGAACAAAGGTTGGAAAACTGGCCTTGACTTGCTCCTCTTCCTCCCAAGTGGCATCTTCGTCACTGAGACCTTTCCACTTGATCAGCAGCTCAACAACCACCTTGCCTCCCGTCTGAACTTTGCGACGACGAATGACCGTCTCCGGCTGCAAATGGAGATAGCCATTCTCCCGTAATGGAGGCAACTGCCCTTCCTGCGGCGTCGAGGATCCTATATGCGGCTTCAAGAGTGAGACATGAAACACGGGGTGAATACGTGATCCTGTCGGCAACTTTAAACGATAAGCCACAGCGCCTACTTTAGCCTCTACTTGAAATGGACCAAAGTAACGATGAGCCAACTTCTGCGACGTACGACGAATGACGGATTGTTGGCGATACGGCTTCAGCCGAAGATAAACCCAGCTGCCACACTCCAAGTCCAACTCCCGACGCTTTGAATCCGCATGTTGTTTGGTCCTATTGTTAGCACGGTGTAGGTGTTGTTTCAACTCCAGCAATAACTCGTCCCGGGAGGTTAACTGTTCATCAACTTCCGCGAGAGTAGAAGAACCAACCTCATAACGAGGAATGACGGGCGGTGGCCGACCATAGAGAGCATGAAACGGAGTTGTTCCCGTTGACACATGAAATGTGGTGTTATACCAAAACTCAGCCCAAGGAAGTAGTGCACTCCATTGCGTGGGTCTATTGTGAACAAAACACCGGAGAAATTGTTCAATACACCGATTAACTACTTCAGTTTGACCGTCCGTCTGCGGATCGTCATTCTTGGCTAGTTCGCGGATATCATTCCAAAGGCTTGTTTGTTGCACAAAAACGGCATTGAGTATGGGACTACCGACCACACGGGATAATGCGTCGGCTGCTAAGTTAGTCTTACCGGGCTTGTATGTGATCTCATAATCATAGCCAACTAATTTTCCGGCCCATTTCTGCTGCTCTGGAGTTAAAATGCGTTGTTCTAAAAGATAACGCAAACTGCTCTGGTCCGTTTGTATGATGAAGTGCCGCCCCAAAAGATATGGTCGCCAAGTTCGTATCGCCACAATGATAGCCAGCATCTCTCGTGCATACGTCGACCAGGAACGTTTGGTAACACCCAAAGCTCGACTCATAAAAGCAATCGGCCTATCTCCTTGAGATAACACTGCTCCAATGCCCTCACCCGAGGCATCCGTTTGTATTACAAATGGAACCGTAAAGTCAGGAAGTGCTAATGTCGGTGTCGTTGTAAGAGCCTTTTTTAAAGACTTGAACGCCTCCTCTGCCTCGCTACTCCAAGCGAACGCTCCTTTGCGCAATAAGTTGGTTAATGGTCGTGCGATAATGCCATAGTCCCGAAAAAACTTACGATAGTAACCCGTCAAACCAAGAAACCCTCGAAGTTCTGTAATATTAGTGGGTACTGGCCAGTCCAACATAGCCTGAACTTTTGCTCTATCCACCTTTACTCCCTCATCTGAGATGATATGGCCTAGATACTCCAACTCTCGTTGCCCAAATTCACACTTTTTTAACTTAACCACCAACTGATTTTGTTGTAAAACTGCAAAAACCTGCTCCACATGTTGAAGATGCTCCTCCCATGTCGTGCTATACACAAGTATGTCATCGAAAAATACCAAAACAAATTTCCGTAGAAGCTCCCGGAAAATGTCGTTCATCAAGGCTTGAAATGTGGACGGGGCGTTACAAAGCCCGAATGGCATGACCAAGTACTCGTAATGCCCGTTGTGTGTTCGAAAGGCTGTCTTGTGAATATCCTCCTCGTGCATACGAACCTGATGATAACCCGCCGTGAGATCCAATTTTGTAAAAAATCTAGCCCCATGTAACTCATCTAGCATATCGTCAACCGTTGGAATAGGGAACCGGTCCTTGATTGTTACTAAATTTAGTGCGCGGTAGTCGGTACAAAACCGCCAAGTACCGTCTTTCTTCTTAACTAGTAAGACCGGGGATGAAAAGGGGCTGAAACTTGGACGAATGATACCCGCAGTCATCATCTCATACACTTGTCTCTCGATTTCGTCTTTTTGGAAATGTGCGTAACGATATGGTCGGACATTCACCGGGTCAACGCCATCTTTCAATGGAATCCGATGTTCAATGGTCCTATTAGGCGGTAGTCGTGTGGGTGGTTGAAAAAGAGCACTATACTTGTGTATTAGAGGCTGCATTGTGTCGGGTATTGCGACCGCTCGGTCTGTGGCGTTGTTAACTTGGACTGCAAACAACGATTCCCCGCGCCGCACCTCCTTCTCCATCTCGCGCGACTGAGCTTCCTCCAGACGTGAGTGAATGCCTTCAAGTCTTTGAACTTGGCCCTCCCATTTAAATTCCATTGTTTGGGCTGTCCAGTCACACACAATAGGACCTAAGCTCCTTAGCCATTGAACGCCTAAAACAACATCAAGACCTACCAGGGGTAAGGCGTACACCGTAATTGTGAAGTCCACCTTTCCTAGCCGCATCACGACGAAATCGAACTTCCCATGACATTTTAATGTCTTACCGTCAGCTACCTTCACCGTGAATGGTTTTACCGGAGTCATTCGAGTCTTTAATTCATGAGCTGTTTTCTCACTAATAAAATTGTGAGTTGACCCACTGTCAACTAAGGCCGTTAACACTTTTCTGCCCACGAAAGCACGTAGACGTAGCGTTTGTGGTGCGTTCCAACCCGTGAGTGCATAAGAAGTAATCTCAGGACTTTCTCCGACAGCTTCTTCCTCTCCTTCCGTTCCCACATGCTCATCGTCTTCTCCTTCCATGATAAACACTTGCGGATTTCTACACTTATGGCCGGGAATGTACTTCTCATCACAACTAAAACACAGCCCCAAGCTTCGCTTCTTCTTCATCTCCTCCCAACTTAACTTCCGTGGAGGCCGTGGTGTATCGTCTTCAGGTGGCGACGGTGCCGTTTCCTTAGACCAGCTGACTTTACTCAATGCATTGCTCGGTAGTGGTCGTTGAGGTATATTGTACGAATTCTTTTTCTTCTGCCTTTGCATCTGCTCATCTTTCATACGAGCAAGGTTAAGTACCTCTTTGAGAGATTTTGGCCGAAACATCCTCACGCTATCAGCAATCACCGGATTTAACCCGCCCACAAACGTTCCAATTAGAGCTTTTTGGGTCCATCCTTCTACTTTGTTTTGTAATCTCTCAAACTCTCTTTGATACTCTTGTAGCGTCCCCGTTTGCCGGATTTTTGAGAGTGCTTCATCAAAATCTTCACCGTCCGTAGGGCCAAATCGTGCCCACAACTCATCTTCAAACACTTGCCACATGATCTGGAGACCATCTTCTCGTAGAGCTTTTGCTGTGGCCTGCCACCATTCATTGGCTTCATCCTCGAAGTGATATGCTGAAAATCGCACCTTCTGATCTGTAGGAGTTCCATTGTAGTCAAAGTATTGTTTGACTTTACTAAGCCAAGACGTTGGGTCTCCGCCTCTGAACCGAGGGAAGTCAAGCTTCACCGTCCGCGTTGGTGTGGTAGCTTGCTCTGCGTTGTCTCCCCGATGTTGTAGCTGTCGCTCCTGATCTCCGCCGCGTTGGTGAGTTCGTGTTGCACCAGCTTCTACTCCCCGTTCTAACGTCAATGCATCAGTCAAACGTGCGATCGCTGCTTCCAAGGATTGAAACTTCCCCGTCACGGTTTGATGTTGGTTTCGTAACTCTTCACGGATGTCTGCAACTCCAGTTTCTAGTTCCTCAATTCGCTCCTTGTTTGTACCCGCCATAACTTGACACCACAGATGCGGTCCGAATCAAGTTAATTCTTTCTTTTTTAAGATGAACCTAACCTGGCTCTGATACCAATTAATAGGTCCCAATCTAGAGATTCTCAAGAACACAATACAAGCTTTGTTTTAATGGGTAGTTATGACTACCTCTTTTTGGCTTTTCTTTGATATATATAGTAAAACATTACAAGAACTAGAACTATTGAGTCCTAGGGGGATAAGGAATGATTAAAAGAGATAACACCAATCCTAAAGAATAATTATCCTAAAGAACTTGAAATCAAAACCGAAAACATAAAACACTAAAACCATTAGCTTCTAATCCAAGTAACGTGGATTAGGTCTTCTTGTCCGGACGGGCCGATCCGATATCATAGGCCCATCATACATAAATGTTTTGGATTCATTAGAACTATACAAAAACTATTTATCTTCACATCCTCGGATAATACAAATACCTAACGAGCAACAAGGAACATGGCCTTGTGACTTGTGTATATGTTTCGTAGTCAAAAGGGAACATCGTATGAACAATACATACCCTACTTTTGCCAAAACATTTTAACATATGAAGCCCATCTTCTTTATACACAAAGTCTCTTCCCACGTATAAGAAAGCATTTACATAAATGATTCTATCTTAATTTATTGTATAAGGTCCTACTAAACCAGTAAGCCCCTATCGATCAGATGAATCTTTAACTATTACATGGTCATTGCATTTGACATTTCCGACACTATATGTTTTGAATCTCACTATCTCTTATGTTACTTATGATTCAAAGTGGTTGACTGTTACGTCTTAATTAAAATATTGTTGAAAGAGATAGATATTAAATTTGGAAATTTGGGTGGACAAACCATATAGTGAAGTGCACAGTTCATTTTTACATTAAATATTTAAATTATCGGCAAAATATTTTTAGTATTGAGAAGTGTATCTTATTAGCTAAAATATGTCCTATTCAACTAAAACAAGTCCTAAAGTAATAACTATACTACACTACGTACATGTCTTTATTTAGTTCTCTATAGTATCTTTAAAACTTGCTTAAGTTAGAATATTTCTATAAGAATTCAAAAGTTTCAAATTAAATTATAATACAAATATACAACAATATATTCAAATCTCCTTTTGATCAAAAAATTATAAATGGTTGATCAAAATATTTTTGACCACTTTTATAACTCATAAAATTTTAATTTGACCAATTACATTGATTAGAAAAGTTTGGATGAATTTTTAACCAAACCCGATTTTGTGACTATTATTTTCCATAAAGTTAATTTCTGTAATAAAAACGACCAATCGATAATCGAATTTATGGTCGAAAATGGATAATTTTCTTGTAGCGTGTAGTAATTTGTATTAGTACTACGATAAAATATGGTTTGGAGATCCATCTATATTTATGTTCACTGTTCAGTGAGTTTAAGTAGATGATTACTCAAATGCAATTTGATTCGCAAAATTTCCAAACAATATATCATAATAAGATCTACTACTACTTTCGATACTTCTAAGTTGCTTGTAGCCATATCCATACCCATAAAATTGGATTTATTTATAATTTCTTCAGCTATTATAAATGCCACATGGATGTGGATGATGAAAACAAGACATTGTGGTATGAGCTAATTGACAAACATTAAGAGACATGGTAGAAAGCACTTCTCTGACTTGTCTCCGACTTGTTAATTAAATACAAAGCCATACACATAACATAACCAAAAATATTGGATATTTTTATTTTATTCCAGTTCTTTTTTTTAAATTGAATTTTCTATTTTGCATAGGGGTTGATTTTGTTCATTGACCCGAAAAGTTTCAAGATTATTTTAAACTAAACAGTTACCACATAATGACTGTAATCAAGTACTTATGACTGTAAAATCTCTAAACTATACATCTATGTCTTGACTTCAAATCGTGAGACTATTTTGAACTCAAAGTGTAGTAAACTCGATTGTCATCTTTTCTATGGAAATAATGAATATCACAAAAAGAAGATGTAATCATTATAAATTTATAATTTATCAATTTATTGCTCGGTTCCACTAGTGTAAATAATGTTGTTACCTCTATAGTTATGATACTCATATCTATGCAAAAATTTGAGGAAAAAAAACTTAAAAAATCTGTTGACAAAAAAGTGTACATTTTATTTGTTTAACTTTAAATCTTGCCCATATACAAAAGAAAAAAAAAACATGCTAGGCTTGAGACTTCGATTAGTTCAACTACCGGTCTAGAAAACTGTAACCAACCCAAAAACCAAAAATTTTGGTTCAATGATTAAACATTAATAACCAAAACGAACCGAACAAATTGAACCAAAATTTTTGGTTTTGGGTCGATTACATTTTTCGGTTCGTTTTGGTTATTAAATTACAAATGTTATGAAGAAAGTAGACAATACCTCAAAGTGGAAGAAAAACAAAACTAATTTAACTTACCATGCTTAGGTCTCAAATCCGACATAAGATCTGTAGTCTTTAATGAGACTAGAAGACAGCCCATAGGCAACACAAGGCTCTCGTCTCGATTACTAGGAGAATACATATGTAAATCTTATTAATACCCAAATCACATAAATAAAATGACGGAAAGCAAAGAAAGAGATACCAAGTTCCAAAGCTACTTCATAGAAAGCCTTTAAGAAGTTTGGCATGTGACCTAAGATCATAGGGTTTGGTATTATATCCCCTCCAATACATTTATATACAATAATATATGTAGAAATTGGAATTTTTATTATCACAAAACATACGGCTTATGATTAAGTTTACAATCATGAATGTTATCGCCACAATAATTGAAGCTCAATCACAAAAATGACAAACACAAATGTTGTTTTTTATATTATAATATGGACCCAAGAAACTGAATATAACGAATCAAATCTTCTGCCCACTAACCAATCAATCTTTCTTCAAAATACTATCGTGATTTTTTAATCTAAACCAATCAATCAAATCAAACGAATTTTAATTGGTTTAGTTTTTCTTTGTTCTAGGCCAAAAAAAAAACAGATGCATAGCACTTGAACGTACTCTGTCTACGTTCTTGAACTCTTCTAAACAGATGGATAACATTGGCTTGATGGACCCAAATCCAGAAAAGACTAAACTACACAATAGCCATATGATATTCCCACCGTTTCATAAAATATGTCATTTTAAATAAATAAAATTCATACATAGTTTTATTTTTCGTATCACGAAAACATTTGTTTTATATTTTCGACGCATATTACTAAATCTCATTTTTATATCTGTTTTTTTTTTAGCAAAATCTAATTTTTATATCTATGAATTTAGTTTTGTATATAATTATAGATGTTGGAATGACAATTTTGTGAAATAAAGATAATATTTAGTAACCGAGATATCAAATTAGTCAATATGAGCACATTTTAATTAATTATGTGGATTACTACAAATATACCACCATAAAAATAAATTATAAATAAAATAACATATATTTTTCAGAAACTTCATTTTTATTTTCTGAACTTTTTATCCTATAGTTTCTCTTAATAATTATGACCAGCTTTTAGTCTACTCTGATTTGAATAATACTTCTCCACCCAAAGAGTGAATGAACCCAAAGCACAAAAGAACCAATACTCTTATATATGCAACCACTAGGTCACCACCCATCTCGTACGTAGTCGAATTCATAAACCACACTTTGGGAAAGAACAAAATGTGGTACTTTGATGGATCCTTGGTTCCTTAACCTTCTCGGGGCAGAGAACTAATTAGATTATTCATTCTCGAACTACTATTTTTTTTTTGTCAATTTGATACATACATGAACGCCTCACGTTTTCATAGAAACAATAGTTAATAAGTCGTTTTTAGCATATCCACGTACGTACAGACAGCCATCGCCCAACATTTAAACATGTATATTTATAGAGGAGTGTGAGTGTTCGATGATGCATGGGCATGTGTGTTCGTCCTAGGCACGTATATACGTATACATTTCATGCGGTGGTTCAATGTATGAGGTCGTTTCCAAGAAAATATCAATCTATTAGTCTTATATATAATATAGTATGTGCTAGATCATAGTATCATTTATATGTTTAGTAAATTAAAACATATTAACGATAGTTCGATAACTTTTCCCGCGCTATATAACGGATCCAATTCTAGTTATATATATATAATATAATATGTGCTAAATCATAGTATCATATACTTTGAAAAAGAAATATCCATCAAAGTCTTTTTTCGTTTTAAAGAATGCTCTTTTTAATATTATAAGTGATGTCCATAAAAAGTAATTAGAAAAAGACATTTTTTGTGGAAACATATATAATTGACATTAGAAGTGATGAAAACGACATATTTATTTGTTTATAAAACAGAAAAAAACATCAAATAACAAAACGATAACCAGCTAATCCTTTTTGCAAAGTAGATTTAATATCAAAGGGACCCTTGCTCTTTTGGAATCCTATCTTTGGATTATCTTTGGTGGTTCAATTAAAGCTCTAAGAGTTTTAAAGATCTTTAGGATTTCCAAATATCAGTTTTAGCATTTTTGGTCCATACAATCGAAATCCAACTTTTAATTGTATAAACTGCAAACATATATTTATAAGAAAACAATCTAAAATTGAAGAACTTATCTTTCAGTAATTCGTTGGAAAAAACTTAACTTAACCGACGAATTTATGACTAGTACGATCTGTCAAAATTTATTGGAACTATATATATGCAGTGAAATATTTGAAATTCGACGGATCCAAAATTACTGCATTTTTCAAAAGATTGTCATATATACACTACAAAATATTTGAAATACAAGAGTAAACTATAATTTGTTGGAAATTTGTCGGAAATTTTCGACAAATATTTCCGTATTGCTAATATTATATTTTGTTCTAATATATTATCTATATGTTGTCAAGATTACCACTAATTTTTATATATGAATGTATATTAATGTATGTTATACTACAATAGCAACGTATATAAGATATTGGTTATTGGTTGTGATCATGGTTACCTTTTTTCAACATTAGATACTCAATACGATACGATCATTGACTATATTGCATAGGTTAACAATACTTATTTATATGGTACAAAACTGACCACCTAATTCCTATATTTTTTTTATTATACATTAAAGGTTTTGCTTCTATGACCAAGGAGCTCTTGAGCTTGCGGCACACATGTGTTCTTTGAATCAAGAAACACACACATTTATAAAAGAATTAATACTTTTTTGGAAGTATTCTCCTTCGGTGGTCAGAACAAGAACTTGGGACTTGGTACAACATCCTCTTCGTTTCCTCCTAATTAAGAAGTAATTAAGAAGCTTACCAATTAAAGTTATCGCTAAAACCAATTACGTAAAAAGAGAGTTATCGCTAAAAACGTCCATGCGTCTAGCTAGCCAAATTATTTTATATTGTAAAAGTATCTTATTATAGTTTCTTGGATAACATGGAACCACACTAGTTGATTGAATAATTATGATATTATGATTAGTAATTACTTATTTCATAAACATATTGTTTGTCTAAATCAAATTATTATCAGTTTGGAATAAATCATGCAAAGCATTTGAATGTAAAAGCCTTACATGATTATATCACTCATGTTTAGCTAGTCTAAATAGTATCATCTTTAGATCTATTAGAAAAATCGATAAATAATCTACCTTTGTCTACATTTTTTTTTCTACATATCAATGTTAAAATATTTAATATCATTTTCAAACTTTTTGATAGAAATTACAGAAAAATATAAATAGCATGCGAAAAAATCCAAAAAACAAAAACAAAAAATAAAACACTGATTCTAAACCGCAAAATTCAAAAATTTATGTATTTTTCAGCTCCAAAAAACACAAATGTTTTGTAAGAATGTCCTCATCGTTGTTCTTGAAAATTTGTTTGGTGGTAAAAAATTCGATCATCTCGATTATAACATTAAAAAAATAAACCATGAATTATATCAAGATTATTTCCATCCTTAAAACATCTGATACCAAGACTTTTCTTTTTTGACACTAGCTGAAATCATGATTACGTCAAAATTAAAGTTGTAACTTTTGCTTAAGAAATCAAAACATATGCAAAATAAGTTAGAGTTTTGTATGTGTTTGCTTGGTTTCTTACAAAAGAGGTTGACAATGTTGGGTTTGTGTCGTACTCTTGTCTTGTTGCCAGTTGTCTAAATGGAAAAATAACAAAAAGTAAAAAATAAAAAAAGAAGAAG
The DNA here is from genome assembly GCF_000375325.1 of Capsella rubella. Lineage (NCBI taxonomy): Eukaryota > Viridiplantae > Streptophyta > Magnoliopsida > Brassicales > Brassicaceae > Capsella > Capsella rubella. The sequence goes on along the minus strand of NW_006238922.1, from coordinate 7,575,994 downwards.
AGGACAAAATAAAAATAGAGAGGCCAACCAGTAAGAAACTAATAATTGCAAAAATTAAAAAAGAGAAACTAATAATTGCATAAGAGAAAGAAAAAAAAAGAAGTAATAATTATGAAAATAGTATTGAAAGTAACCCATGTGGTTTTTTGCACACGTGCAACTCTCTCACTCTCTTATTTTTCTTTTTCTTAATGAAGTTAAAATTAGCTTTGATGATTATACAGTATATTACTAATGACTTCACTATTTAAATACTTTGTACATTGCCAACACATTGTTTTTATTAAGACTTTAATTCAAATAGATAGTAACAATTCACATTTATATGGTTCAACTTGTGCATATAGTTATTTTAAACACTTTTTCATAATTATTATTTAAAATAAATGATATATATCGCACCCACTAAATTATACCAATCAATTATTTGACTGCATTAATCAAAATCTTTAATACATCCCTATAAAAGTTCTTATATTAATTGACTGCATACAAATGTATAGCTAATTTTTCTTTAAAAGTGAAATAAAAATTCAACGACATATTATTATTAAAACGATTTTTTGATTGATTGCTCGATATGTTGTTATATGCATTAGTTTGTACATATTTTTAGAGAACAATTTAATGAAAAAATTATAACGTGACTACAAAAAAATTTAGGTTTTAAAGTTTGATTACTTATAATATATAATAAACTTAGAACTCTACTTAAATCAGACAAAAAAAAACACAACATTTCTTACAAAAATAATAAAAAAATGTAATTTAAAAATTATTTATAGTGACATCACAAAATTTTTAAAATCAATTAAACTCGTCGTGATAAAAAAAAAATTAGATATGTTTCCTCGTAAATTACTAAAACAAGAACTGTCTAGGTTCTTAATCATTAAATCAATTTCATTACTATGAATATAATTTGGGTAATTTGACTAAATTTTGAAAGTTTCGGTTTTAGTCCTAAAATATTTTGACCTATAACCATAATTAAGTTTTACAAATCATTTTGCTTACACAAATCTCTTCAATCAGGATAAATTAACTGTCTTTTTTTTTTTGGTCTTTAAACACAAAAATATAAAATTTTGAACCAAAATAAATTAAAATTAAATCAAGCAAACTCGGTGGCATAAACAATGGGAGAATCTTGAATTTTCGGTTATTTAAGGAAACAAAATTATTAAATTACGCTTTGTACTACTACTACAACAACTACAGTTCTTTAGCTACTACTACTCCCTTACTTTAGCTTGAACCCCAAAAAATAAATAAATCAAGATTATTCTAAAGAATATAAAAACACCTTACGAAGCTTTGCTCAGAGAGAAAGAGAGAGAGTAGAGAATTACACAAATTTGTTTCACATTCCTCCAAATCCTTTATACACCAATCTTCTTCTTCTTCTTCTTCTTCCTCTGACAAAGTTAATGGGTGAACAGCAAATCTCAGCTACAGTGCCTCGTGATAGAACTGATGAACAGGTTCTTGATTCATCTTACTCAAATTTTGTTTTTTGTTGTTTCTTCTCCTCTGCTTTACCCTTCCACTTACACAGATTCTTGATTTTGGTTATAGAAATCAAGAAACTGATGACATTTTCTTGAATTTTTCCAGTTTTTATCTCGACAGAGATCACTGTTCACACTCTGTGTTCATTGTTTGTGTTTTTTTGTTTTGGTTCTTTTCTTCTAATGACAGTTTCAGTACTTAACAGGTTTCTTGAAATACATTTAGAATCACTCTGTTTCATAGTTAGTTTTGGAAATGGTTTAGAGATCTATCACAGAACTCAAGATCTTACTTTGGTTTTGTAGGCAATCTTGGCTTTGAAGAAAGGTGCACAGCTTCTTAAATGTCGGAGAAGAGGAAACCCAAAGTTTTGTCCTTTCAAACTCTCAATGGTAAGTTTCTTTTTTTCATCTTTCAATCCAAAACATGTTGAATACTAAAACCATTTTAGCTTTAAAGGTTTGTGTGGTAAGTAAAGTTTTGCTCTTCTGGTTGTTTTTGAAGGATGAGAAGTATTTGATTTGGTACTCAGGACAAGAAGAGAGACAACTGAGATTGAGTTCTGTTATAACCATTGTTCGAGGACAAATCACAGTATGTAAATCAAACTTTTTGGTTTCATTTAAACAACTTGAGGAAGATGTTGATAAAATTGTCTTGTTGTTAGCCAAACTTTCAGAAACAAGCTCAATCAGATCGAAAGGAACAGTCTTTTTCACTCATTTATGCAAATGGAGAACACACTCTTGATCTTGTAAGTTTTTGTTTATATGTTGTTTAACAAAGCAAGTTTATAAGATCAGGAGTTCTTATAAATGATTTTTTTGGTTATGTATGTAGATATGTAAGGATAAAGCACAAGCAGACTCATGGTTTAAAGGCCTTAGAGCTGTGATTACAAAGCATCATAACATTAGGTCCTCTGCGAATCTTCGGACTAGTCGAGGAGCTCAAAGTTGTATTAATAGTCCTGCGGGTTTTATCCGAAGGAAACAGAATCTTGGACTTCTTGAAGAGACCCCTGACATCACTCAGGTAACTACAAAACTTTGTTTTAGTATCATTTCGATATTGTTTTCGATTTCTTGATGTATGTAGTTATGTTCTTGAAGATACGTAGTTTATGTGGAAGTCCATCTACGTTACTTGAAGAGCGGTGTTTATCGAACGGGTTGTCATGTTCTTCAGACAGTTTTGCTGTATCTGATGGCATTGGTCCAGTTTCTTCTTACTGTGAGACAGACTATGATATCAGGAACTCGGATTTTGAGTCTACCGGTTCAGAACTTTTCAAGAACTCATCACAGAGATTTGTTGCTTCTCCTCCTCCTTCTATTATAACACAGCCTATTACAAGATCCAATGTTCTCAAGGACATAATGATATGGGGAGCTATAACGGGTCTTATCGATGGATCAAAGAATCAGAGCGACGCGTTATCTCCTAAGCTTTTGGAATCTGCCACAATGTTTGATGTACAGAGTATATCTCTAGGTGCAAAACATGCTGCGCTGGTTACAAGACAAGGTGAAGTGTTTTGTTGGGGCAATGGGAATAGTGGGAAGCTCGGTCTAAAAGTTAACATTGATACAGACCATCCAAAACGCGTTGAATCACTCGAGGATGTTGCTGTTAGATCAGTGGCTTGTAGTGATCATCAAACATGTGCTGTTAGCGAGTCAGGAGAGTTGTATTTATGGGGAATCGATGGTGGAACCATTGAACAATCAGGAAGCCAGTTCTTGACTCGAAAAATATCCGATGTTTTTGGCGGATCTCAGAGTGTTTATAGTGTTGCTTGTGGCGCGTGGCACACGGCGATTGTGACTAGTTCTGGTCAGCTTTTCACTTATGGTAGTGGAACTTTTGGAGTTCTTGGACATGGGAGCCTTGAGAGTGTTACAAAACCAAAAGAAGTGGAGTCTTTGAAACGAACGAAGGTACTTTCGGTTTCTTGTGGACCGTGGCACACTGCTGCGATAGTGGAAACCGCGACAGACCGAAAATTTTACAATGCTAAGAGTTGTGGAAAGCTTTTTACTTGGGGAGATGGAGATAAAGGACGGCTAGGACATGCGGATAGCAAGAGAAAGCTCGTGCCAACTTGTGTTACCGAGCTTATTGATCATGATTTCATAAAAGTCTCTTGTGGATGGACTTTAACAGTTGCACTCAGCATTTCAGGAACGGTTTATACAATGGGTAGCTCGATCCACGGGCAATTGGGATGTCCGCGAGCAAAGGATAAGTCGATAAACGTTGTTTTAGGCAATCTAACACGACAATTCGTCAAGGATATTGCTTCCGGTTCACATCATGTAGCCGTGCTAACGTCGTTTGGAAATGTTTATACTTGGGGGAAAGGCGCGAATGGACAACTCGGGTTAGGCGACGTTAGAGATAGAAACTCGCCGGTTCTTGTTGAGCCTTTAGGTGATAGGTTGGTTGAAAGTATAGCTTGCGGGTTGAATTTGACGGCTGCTATATGTTTGCACAAAGAGGTCTCCTTGACTGATCAAACAGCTTGCAGTTCTTGCAAGTCAGCTTTTGGATTCACAAGGAAAAAGCATAACTGTTACAACTGTGGTCTCTTGTTTTGCAACGCTTGTAGTAGCAAGAAAGCGGTAAATGCTTCATTGGCACCGAACAAAAGCAAGCTTTCTCGGGTTTGCGATTCTTGCTTCGATCATCTCTGGAGTATAACAGAGTTTTCAAGAACTGTCAAGAATGAGAGTCATACTCCAAAGATGCAGCTGGCTACAAGAAAAGTATCTGAGGATTGGACAGAGAAAGAATCAGAGAATGAGATACAGAATCTTACACCAGCTAACCGATCTTCGGAGATTCAGCCTCGATGGGGACAAGTCTCTGTTCCTTCTCTGTTTCATTTCGATAAGGCTTCGACAAGTTCTCCTATGAATTTATCAGTAACATCAAGGCGACCATCTTCTACAAAGATATCAACCTCGTCTGACTCGAATAAGTTCTTAATCGAAGAAATCGAAAGGCTAAAAGCTGAGGTAAACTACTTTATTTTTGTTTTCTTACTAGTAACAATAACAACATTTTTTAGACACTAAAGATACACTTATATGAATATGTAGATAAGAAATCTCCAAAGACAATGTGAACTTGGTAATGAGAAGATGGAAGAATGTCAACAAGAGCTCGACAAAACATGGGAAGTTGCGAAAGAAGAAGCCGAGAAGTCGAAAGCTGCGAAAGAGATTATTAAAGCCTTGGCATCAAAGGTAAAGAAAGATCCATAATATATATATTTCATCTTTCTCTTTTTGGTTTCTTACATGAGCCATATTTTTCGCGGTATATTTGCTCGCAGCTTCAAACGAATAAGGAGAAACCGAGTAATCCTACGAAAACCGGCATTTCCTGCAACCCTTCTCAAGTCTCACCAATCTTTGACGACTCATTGTCCATACCATATCTCACACCAATCACCACAGCTCGTTCCCAACCCGAAACCAAACAACTTGTAGACAAATGTGTCACAAACCGTGACAGCAACATTAAGCTATTAGTAGATGCATCACCTGCCATTACAAGAACAGGACATCACCAAAACGTAACACAAGACTCAACAGCAGAACAAGTAGAGCAATACGAGCCTGGTGTATATATAACTTTCACGGCTTTGCCTTGTGGTCAAAAGACGCTTAAACGCGTACGGTTTAGGTAACAAAATATATGTTAAAGTTTGTTTAATCGTTTAATGTTATTTTGAAGTGTGTTTAAGTGATTTGTTTGTAACTTTGGTTGTAGTCGAAAGAGGTTTTCAGAGAAAGAAGCTCAAAGATGGTGGGAAGAGAAGCAGGTTTTGGTCTATAACAAGTATGATGCTGAAGCATGAACTAACTCTAAGTTGATTCATTTTTGGTGTTTGTTAGTGATTATAATATCTAATGCAGAAAATTTTTTTTTTTTTTTTTTTAAATGTTATGTATTTAAGAACAAATGAACAAGCATTACAGGTAATAAAGTTTAGTAAATATGAAATAATTTTCTTATGATTAACTAGGTGCTGTAATTTTGAGCAATGTGAAGGAAATAAGTAGAATATATCAATCTTGTTAACTTCAGAGTGCGATTGGTTCGAAAATAAAATCATGTATATCAAAGGGAAAAATGTTATAAAAATCTCGAACTTTCAAATTTGGGACGATTTAATCCTGAACTTTAAAGAAGTAATTTTAATCACAAAGTTTTGTTGACTTTTCGGTAAAATAGCTAAGTTTTGTTGATTTCACTTATTTAACCATGACATTTAATTTTTGTTAAAAATTTGAAGATGTGGTTAACTATCTGTGAGATTTTTTTTTTAGTCTAAATGACCATGTTTCTTAGACGATAAAACGATGTTGGAAGTCGTTTTCTTCCTCCATGGGTCCGCGCTATGGCAACAATTCAACAAGAAGTAAAGAAATTTTGTGGGTTTTTCTAGGGTTAGGGAGTTAGATTTGTGAATTATGAATCGATTTTGGGATTTAGTTTCTTCGGTATGTTAAACGACGTCGTTTTGTGGTTTGAAACGGAAGCAACTCACGGATAGTTAACCCCATCTTTGCAATTTTCAGAGATACTAAACGTCGTGTTTAAATCGGTTAAGTCAACAAAACTTAACTATTTTACAGAAAAGTCAACAAAACTTTGTGATTAAAATGACTTTTTTAAAATTCGGGATTAAATCGTCTTAAATTCGAAAGTTCGGGATTTTTATGACATTTTTCCCGTATATCAAATACGAAAGTACCATTTTTTATATCCAATGCCAGTTTTACAATTTTTTTTTCCTGGGTGTCATATCTCTAACTTAAAAAGACCATTATACCCTTTTACAATTGATATCAGTTTGTTTTTAGTTTTCTTTTTCTTATTTTACATAAAGCTAAATAATCTAAAACCTACTAAATTTTTCAGTTCTTCTTTTTTACTTTCTTTTTTAAGTTTCTCTCTATCTCTATGCAACTCTCTATTTTCTCTGGGGAATAATATATTCTTTTCTAATTAAATTTTTATTTATTATCGACTTTTATCTGTGACTGATTTCTTTTTAATAGTGGTTATAGATTTTCTTTTTAAAATGATAAAAATCTATCGTATCATGACAGATTTGTTCATGGCAACATTGTTACTAGACTGACGTCTAGTGATTATAAATATATTTGTAGTTGTGATGGATTTTTTAATCTTACCAAAAATATGTCGTTTGATAGCAGATCGGTTGAAGAAAAAATAAAATTGCTAGAATGACATATAGTGAGAACATATTTCTTTTATCTTACAATAAATTTAGTTTTAGGTTAAAATTTTTAGACCCAAAAATTTTAGAGATTTTTAATATTTTGTGGGTTAAAAATAAATTATAATGTAACTAAATAATAAGGAGCGACCCTTACTAAAACTGTTTAAAGGGTGATCCTTAACGCCACGTGGAGCTTTGCTATTGGTTAGCAAAGGTTGAACTTTTTTTTTTCTTGATGCTTTTTTTTTTCTTGATGCCGTCTACGTGTAATGTCAAAGAGGCTGATTTTTTTTTCCTATATTAGTGGGATTTTTTTTGTATAGATTCGGGTTGTTGTAAAGAGAAAATATTTAAGGCAAAAGAAGTGAAAAAATTATATTTTAGAGGAAGGGGGGGGGGGAGGGCAAGAGTTTTTTTAAATAAAAATATGCTTCTTGTTATATTTTGAGTGTATGTTTATTTCAATATGTATATTTTGTATGTTTTGTACCCATGTAATGTAATATAATTTTGGTTTTTAATATTTTTTGTACGAAAAATATTTATTTTTTAAAACCTCTTATAGAGTTCACCATTGGAGAAAGAAAATTAATCACTTTTTAAGAGTTTCACAAATTCAAATTAATCATTAAATTTAATTAAAAAATGTTTAACACCCCAAAATAAGCATCTCCCTTATGGTGTTTGATAGCAGCTTTGTTAATGAAAAACAAATTGCTCAAATAACCTACATATATTGACAACGGGAAAAATGTCATAAAAATCCCGAACTTTCAAATTTGGGACGATTTAATCCCGAATTTTAAAAAAGTTATTTTAATCACAAAGTTTTGTTGACTTTTCCGTAAAATAGCTAAGTTTTGTTGACTTAGCCGATTTAAACACGACGTTTAGTTTCTCTTAAAATTGCAAAGACATGGTTAACTATCCGTGAGTTGCTTCCGTTTTAAACCACAAAATGACGTTGTTTAACAAACTGAAGAAACTAAATCTCAAAATCGATTCATAATTCACAAATCTAACTCCCTAACCCTAAAAAAATCCACAAATTCTCTTTACTTTTTGTTGAATTGTTGCCATAGCGCAGATCCATAGAGGAAAAAACGACTTCCAACGTCGTTTTGTCGTATAAGAAACATGGTCATCTAGGCTAAACAGAAGGAGCTCACAGATAGTTAACCACATGTTCAAGTTTTTAACAAAAATTAAATGTCATGCTTAAATAAGTGAAGTCAACAAAACTTAGCTATTTTACGGAAAAATCAACAAAACTTTGTGATTAAAATGACTTCTTTAAAGTTCAGGATTAAATCGTCCCAAATTTGAAAGATCGGGATTTTTATGACATTTTTCTCTATTGACAACATATTTCTTTTACGTTATCAGATATTTTGAAATTGCAAAATCATTTTGTCATAGACTTAACCTGTCGGGCTTTAATTTTTTTTCATCCGATAGACTTATCTAACAGTGACAGACTAGTTTAGATTAGTTGTCATATGTGCTATTAAAACCATCAATTCCCTTTTTATTCATCATATTTTTATACCTCAACATAATGTATTTAACATCATATTTCATACCCCTTTTGGTGTACCCCTTTTTAAAAATACCCTCTTTATCTATCCATTTTCAAAAATACCCCTTTTTAAATATAAAAAATTATAAAATTTTATATAGTTAAAAAGGTACTTCTATATAATTACTATTACTGGGAGATTCGATACAAATATTTTAAAATGTTTTAAATAGTTTTAAATCGTTTTTATAAGTTTTATAAGGTTTTTAAAAGGGTTTATACGGTTTTTATAAGGTTTTTATAATTTATTTTTACGCTATTTATGAAAGGTATATAAAGTTTTATACACATATAAAGGTAATTTGTGTATATATTTATAAGGTTACACACATATTTGGATAAATTTCAACATTTTTAGTGGGTTTTTTGATAAAGTTTGAAAATGGGGTATTTTTAAAAAGTGGTATATGAAAAGGGGTATTTTTAAAATTCCCCTATATATATATTAATATTTTAAACGTCATAATTTATAAACTACTTAAAAAGAATACTTAAAAAATAATAACGTATTATTTTAATACATCATGCTTTTAAATCATAACGTATTATTTAAATTTTATTTTTACTTGTGAAGATTGAATAAAATCATGTTTGTATACATCAATGTTGATGTATTTTTTCCTATTTCTATTTTTATTCCCTTTTATTTTCAGTTTATACATCATACTTTTATACTTTTATACATCAACATAAATATTTTTAAAATAATATTTTTACAAATAATATTTATCACAAAGTATTTTTATTTAAATATGGAATAAAATAATATTGTATGAAACTATGTATTTGTATTTTTTACTATTTTTAATTCTATTTTTATTTCCTTTTTGTTTTATTTTTTATTTTAATTAATATTTAAGGATATTTAATTGAAAGAGTACAAAAGTTTTTTTTGTCTTTATAGCGAAACTCTAATTCCAGAACACTGGAGTGTTTTTTCCGGCAGCCGAAGATGATTCCCAGAAAATTGATATGGAACATCAGTTGACTTGATTACATAATTTGCTGAAAAGAAAATATAATGTGATTTTTTATTTATTTAAGATTTATAAAATCAAACTTTATAATCATGATTGAATTTTGTATATGTGTCAATATATCTTGCAAATAATTAATATGTTGCTAAGCGATTCTGTACAAAATTATCACACTAGATTATATTTTTTCAACAAAATTATGTGTTCATAACCAATAGATGTGTCATTCGATCATGTACTTGTAGCTAGACATGGCAAACCGCTCCACACCATATAGGAGAATGTTCATTAATTTGAGGCTAAAGTTACTATCTTAGCTGGTAATTTTAATTTACACAGAAAAATATTAATTTAAACACCTAGGAGATCAGGTGAGTTTGTCGCGGAGATTTAGTTCCCGAAAAATCTATTTGAAGTCACTTCTCAAAAATAAGACTTCACAAATCAAAATCACCACTTTTTTTTTCCCACCAAAATCACCACTTGACTTTTAAATTGACTGGTTTAGTCAATAATAGGTAGAAGCTTCTATCTTAATTCGAAGTTTTTGTGTGGATTGTGTTTAATTATTGGTTTAGTTTTGGTTATCTCTGGTTTGATTGTATTATTACTTCAGTTTTCTATGTATAAAGAAGAAAACAATATATTGATGACAAAAAAAAAAAAAAAAGAAGAAAACAATATATATTGGTTGTACCAATCTCACCACCATATCTTCTTCTTTTGGATCAACAATTGCGAATTTCATGGATTTTAGATCATTTTTTTTTGGTCGAAAACTTATGGTACTTTTACCATTTCAGTAAAACTGAATTAGTAAATTATATTGCTTCTGTTAGTTGTTTGTTTTCTTTACCGTTGCGGTAATTAATTTCATGGCAAATTTGTATTGAGTTTATAAAATATGTGAGAACCAAGTTCTTGGGATTGATTCCGTAAGATGTGTGACTTGTTTATGTGAGGAGCTCATAAATTAATTAAAAACATAAAACTAATATTTTAAAATTAAAATTAATATATAAACCAGTTTTTAAAGTTTTTCTAATATTTTGGATACGAGAACCGAACTGAAATAACTCGAACTCGACCCTAAAATAGAATTCGAATGGGTTTATATCTTTAAATCCGAATACCCGTAAAATTCGCATAACCCGAACTGAACCGAAATGTCGAGCCCTAGTGAGTTCAACCAATCTTGATGGTCTAGTTGTTGAAATGTTTTTATATATGAACGTGAAATATCCAATATTGAACATGATACACATAAAGCTTAACAAGAACGATACTGAGAATCAAATTTACACAGAAATATATAAACACACTAAAGTAGAAAAAGAAAAAGTTAAAGTGTTAGATATGTTGTGGGGTTTGCAATTGGCGACCGACTCTAAATGCTTTTTGTAAGCTTTCTTTTGCAATAATTTTAATCTCTTTTTGTCTTTCTTACATATTCCATCACTGATCGATCGATTTCAAACCCTTATGTTTACGCTTCTTTCTTATATAACTCTCTCTTTATATTCACACTCCTTCTCCTCCTTTTCTTCTCTCCCTCTCTCTCTCAAGTTCTACATGTGTTCATCTTTGTCTCTTTAACCATTTGGTTCTAGCTAAGGTTTTGTAAGAGTTCCTTACACATTAGGAAGTTACTATGGCTCCTGTTTCTATGCCTCCTGGTTTCCGGTTTCATCCAACAGACGAAGAGCTTGTCATATACTACCTCAAGAGAAAGATCAATGGTCGAACGATCGAGTTAGAGATCATTCCCGAGATTGATCTTTACAAATGCGAACCTTGGGATTTACCAGGTATATAATTCTCTTCTCTACTATATTGTTCTCATCATATGCAAATCCATCATTTTTTCTTACCATGCATAAGTATTTACCATCAAGAAAGGTATAAAGTGTTTATACATCATATTTTCTTACCATGCACAAGTATGTTCTGTCTCATGTTCAAGAAAATATGAAATGAGACAGTATCTATATGTCATAACAACCAAGAAGTGTCTATCTTGGTTCTTTTCTAATATGTCATAATCATTTTATCGATACGTACGCTTATTGTAAGATCAATGTTTTTTTGGACTTGTATTAGAATAACGAAATATATAGATTCAATTTCCAAAGACTATATAGTGTGAAACTACCTTTTGAAAGCGTAACCCTAGAGAGAAGAGACACTTGATGATGTTTTTCTTTTTTCTTTTTCAAAGATATGTTCTTTTTTTTGTTTCTTCCTAACGTAAACTATATAATATATAGTTTTATTTTATCATATTTTACGTACCAAGTTATGTATCTAGAGACACGCATCGAACTTAGTATCAAAACGTGAATGCTTTATGAACTTATAAATAAATATATAATAAATAACGATCCCAACTTTATCTTAGAATAAAAATTTAATTGGACCCAACTTCATCTTTATTCTATAAAAGGGTTGTAATAAAACCGAGAGATGCGGTAGTGAGACAAATTAGGAAGACCGAGTCAAAAAAGGTAAGAAGATAAAATGAAAAAAGTAACTCATAATTTTCACATGTGCTTTAGGGTTTTGGAAGCTTCTCATTCACCTTCAATGTTCTCTTTATTTGTCTTTCTTTTCTTATCTTTTTGGATTCTCATGCATCTTTAAGTTGTGTATACATATTAATGTTGGATAAACCTAATTACAATGTTCTCTTGAATGCTAAATATATAAAAATGGTTCTTGTTTGCTAAATTTGCGCAGGGAAGTCTTTGCTGCCTAGTAAAGATCTAGAATGGTTCTTCTTCAGTCCTCGAGACCGCAAGTATCCAAACGGATCAAGAACAAACCGGGCGACGAAAGCCGGCTACTGGAAAGCCACCGGGAAAGATCGTAAAGTGAATTCACATTCGCGGACCGTTGGAACGAAGAAAACGTTAGTATACTACCGAGGAAGAGCGCCTCATGGTTCTCGTACTGATTGGGTCATGCACGAATACCGTCTTGAAGAGCAAGAATGTGAATCTAAATCCGGCATACAAGTAAACAAACTTAACAAAGCTAATATTTTTTTTAGCCTTTATTGTTACATTTTTGTTTATAACCAATGTATGAATATTTCAGGATGCGTATGCACTTTGTCGAGTGTTCAAGAAGAGTGGTTTAGCAAACAAGATAGAAGAACAACAACAAAACCATGTCATGAAGAACAAAGGAACTACTAATAGTGAACAGTCTACTTCAAGTACTTGTTTGTATTCCGATGGAATGTATGAAAACATCGAAAACTCGGAATATCCAATCTCACCAGATACAGGAGGAGGCTTAACTCAACTTGGTAATATTTCATCGTCGTCGGATATGGAAACAATGGAGAACAAATGGAGTCAGTTTATGTCGCATGACACATCCTTCAACTTCCCAGCTCAGTCTCAATATGGAACAATCTCATATCCTCCAACAAAGGTAGATTTAGATTATCTTAAACAATAAAATGTTTTGGAAATGTAAACTTTTATTTTGAAAACTAATCTTTGATTCTTTGGATTCTCCTTACATAATAGGTTGAGATAGAGTTAGAATGTGCAAGACTACAAAACCGAATGTTGCCAACGGTGCCACCACTTTATGTAGAAGATCAAACACATGGAGAATACTTGGGGAACAACGTAGCTAATGATACAGATGAAATGTTGAGCAAGATCATAGCATTGGCTCAATCTTCCCACGAGCCACGGAACAGTCTAGACTCGTGGGACGGTGGTTCTGCTTCCGGAAACTTCAATGGAGACTTTAACTATTCCCGAGAAAATATCGCATGCGTACAGGCGAACATGAAGGCTATAGATATGCAAGAACATTATGGGAGGTTTAAAGAAGAGAGGCTTGTTGAAAACTTGAGATGGGTAGGAGTATCAAGCAAAGAACTAGAAAAGGTAAAGATAATATACTAAATTAGTGCATAATATTGTTTATATAAGTAGCTTTATCAATATTACTTTATGGTTGGTCTTGTTTTAGAGCTTCATTGAAGAACACTCAACGGTAGTTCCTATAGAAGATATTTGGAGCTATCATAGAGACACTCAAGAACACCAAAATCAAGGTAGCCTTAGTTTCCCACATTTGCTTCTTTTTTATTGACATCTTTTGATATTTAAGTTTGTCTTATTAGTGTTAATATAAATTTTGTTGAAGATCTTATGGACGTTAATAACAACAATGGAGACGTTGATGATGCATTTACACTTGAGTTCTCAGAAAACGAACACAATGAGAATCTTTTGGACAAGAACGATCATGACACAACGAGTTCACCACGTTTTGATGTGGTTAAGAAAGTTGAGGTTAGCCATGGATTGTTTGTCACAACTCGTCAAGTAACCAATACATTTTTTCAACAGATTGTTCCATCGCAAAACGTTATAGTTTATATAAATCCAACGGGCGTAATCAATGAATGTTGTCATAATATGACTTCGAAAGAGGAGGTTCATGTCGGTAAAAAGATCGTCAAACCGCGAACCAATGGAGTAGTCTCGACAATTCTTGGACCATGGAGAAAACTCGCTTATGTTTTCGGCTTCATTCCTATGTTGCTTCTATGTGTTCATCAAAGAGGTAACTCTATCAAAAACCAAAGCAGTGAATGTTACTCGAGGCGGTCCAAGAAAGGAGATTGTAACAATCCGGGCACAGTACTCATGATGGAAAATGCTGTCGTGAGAAGAAAAAATTGGAAAATGAAGAAGGAGCAAGGTTTGCGAGTTCAAGATTGTTTCTTGTTGAAGAGATTGGGGCTATCTCTTGCTATCATCTTAGCTGTTTCTACCATAACTCTTATTTGAATATTGAAGTTCAATATATCATATACGGCTTTGATTTGCACTTTTTCTATTGTACTTTCATTTGCCTTTTCTATTTCTCTAAACCAAACTAAATTATTCGCACTATACATGGTTCTTTTCTGTTTTTGTGTTAAGTGATATGATCAATCTTTTGTTTGTTTTGCTATTATATGTAAGAACGTAAGGTTATATTGGAGCAGATTCATGCCAAATACATGAATTAGAACATTAACGATTTAGACTTGTATGTTGTATTTCAGTACGTTTGTATTCACTATACAATTTATATGAGAGTAAGTTTACAATACAGTTTTTTTTGTTAATTTGTTTGCTGATAATATATTCGTTACATGTTTTGGAATGTATAGACTATAGATCATCAAAAGCTACTAAAACCAGAAGAGAAATGTGTAAAATAAGATAACGATAGTCTAGGTGTTTTCATAAGCTCGCCAATCGTATGAAGCTAGTGTCAACTTTAATAGCTCTGAATAGTTTATATGGAAGACGACTGAGAATTTATTATTATGCTTCCCTAAACATATAACATAAATACAATGAATGCCTCTAAAACTGAGTGAAGGAGATAGAGGCTTACTCACTCATCTCTGCAAGGAAGGAAGCAATAGACAAAAGACTGCTCATCAATCAGGGGTTAACTCCATTTGCAATTTGTCTCGCAAGTTGGTGAAAAATCATTGATATCGGAATCCGAAAAAACCTTGAGTTCTCAGATTCGAGTTTGAGTTTTTGGAGGAGAATTTCGGCCAAACCCTAAGCAAGTAAGGCCAGTTCAAATGTGGTTCCTGGAAAAGGAAAAATACCAGGGAAGCCTTCGGGAGCTGTCGACATCACCGGAAAGTTAAAACCTAGCCGTCACGTAGGTCGCTTGTCATGCAAGAATGAAATATATATATATGTGAAAAATCTAGGTAATCTGTTTCTTGAGCTGGAAGTTACCTCAAGTTTCTAAGGACAACATTATTGGTGGGATCTTAACAAGTATGTTAAGCTAATATTTGTTAAGATCCCACCAATAATGTTGGTCTAAGGGCAACATTATTGCAAACATCTTAAAACTGAAAATGGGGATCTTAGTAAGATACAGAACACTGTGCCAAGATCCCCATTTTCAGTTTTAAGATGCCTGCAATAATGTTGGTCTAAGCCGTTAATACCACAAGTTGGGGTATGTGGAGACATAGTTTCACCAATTTGTACTTCATAACTTCATTTGTATAAAGTTTGGACTAAACATTGTTGATTGTTGGGCTTTAATGGGCCGGATTGCAATGTCACAATTTTACATAATTCACCAACAGTTCTCAATTATTTTATGCGTTTAGGTGGGATGTATCATGCAATATTGGAAGTATATTGTTCTGTGGCAGGCTATGGGTTTTGACTATTTCCCTATCTTCAAAAGAAAAAAATATATCTTTTATACAATCCAATAGTGTTAATCTCTATATTAGTACAAGAGAAGTACAAAAGTGCTTACGGGTCGGGTTATTAAAAAATTTTACCCGAAATTATGATTTTGGATACTTAGAAATCGGGTAAAAAAACGGGTTTGGATATTACCCAATAATGAGAATATCGACAACTTGAATATTTAGCATCATTAGTTAGGCTATGAAAGTGCATTAATCAACAGCTTAAATGCGAGACAAAAAATCCCACAATTTTAGGTAACTTATACCTAATTATAGAGAATTATATTAAATGAAAATTTTGAAACCTTAACGCTGACTAACATAAAATCATTTTAAGGAAATAATTGTAAATCATAACTTAAGAAAATACTTAAAAACATCTCAATCTTTAAAAAATATTCTAACAAGGAAACTACTCCAGTCTTTGCGATTTTATCGTGTGCAAATTAATTACTTATTTAAATATGGAAGTATTAATATTTTATATTTCATATATTATTGTCGAATATTATTTGAACCCTAACTTATAGACGCAGTAAGTTATGCTATATATATATATATATATATCATATGAACAAATGGTTAATCGTATCATACCTTCCACAGTTTCTTTTATTTTTAGAATTAATCTTTCTTCCGCAATGTCTCTATTACATACAATGATACGATCTAAATTACAAATACATGAAACTAAAAAAACAGTATATTACTGATGAACGCTTCTTCTAAAGAACTCTTCAACACAAAACTCTCAACCCAAAAATAAAAAAGTTCTTCTAAGAAAAACATCGGAAGTAATAAAATAATTCAATGGTCGTCCGGTTAGTGTCTTTGCTCCATTCTGAATCTTTTTATTATTTGTGTTCCCTGAGTTTTAGATATGGTACTTCTTCTCCCTTACGATATTTTAGTGTTTTACGTTCATGATTCTCGATTTGAATTTGTCTCCATTTGGCTTTAGTACCAGTGATTTGTTTTATTCGGCTACAACTTAAATTTTGCTTAAGAGATGACTGCTCCTCCTGCTAGAGCTTGTGCTGATTACGATTACCTCATTAAACTTCTTTTGATCAGAGACAGCGGTAGGTTTCTTCATCATTTCAGATCGTAATATTTGCCTTTGTTCCTTGCATTTTTTTGTAATCAGTCTATTTCTTTACCTTTTTTTTTTGGCTGATAGACTTCAAGTTTTGTTTGAAGGATATGTGAGAGGCTTCTTCTACAGAACTCTTAACATAAATGCAAACGTCGAATTTTAAATAAGGTGCCAGGATCTGGATTGTCTTTAGTTTATGATGTTTTTTGGGTTTTCGGATAATATAAAGAAATGGAGGACATTGTTTAGAAGACATAAACAAAAGAGTATCATCCAATGGACAAGAAAACATGATTGAAATCAGCTTTTTATAAAATTTAATATGTACAAATTATTGCTCCATCATTTTACAAACTCGCCTTAGGATGCCCATTTAGCTTAAGTATCTATATTATTAATTGTGAAGGACAACTTGAAGCCAAACACCCCCCAATTTAAAAAAAAAATTTCATGAAAATAAAATCAGTTGCCAAACAGAATTAATAACAGCAAAAAAAAACAAAAACAAAAACAATCTATATTTATGGAAATCATAATAATCTTTTACCATAAAAAGTGGACAATTAAATTCAAAATTAAATATATGTAAACATATCTATTTTGAATATACATAAACATATTTAGTATTAATTTAATATTTTAATATAATTTCGAAATTAATAATTTATATAGAATGAAATCTAATAAAACAAAATCATCATAAATCTAAATAAACAAAGATAACATTTTTTTTGAAAAATAAAAAGATAAAGAATATGTTAGCATATGAAATAATCAACTAATCAAATTCTATATAGTATATATACATAACTGATCATATCATCAAATTTTAAAAAATTATATAATTTTAAAATATAAATAAAATTTAAATAAATAAATAATTAAATATTTGTTTGCTAAAATCATGCGAATAAACATTATAAATCACATAAATTTCTTATTTTCACATATTAAAGGGGAATTTCAAAAATACCCATTTTCCAATACCACTTTTTAAAAATACTCCTCTTTCTAATTTTATCAAAAACTCACAATAAAATTTGAAATTTATCAGAAAAATATGTATAAACTTATATTTATAGACACAAATTATATTTACATGTGTGTAAATTTATATATATATTTCATACGTACCGTATAAATACCTTTTAAAATCATATAAAAAGCTTATAAACTGTGTAAACCTTTTAAAAACCTTATAAAAACCATATAAATGTCGTTTAAAACCTTTCAAAACCTTCTAAATATTTGGATTTAGTCTCCCAGTAGTAATGATGATCTTGATGTACCTTATCAACCATATAAAAGTTAATAATTTTTCATATTTGAAAAGGGGTATTTTTGAAAATGAATAGAAAAGAGGGTATTTTTAAAAAGGGTACACCAAAAGGGGTATTTCTCAAAATTCTCTTAAAAATATTCATATTCAAAAATCAATATAGCAATTATAGCACAAATGATATCTACAAAATTTATCATTAATTCAATTAGTTAATGATTTTTATTTGGTCAAACAGTTAGTTAATGATTATTCTAAACTTCTTTTTTCTTATTAATTTCACACAATCTTAACAAAATAAATCTTCATCCATTGACAATTTGCATATCATTACTATTATCAAATATTAAATAATTGTTTTATCAAATCATAAACTACATTTTGAGATTATAAACATATAAAATTTCTATAAAGATTAAAACTAAATAAGAAGTGGATGTATCATATTTAAATGATTTTAACAACTTATTACC